>NC_142889.1:32445232-32776608 GCF_051225735.1 Oryctolagus cuniculus
TTAAACCAGTCATATTAAGTAGAACAGACAAAAAAAAATACTATGAGGGATAATGTATTAAGTTGTCCATTAGCAGTCAGGGCTATGCTGATCAAGTCACCATTTCTCATAGTGTCCATTTCACTTCAGGAGGTTTCCTTTTTGGTGTTCAGTCAGTTGTCACCGATCAGGGAGAACATATGGTATTTGTCCCTTTGGGACTGGCTTACTTCACTCAGCATGATGTGTTCCAGATTCCTCCATTTTGTTGCAAATGACTGGATTTCGTTGTTTCTTACTGCGGTATAGTATTCTAAAGAATACATATCCCATAATTTCTTTATCCAGTCTACCATTGATGGGCATTTAGGTTGGTTCCAGGTCTTGGCTATTGTGAATTGTGCTGCAATAAACATTAGGGTGCAGACCGCTTTTTTGTTTGCCAATTTAAATTCCTTTGGGTAAATTCCAAGGAGTGGGATGGCTGGGTCGAACCGTAGGGTTATATTCAGGTTTCTGAGGAATCTCCAGACTGATTTCCATAGTGGCTTGACCAGTTTGCATTCCCACCAACAGTGGGTTAGTGTCCCTTTTTCCCCACATCCTCGCCAGCATCTGTTGTTGGTAGATTTCTGTATGTGAGCCATTCTAACCGGGGTGAGGTGAAACCTCATTGTGGTTTTGATTTGCATTTCCCTGATTGCTAGTGACCTTGAACATTTTTTCATGCGCCTGTTGGCCATTTGGATTTCCTCTTTTGAAAAATGTCTATTGAAGTCCTTGGCCCATCTCTTAAGTGGGTTGTTGGTTTTGTTTTTGTGGAGTTTCTTGATCTCTTTGTAGATTCTGGTTATTAACCCTTTATCTGTTGCATAGTTTGCAAATATTTTTTCCCATTCTGTTGGTTGTCTCTTCACTCTCCTGACTGTTTCTTTTGCAGTACAGAAACTTCTCAATTTGATGCAATCCCAATAGTTGATTTTGGCTTTGACTGTCTGTGCCTCCCGGGTCTTTTCCAGAAATTCTTTGCCTGTGCCTATATCTTGAAGGGTTTCTCCAATGTTCTCTAATAACTTAATGGTGTCAGGACGTAGATTTAGGTCTTTAATCCACGTTGAGTGGATTTTTGTGTAAGGTGTAAGGTAGGGGTCTTGCTTCATGCTTCTGCACGTGGAAATCCAGTTTTCCCAGCACCATTTATTGAATAGACTGTCCTTGCTCCAGGAATTAGTTTTAGATCCTTGATCAAATATAAGTTGGCTGTAGATGTTTGGATTGATTTCTGGTGTTTCAATTCTGTTCCATTGGTCTATCCATCTGTTTCTGTACCAGTACCATGCTGTTTTGATTACAACTGCCCTGTAGTATGTCCTGAAATCTGGTATTGTGATGCCTCCGGCTTTGTTTTTGTTGTACAAGATTGCTTTAGCTATTCAAGGTCTCTTGTGCCTCCATATGAATTTCAGCATCATTTTTTCTAGATCTGTGAAGAATGTCTTTGGTATCTTGATTGGGATTGCATTGAATCTATAAATTGCTTTTGGGAGAATGGACATTTTGATGATGTTGATTCTTCCAATCCATGAGCATGGAAGATTTTTCCATTTTTTGGTATCCTCTTCTATTTCTTTCTTTAAGGTTTTGTAATTTTCATCGTAGAGATCTTTAACGTCCTTGGTTAAGTTTATTCCAAGGTATTTGATTGTTTTTGTAGCTATTGTGAATGGGATTGATCTTAGCAGTTCTTTCTCAGTCATGGCATTACTTGTGTATACAAAGGCTGTTGATTTTTGTGCATTGATTTTATATCCTGCCACTTTGCCAAACTCCTCTATGAGTTCCAATAGTCTCTTAGTAGAGTTCTTTGGATCCTCTAAGTACAGAATCATATCGTCTGCAAAGAGGGATAGTTTGACTTCTTCCTTCTTGATTTGTATTCCTTTGATTTCTTTTTCTTGTCTGATGGCTCTGGCTAAAACTTCCAGAACTATGTTAAATAGCAGTGGTGAGAGTGGGCATCCCTGCCTGGTGCCAGATTTCAGTGGAAATGCTTCCAACTTTTCCCCATTCAATAGGATGCTGGCTGTGGGTTTTTTATAAATTGCTTTGATTATATTGAGGAATGTTCCTTCTATACCCAATTTGCTTAGAGTTTTCATCATGAAAGGGTGTTGAATTTTATCAAATGCTTTCTCTGCATCAATTGAGATAATCATATGGTTTTTCTTCTGCAGTCTGTTAATGTGGTGAATCACATTGATTGATTTGCGAATGTTGAACCATCCCTGCATACCAGGGATGAATTCCACTTGGTCTGGGTGGATGATTTTCCTGATGTGTTGTTGTATTCTGTTGGCCAGAATTTTATTGAGGATTTTTGCATCTATGTTCATCAGGGATATTGGTCTGTAATTTTCTTTCAGTGCTGCATCTTTCTCTGGCTTAGGGATTAAGGTGATGCTGGCTTCATAGAAAGAATTTGGGAGGATTCCCTCTTCTTCGATTGTTCTGAATAGTTTGAGAAGAAATGGGATTAGTTCTTCTTTAAATGTCTGGTAGAATTCAGCAGTGAATCCATCTGGTCCTGGGCTTTTCTTTGTTGGGAGGGCCTTTATTACTGTTTCAATTTCTGTTTCAGTTATGGGTCTATTTAGGTTTTCGATGTCTTCATGGTTCAATTTTGGTAGATTGCATGTGTCCAGGAATCTATCCATTTCTGATAGGTTTTCCTGTTTGCTGGCATACAGGTCCTTGTAGTAATTTCTGATGATTCTTTTTATTTCTGTGGTGTCTGTTGTTACGTTTCCTTTTTCATCTCTGATTTTATTGATTTGGGTCTTTTCTCTTCTTTTTTTAGTTAGTTGGGCCAATGGCGTGTCAATTTTGTTTATTTTTTCAAAAAACCAGCTTCTCGCTTGGCTGATTTTTTGTAATTATTTTTGGATTCAATCCTGTTAATTTCTTCTCTGGTTTTAATTATTTCTCTTCTCCTACTAGATTTGGGTTTGGTTTGCTGCAGTTTTTCTAGGTCCTTGAGGTGCGCTGAAAGCTCATTTATTTGGTACCTTTCCAATTTCTTGGTATAGGCACCTATTGCTATAAATTTGCCTCTCAATACTGCTTTTGCTGTATCCCATAAGTTTTGATATGTTGTGTTGTTGTCTTCATTTACTTCCAGAAAGTTTTTGATTTCTCTTTTGATTTCTTGAATGACCCAGTGTTCATTAGGAGCATGTTGTTCAGTCTCCATGTGTTTGCATACTTTCTGGGGTTTCCTGAGTTGCTAATTTCCAGCTTCATCCCGCTGTGGTCTGAGAAGCTGCATGGTATGATTCTAATTCTTTTCAATTTGCTGAGACTTGCTTTATGGCATAGTATGTGATCAATCCTAGAGAAGGTTCCATGCGCTGCTGAGAAGAATGTGAAGTCTGTAGATGTAGGGTTGAAAGTTCTGTAGATATCTGTTAGATCCATTTGGGCAATAGTGTCAATTAAATCTGCTGTTTCCTTGTTGATCTTCTGTCCGGATGATCTGTCTATTTCTGAGAGTGGAGTATTGAAATCCCCCAGTACTATTGTATTGGAATCTAAATCTCCCTTTAAGTCCCTTAACATATCTTTTAAATAGACCGGTGCCCTGTAATTAGGTGCATATACATTTATAATAGTTACATCTTCCTGTTGAATTGAACCCTTAATCATTATATAGTGTCCCTCTTTGTCTCTCTTAACAGTTTTTGTATTAAAGTTTATTTTGTCTGATATTAATATGGCTACACCTGCTTTTTTTTGGTTTCTGTTGGCATGGAATATCTTTTTCCAACCTTTCACTTTCAGTCTGCATGCCTCTTTGTTAGAGAGATGTGTTTCTTGTAGGCAACAAACAGTTGGGTTGTGTTCTGTGAGCCAGTCAGCTAAACGGTGTCTTTTAACTGAAGAATTCAGACCATTAATGTTCAATGTGACAATTGATACGTAGTGACTTTGCCCTGCCATTTTCCCGGAAATATTTTCTAGTATATGCTTTGAGCTTCCCATGCTCTTTTACTGGTAGGTGTTCTTCCTTTCCCTTCTTTCATATTGATGGCCGTGTTTCTGTGTTTCTGAGTGTAGCACATCTTTAAGTATCTTTTGCAGGGCCGGACGAGTGGCCACAAAGTCTTTCAATTTCTGTTTGCTATGAAAGGTCTTTATTTCACCTTCATTCACAAATGAGAGCTTGGCAGGATATAATATTCTGGGCTGGCAATTTTTCTCTCTTAGCACCTGTGCTATGTCTCGCCATTCCCTCCTAGCTTGTAGGGTTTCTGATGAGAAGTCAGCTGTGAGTCTGATTGGAGATCCTCTGAGAGTAATCTGACGTTTCTCTCTTGCACATTTTAGGATCTTTTCTTTATGTTTCACTGTGGTAAGTTTAATTACCACGTGTCGTGGTGAGGATCTCTTTTGGTCATGTTTATTGGGGGTTCTATGAGCTTCCTGTACTAGGATATCTCTGTCCTTCTCCAAACCTGGAAAGTTCTCTGCTAGTATCTCACTAAAAAGGCCTTCCAATCCTTTCTCTCTCTCCATGCCTTCAGGAACTCCTAGAACTCGAATGTTGGTTTTTTTAATAGTATCCTGTAGATTCCCAACAATATTTTTCAGGTTTCTAATTTCCTCTTCTTTTCTTTGGTTTGACTGTATGTTTTCCTGTGCTCTATCTTCTAAGTCCGATATTCTCTCTTCTGCTTCACCCATTCTGTTTTTAAGGCTTTCTAATGTGTTTGTCATTTGATCTATTGAGCTCTTCATTTCATTTTGATTTCTCTTGACTATTACACTTTCCTGTTCTACTAGTTTCTGAGTTTCATTTTGACTCTTCCTTAAAATTTCATTTTCACGAGAAAGATTTTCAATCTTGTCCATTAAGGATTTCTGTAGTTCAAGGATTTGCTTTTGAAAACTTCTAAATGTTCTTATCATAAATTTTTTGAAATCCGTATCTTGCATTTCTTCTATCTCATCATCTTCATACTCTTGGCTTGGGGTGTTTTGCTTATTTGGAGGCATCATAGTGTCATCGTTGATCTTGCTCCCTCTATTTCTGTGTTTGTTACTCGGCATAGTTAATTCTTCTTGCGTCACTGTGCGCTTTTTTTTTTCTTTTTTTTTTTTTTTTATACTGTGTCCGTGTTAAGTGGACTGCCTGCTGTTGGAGGAGCCTTGGAGGCTTGAGATGGGTGGGGCCTGAGAGCTCTGCCTGGTTCTTCCAGGTTAAGGGTGTGCAAAGGTGACACCCTCAGGTTATGCGTGGTAAATCTCTCTCTTTTTATTTATTTATTTATTTTATTTATTCAGGGGGTAAGTAACTGCAGGGCAGGGCTGTGCAGAATTGATGGTATTTAGCTTCCAGTCTTTGGCTCCTCTGGACTCCCACTGGGTTGCCTAGGCTACTGAATTGTAGTGACTCAGTTCCTTAACTCTCCCCCACTGATATGTAAATCCAAAGAGGAGGCCTGCTCTTTGTCTCTTGGGAATTCTTCAAGTCTTGCAGGCTTGTAACCTTTGCAAGGTTAGGGGGAAGAGAAACCCCAAAGCTTTTTTTTTTCCTTCTTTCCGGTAGTGAGTTTGCTGCACTTTCCGGCCCCCCTCTAGATTCTGACCCCCGTTTCCCCACCAATGTCTCGGGTTATTGAGCTCACCTCCCCTTCCAGCGCTGATGTGTGGACTCGGAGCCCTGAGCGTCTCAAGTCTCCCCGCTGTTTTCTGTGTGGCGTGCACTCTCCTTGGAGCACTGTCGCGCAGACCCTGGGGCTTCTGCGGCTGGGTCCCGCGACTTTGCTTCCGTGTGGTGGGCGACCTTGTTCTCCCAGTAGGTCGTCCGACTCACGCCTGCTCCATTCAGAAGGGTTTCCCCTGCAATTTTTGTTTGGTTCTATTTTCTGCAGCTACTGTAACTCCCCTTTTATTAAACTAAATTTTCCCGGACTATCGGTGCGCGCCCTCACTATTCCGCCATCTTGGCTCCCTCTGGTGTCTTTTTTTTTAACTTTTATTTAATGAATATAAATTTCCAAAGTACAGCTTATGGATTACAATGGCTCCCCCCCCATAACTTCCCTCCCACCCGCAACCCTCCTCTTTCCCTCTCCCTCTCCCCTTCCATTCACATCAAGATTCATTTTCAATTCTCTTTATATACAGAAGATCAGTTTAGCATACATTAAGTAAAGATTTCAACAGTTTGCACCCACATAGAAACACAAAGTGAATAATACTGTTTGAGTACTAGTGTCTTACACCACTGTGTGAAACTTACCCCTGGCTTATATTCCCCGCAATGTACCATTTTACCTTTTTAACATTTTGGGCTTAGGGAAGTAATTGGCCTTATTTTATAAATGCATAATGTATTACCTCACCTAATTTTGTTGTGTGGATTAAAATTATTTTAACACATCACACGTATTGCTTGTGTAGTAAATCATGAAAAAGACAAAGGATCTTATGCAGAGAAACACATAAGAATTATTTTCCAAATAGATTTAAGTACCCATAAAACTTGTTCTCAGGCTGGCGCTGTGGCATGGTGGGTTAAAGCCCTGGCCTGAAGTTCCAGCATCCCATATGGGCACCAATTCTAGTCCTGGCTGCTCCACTTCCAATCCAGCTCTCTGCTATGGCCTGGGAAAGCAGTAGAAGATGACCCAAGTCCTTGGGCCCCTGCACCCATGTTGGGGACCCAGAAGAAGCTCCTGGCTGCTAGCTTCAGATCAGCTCAGCTCTGGCCATTGTGGTTATTTGTGGAGTGAACCAATGGATTGAAAACCTCTCTCTCTTTCTCTGGCTCTACCTCTCTCTCCTCTAACTCTGCCTTTCAAATAAATAAAATAAATCTATAAAAAAAAACTTGTTCTAATTGAATACATTAAACATATTCAAGGTTGTGCATTTGGTATAGTGGCTAAGATACTACTTAGGACATTTGCACCTAATGCTGGAGTGTCTGGATTCAATTCCTGGGTCTGCTTCCAAGTCCAGTTTCATGCTAACATGTACAATGAAAGACATATTGTGGTCCAAAGACTTGAATTCCTGCCATTCATGGTGGGAACCTTGAATGAGTTCCTGCCTTCTGGCTTCAACTTGGATCATCCCTGTCTGTTGTGGGCATCTGGAGAGTAAATAAGTGGGCAGAAGATGTAGATCTCTCTGTATGTCTCTCTGGTTTTCAACTACAAATACACAAACTTTCAACTACAAAAAACTAAAAAGTTATACTTGGCTCCTTACTTTGCATCAAACTCTACATGTATCCTGTTTTTCCTTTGGCTATGACTATTGTAAAGCTTGGTAAATTTGATTGTGTGTTGTATTGTTATAAATTATTTTGTCCCGTAATGTTATTATTTCTGTTTGGAGCTTATTCCCCATTGTATAAAATTCTTCTATTTAAAATATGTTTAATTTTTATCAATAGAAGAAACAACTTACAGATGCAGAGAATCTTTGTAAGAGATAGTTTTGGTTAGGTTGAACTTCTCAAATTTCTATTTTTGTCTCATCCCTCTTGAAACTTTATCAAAAAAAGAAACTGTATCAAAAAATTGAAGTCTTGGGCCATAAATTGTAAGTCCTAAATAACAGAACTTGAATCATTTCTCTCTGGATGCATTTTCAATTATGCATGCTATATGCATGTTTATATTTGTGAAATCTGTGTTTTGTTTGCAAAAAAATAAATAAAGAAAATTGTAATGCCCTCATTTTTCTGTCCTAAACTTGGTTCACATGAAGTCTAGATATGTCAGGGTCTCATTTTGTCTGTACATGATAAAGCTTTGTCTCCCCAGGAGAGAGATTATACTCTTTGCTGTAATGAAAACTCTAAGTCCTGTTGTTTTAATTCCTACTCCCATATTTCCTCTAATAGAAGATGGAAAAGGTTCTGGGGCTAAATTCTGGGATCCGTTATCATATCTGTCTCCTTACACAGCTTAAAATGGGGCCCAGAATGAGCATCATGGGAAGAGGAGACAAGGAAAGAGGGGTTTAAAAATATGGAAAGGCTGAACGTACCGCACATCCTGATTTATGAACAAAATTGAAAAAAGCAAAAATGTAAAAAAAATAATGTAGAAAACGTTCTTATTCTGCTTAAACAGATGACATATATTATGCATCTACCTCAGGAAGTCCCAATGTTTCAGGGAGATGTTGTCTTAGTAAGCTTCCTTTATAAGTATTGAAGTCAGAAACTTCAAGAAAGAAATGAAGCCAATTTCAAAAAACCCACTTAGTCTGACAAAACATTTAGATCAATTCTTGCAACTCAGCTACTATACCTGGGTTGCAGTGATGCCTTTAATGAACATATTATCTGCAAGAGAGAAAAATGGGATGATCGGGAGGGAGGCTATGAAAATTTGGGAAAGAGAAGACATTGCTGGACTGGGAATCTCCTCACCTAAGGACAACATCCCAAAGATCATTAATGTGATAATTCCCCAGAGTAAAATTGTAAGGCGTAAGGGAGGTAATGATGAAAAAAATTTTAAAAAATCAACCTTGAGATCACAAAATGCATCAAAGACATTTGAACTTCAACATCAAAAGAAAGAGAAAAATCCCTCTGCATTCTTACAAAGGCTTAGAGATCAAATAAGAAAATATGCTGGGCTCAGCCCTGAGAGTCAGCTGAGACAATGTTTTTTAAATTAGATATGTCAAAATTAAAGTTAGCCACATAGAGACACACAGAAGCTCAAAAAATCTTTGTGTGAAGGAAGGAGGATTAAAAAATAGCATATGGAAAAATTCATATCCACAGTGGAAAAAATAATACACAAAATGTTAAAAACAAGGCCTCTTCAAAGAGACATGAAAGCTCACTGGGGCCAGCAAACTACAAAGAGGGAAGGAGTGACTCTAAAGCCAGTGAAAGCTATTAGAGCCACGGCATTTTACCACTGTGGAAAGCCAGGGCATTTCCAAAAAATGTTCAGAGTTAGAAAAATGAAGATAATTCACCTCTTGATCTTTGATGAGGACTGGGGTGGTGGTAGTCAGTGATTCCTTTTTGAGAGGTCCTTCCTGGAGCACTTAATATATCTAGAGTTGGAACAAAAAGAGGAGGATTAAATATTCCTTGTGGATTCCAGGTCAGCCTAGTTCTCCCTTGCTTGCCAAACATAGGATATAAAATTATACAAAGAAAAATTAAAAATGTCTGGGGTAAATAAGGATGACTTTCAGGTCCTATTTTTTTTTAGTTTTAATAATTTTTATAATAGGGAACAAATTTCATGTAATCTTATGTACAGATTCAGGAGCATACTGATAATTCCCACCATAATATCCACCCTACCCAAGCTCCCACTCTCTCTCCTACATTCTTTCTTATTCTTTTTTTAATTTTTACTATGACATACATTCCATTTATTTTAAAATCATAAGCTTAACCCTCCACTAAATATTCAACAAATGTAAGAAAAAATGTTGCTTTTGAAAGAAAAAGTTAAATTAGGTACAGGAGAAATGTGAAGTTCCTTCCTATGTATTCCAGAGGTGGGAACCAATCACTTCAGCAAATCTAATTATTAAAATTAGGACAGATACTCACAGTAAATAATGGGCAGCTATGAGTCCTAAAATTTCCAGAGAGAACAACAACAACATCATATTGACTCTTCAGTATGGGCAAAAGAGGGAAGTAAAGAAAGGTTAAAATTATGCCTCTAAAAATTAAGCTGAAACAGCTTTACTAGTAAAGAAATCTGATGTGTTTTATAGATTATTACAGGAATTAAGAGCTATCTACTAAATTGCACAGGCTTGTCACACTGTGGTTTACAATTCTTATACCATTCTCAGTAAAATTCCCCATGACCACACAAGTTTTAGTGATGCTGACTTAAAATGTGATTTCTAGATCTGCCCACCAGACACAGAAAGCAGAAACCACTTTGCCTATCAGTGGAAAATCCGAACGGGGGAAGAAAACAAAATAGGTGGACTGCATTGCTTCAATGATTGACTGAAACACCCAAATTATTTGGTCAAAGCCCTGGCCTGAAGAGCCAATGTCCCATATGAGTGCTGGTTCTAGTCCCAGCTGCTCCTCTTCTAATCCAGCTCTCTACTATGGCCTGGGAAAGTGGTAGAAGATGGCCCAAGTGCTTTGGCCCCTGCACCCACATGGAGACTCAGATGAAGCTCCCAGCTCCTGACTTTGGATTGGTGCAGCTCTGGCTGTTGCAGCCATCTGGGGATTTAACCAGCGGATGGAAGACCTCTCTCTGTTTTTACCTCTCTCTGTAACTCTATCTTTCAAAAAAAAATCTAAACCAAAGAGATAAATATAATTGACTAATTCCAGAATTTAAAATAGGAGGTCATTCTTTTGGAAAAGATTAATTTAACAATCAATGCTGTACAAACCTAGCTGAATTTTATAAAAGGTGGGAGCCTGTAAAACAATACCTGATCATAACTGTTAAGGTATTGTAGAGTATGAAAGCAGATATGAGAGATGGTCCTTTACATGAGGGGATGTGGCTCTCTGTGATGGTTAAACTTGAGTCATGGAGGGGAAATATAATGATTATGCAATTATGGATGGTAATAGTCATTCAATATGTGAAAATGACAGATTACCTATAAACCTATCTGCTCAGACCTCTGAGTTGTATACCCTTAATCACACTCTAAAACTTCTTGAGGGCCAAGAGGGGATGTTTACATAGACTCCAGGAATGCTTATGAAGTGGTACAAATTTTTGGAAAAATCTGGACAGAAGGGGTCTTATAAATGGAAATGAAAATGAAAATTGAAAATAACTGTTTCAGAAGATTTTCACAGATATTCAAGTCTCTTGCTTCCCACTGAAATACCTAATTATCATGTAAATTGTCACTAAAAATTAAAGTCATATATATATATATACACACACACATATATGTAAAGTTCTTAACATACTTATTAGAATATAGCAATAACTCAACAAATTCTTTCTAAATGAATAAATTAGACCTTGTACTGATCTGATGTACCAAACTAGTATTTTTATTTTTTCCCATTGTATTAATTATTCATGTTCTTCATAAGATATCAGAATAATACCTGAAAGAGTAAAAAATTATCTGGAATCTCACTACCATGAGAAACTCTTATTTGTTGGTATCTCCTTTAATACTGACTGCAGAGCATAACACAAGTGAGCCCAGTCAATGGTGTTAAATTTCAGCACTGCCACATACTCAGATTGCCCAAGTGATAATAGAATTCCCAGGTCTTATTTTTCTCATCTATAGAGTGGAGATAACAATGGAACCAATGTCAAATAGTTATTATGCGATTAAACAAGTGAATATTTACAAAACAGCTAAAGTAATTTTTGAAATGTTATACGCATTACATAAATAATGTATTAGATCTTATGAAAATTTGTGCACTCTTCACTCATCTGAATGCTCACTCCAATGTTAACCAATGTTAGCATCTATTGTGGGTCCTTATGTGCTTTTTTCTTTATCCATATAATCACATATGGTTGCTGGTTATTATTATTATAGAACCATGATCATATACACACTAATCTAGAGAACATTTATTTTATTAGTTTTAGAGCCTGTTCTGTCAAGTTAATTGCTTTCTTTTTTTAACTTTTATTTAATAAATATAAATTTCCAAAGTACAGTTTTTGGATTACAGTGGCTCACCCCCCAAAAACTTCCCTCCCACCCACAACCCTCCCATCTCCTGCTCCCTCTCCAATTCCATTCATATCAAGATTCATTTTCAATTAACTATATGTACAGAAGATCAAAGTTAATTGCTTTGAACAAATGACTACTTTATTACAAGGAAGAAAAATAAATCATTTTATTGAGCCATACCTGACTAAAGGCCATTTTCTCGGTTTGTTGGAAATTTCTGAAAATTAAAATAGCATATCAGGAAGACAGGAGAAACAAAACTGACTAATTATGCTCCCAAACTTGAGGGAACTTTAGGGGCTGAGCTACAGATTTGACACACGCAGTGGAGGCTTCATTTTGAGATAAGTAACTATCTGAAATCACCCAGCAGTTGATAAATGACCTAATTTAATTTTCCTGTAGAAGAATGGCTGCTGATTTGTCTACCTGTTCTATAGGTATGTCACTGTATGTATTACAAAGCAGTGGGGTAAGCATGAAACTATTAGTTAATAATGAAAATCACTTCTCTGAAGAGCCCTGACTTACCCATCTTACTAGCCCACCTGGCACATTACCTGGGTTTCACCACTTCATGAGTGGTTAATGTGAGACACGAATCAATAAGTCAATTAAGAATCATGACTGGGCTTCCAGAGAACAGGGATCAGGATCAATAATTTTTATTTAGTATACATTAGGTAAAGATTTCAACAGTTTGCACCCCCATAGAAACACAAAGGGAAATATACTGTTTGAGTACTCGTTAGAGCATTAAATCTCAATGTACAGCACATTAAGGACAGAGATCCTACATGAGGAGTAAGTGCACAGTGATTCCTGTTGTTGACTTTACAAATTGACACTCCTGTTTATGGCATCAGTAATCTCCCTATGCACCAGTCATGAGTTTCCATGGCTATGGAAGCCCCTTGAGTTCTCCGACTCTTATCTTGTTTAGACAAGGTCATATTCAAAGTGGAGGCTCTCTCCTCCCTTCAGAGAAAGGTACCTCCTTCTTTGAAGACCTGTTCTTTCAACTGGGATCTCACTCACAGAGATCTTTCATTTAGTTTTTTTTTAAACTTTTATTTAATGAATATAAATTTCCAAAGTACGGCTTATGGATTACAATGGCTTCCCCCCCATAACATCTCTCCCACCCGCATCCCTCCCCTTTCCCACTACCTCTCCCCTTCCATTCACATGAGGATTCATTTTCAATTCTCTTTATATACAGGAGATCAGTTTAGCATACATTAAGTAAAGATTTCAACAGTTAGCTCCCACACAAACATAAAGTGAAAAATAATAGATGATTTTTTAAATGATGATGAAATCAGATCAGACCTATTGTCATGTTTAATCCCAGCGAGAGTCAAGTTGGGAATTAATAATTTCTCTTTTTTTTTTTTTACAGAAGATCAGTTTAGTATACATTAAGTAAAGATTTCAACAGTTTGCACCCCCATAGAAACACAAAGCGAAATATACTGTTTGAGTACTCACTGTAGCATTAAGCCTCAATGTACAGCACATTAAGGACAGAGATCCTACATGAGGAGTAAGTGCACAGTGACTCCTGTTGTTGACTTTACAAATTGACACTCCTGTTTATGGCATCAGTAATCTCCCTATGCACCAGTCATGAGTTTCCAAGGCTATGGAAGCCCCTTGAGTTCTCCGACTATCTTGTTTAGACAAGGTCATATTCAAAGTGGAGGTTCTATCCTCCCTTCAGAGAAAGGTACCTCCTTCTTTGAAGACCTGTTCTTTCCACTGGGATCTCACTCACAGAGATCTTTCATTTAGGTGTTTTTTTTTTTTTTTTTTTTTTGCAAGGGTGTCTTGGCTTTCCATGCCTGAAATACTCTCATGGGCTTTTCAGCCAGATCCGAATGCCTTTAGGGCTGATTCTGAGGCCAGAGTGCTGTTTAGGACATCTTCCATTCTATGAGTCTGCTGAGTATCTCGCTTCCCATGTTGGATCACTCTCCCCTTTATTTATTCTATCGGTTAATATTAGCAGGTACTACATTGTTTATGAGCTCCCTTTGACTATTAGCCCTTTCATTATGATCAATTGTGAACAGAAATTGATCACTTGGACTAGTGAGATGGCATTGGTACATGCCACCTTGATGGGATTAAATTGGAGTCCCCTGGTATGCTTCTAACTCTACCATTTGGGGCAAGTCAGCTTGAGCATGTCCCAAATCGTACATCTCTTCCCTCTCTTATCCCCACTCTTATGTTTAACAGTGATCACATTTCAGTTAAATTTCAACACTTAAGAATAACTGTGGATTAATTACAGAATTAAACCAGTCATATTAAGTAGAACAGACAAAAAAAACTACTAAGAGGGATAATGTATTAAGTTGTTCATTAACAGTCTGGGCTATGCTGATCAAGTCACTGTTTCTTATAGTGTCGATTTCACTTCAACAGGTTTTCTTTTTGGTGTTCAGTCAGTTGTCACCGATCAGGGAGAACATATGGTATTTGTCCCTTTGGGACTGTCTTATTTCACTCAGCATGATGTGTTCCAGATTCCTCCATTTTTTTGCAAATGACTGGATTTCATTGTTTCTTACTGCGGTATAGTATTCTAAAGAGTACATACCCCATGTAGTCAAGTATTTCCATCTGGCATCATTTTCCTCCTCTGGAAGAAACTTTTGAACATTTCCTGAAGTGCAGCTCTGATGGAGATTAGTTATTTAGGTTTGTATTATGTCTCAAACTGTTTCTGTTTTGCATTTGTCTTGAAAATAATTTTTGTATGATTTATTTATTTTAAATGCAGAGCTACATACAGATAGGAATGGAGGGAGGAGAAAGAGAGAGAGAGAGAAAATCTTTCAGCTGCTGGCTCAGTCCCCAAATGTACCTGGATAGATTAACTTGGGATCGTGTTTTTTGATTAAAAGTTTTCTCAGTTACTATTTGAAACTAACTATACCTTTTTTCTTAAATTTAAATAGGTATTCAAAATTCATTTCAAATAATTGAATACTTCCAAAGGAATCCTGAATATGAAGAATGACAAGAAGGTACTGTGTTACTGTAAGAGGTATTAGAACACTGAATATTTAAACATTTTTAAAAAAGTATTAGAGAGAGAGAGACAGAAAGTTGACAGTGAGGGCTCTTCTATTTTCTCATTCATTTCCCCAAATACCAGCAACAACTGAGACACAGCCAGGACAAAACTGCCATGGTCCAGCCGTGGCAGGTCCAAGGGCTCCCGAAGGAGGGGGGGTGCCAGTGAAGAGACAAGATAAGGAGATGAGATTTAATTAGCAAGGGGAGGCATCATTCTGCTGTTCCTTCTCACAGCTTTACCTTATACTCTTTTTACACATATTCTTCATTTAGCCTTCTTCCTTCTAAGCCTCTATTCTTTCAGAGAAAGAGCACATCACAAGTGAATGTCTATGCATAACCTTTGTCTATTAATCATGTTTTGTTTCATTTTCCTTTCATGGCCTCATCATAACCTTCCCATTAATCTTTCCTCTATGCATAGTGAATGCCTCAGCTATATGAAACTTGCTTATCTTATCTAAAGTTGCTAGACAAAAAGTCTAAGATTTTTAAGGTTAATGGATTTATTTTAAAATGTTTCTTACAGGACCTATTGCATTGCCTAATGTTAAAAGTTCCTTGTTCCTTTGTTCTATATTTCCAAGCAGGGGCATAACATCTAACCTTTGTAAGAATGTCAGTGCTTGTACATCAGTCCACTTGCCGTAGTATTAACTATGTACTTACCAGTTTCATCATACACTCCTGTGTAAGGCAAGGGAGGGTCTGTGAGAACAAGCACCTGCATGCTCTTTCTATTTTCTCATAAAACTCATTATACATGTTCCTAATAACATTTTTCTCTATACAGTTTTTAGGACATTCCCCTCTCATTTCTCCAGTCACCTCCTGTATTCATTTTTTTACAAGAAACAATTTTGCTTAGCATTGATATTCATGATCCCCACACCCAAACCCAATAACTACATCATTCAGACTATTAAACACAGCAGAGAATGGCTTCAGTTTAGTCATTGACTTCTTGCTTTGCAGAGTTCCCCCTCTTCTGGCTGCAACTTTGTTACACAGCATGGATGACAACGCCTTCACCACAAAACTAGGAGCCTAAACTGAATACCAGAAAAATATTAGTACTATATTTGACATGGGCAATGTCAGTAGCCTCCTAACATGTATTCCAAACAGGTTGTTCTAAGGCAGACAGCAGGGAATGGAAGTGTTTGCAGGGAGGAGGTGGCTGGGGTTGCAAGGCAGAGGTGGTGATATAAGGGTCCTCTCAAATCTAGAGCCAGAACCCCATGCAGGATGCTGGACAAGATCTGCCGGGCCTCCTGGTTCAGTGAAGTGAGCCAACCTGTTCTAGTGGGGACAGATGGCACCTGCAGAACCAGAGGATTTGATCTCTGCTGGGAGTTCAGGGTGGACAGTTGTACAGGTGCAGCAGGAACAAATGTTGGGAATTCAGGGATGCATGAAACCCTGTAGAACCACCTGTGTGAGTTCCATTTCCTTCCTTGTGGGGAGTGGAAAGTCTCAGTATCTCAGGTGGGCCTGCAGCTCCCCCTGGAGGCTCTGCCCCAATGGCTCCAGCCCTCTGCTCCTGCACTGGTGCCAGCATGTGACAGGGGGCTCAGGTGGTGAGCTTGGAAAAATACTTCATGCAGCAGGAGACACCATGTGGGGATGGGTTTGGCTGCCTGGCCTGCAAGCTGACCTGGCCTCTTCTGGTCTTCCCCATGTTCCAAACATACCAGGCCAGAACAGCCACACCCTGAAGGCAGCTGGACACAGGGTGCCTGGGTGCCTGACTATACCAAGTCACCCCTGTAGGTAGAGAGCTGCTAAGCACTGTAGTTCTCCCATCCACTTAGGGCCTTGTCTAGCCTCACATGGGAATCATGTGTGCCCAGGCTGAGCATGGTACTATCTCCCTGGAACCACCATCACAAGTGGTCTGACCTCACTGGTGATGATAGGCAGCATGGCTGTCATGGACACACACCTGGTGGAACAGAACCAGAGGCAGTCAAGATCAGCAAGTGCAACCCTGTGCTGGGTGGGTGACTTGAGCTTCCTCCTGGCACTGAGCTAGGTGGCCATGAGGGCACCACGATGCACAGAGCCAAGCATGGCTATGCCGTGATGCTGTGGTTTCTGTACATCTTCATGCTGGAGATCAGGTTCTGGTTCACCTTCCAGAACTACAGGTCCACATAGGGCAGGGTGGCCTGGCTGACACAGGTGAGCAAGGGCCTGCTTCTGCTGCCATTCTGCATGCCCAGCCTCTTCCTGCTGCTTGTGGCTTAAAATACCAGTTTAAAAACTACTAGTGGTGAAGACAAACTGCTAAATCGTACTCTTCTTAAAGCACCAGGGAAACAGCTTGTACCCCTGCATTGGGGTGGCATAGCTGAAATGTGGAGCTGTACTAGAAGTGAGAATGACCCAGCTCAGTCTGCAAGGCATAGTCTCATTCTTTTGTAGCTCAGTTATCAGAAGGAACTGAAGAAGAGAATGCACAATCACAAAAGGCTGAAAATACTGGGAATTATAATAGAAAAATGAATAATGTATGGCCATTTTTATTTTGTAATAATTCATTTGTTAAATTTATATACAATTCTGATAATGTTGTTAAGTGAATGTAATTGTACTGCAGAAAGTTAAAAGCTTAACATCAAAGTTTTTTTATTTTTAAATCCTTGCTGCAGAGATGGCTGGCTTTGTTGTGCAGTGGGTTAAGTCACCTCCTGTGATATAGGCATCATGTATGTGCTTTTATTTTAGAGTCCTGGCTCCCCTACTTCTACTCAAACTCTCTGGTAATATGTATGGGAGAGTAGCAGAGGATGGCCCCAGTCCTCGGGCCCCTGCATCCATGTGGAACACTCAGAAGAAACTCCAGGCTCCTGGCTTCAGGCTGGCCTAGCCCTGGCTGATGTGACCATTTGAAGAGTGAACCTGCTGATGGAAGATCTCTCTCTCTCTCTCTCTGAAATTCTGAATTTCAAATAAATAGAGAAATCTTTTTTTTTTTAAAGAAATCCTTGCTCAAAGTGATGTTCACTCCAAATGAGCTACAGCATATTTAGTCACCATATTACAAATTTTTCAATAAAGATAGGGGTAAATACTGTGTGTGCTTCAGAATCATAAAATCTCAATCTTCAAGTGTGATCACAAACACACATATTTATATTGCATACTTTTTATAAAATTACTAATTTCTCTATGTGTAATTTAGATTACAATAACTTTTTAGTCATACCTCTATATTGTCAACATATTCAAGGAGTGACAGTCCCTTATTAGATGCTTGCACAGAGCTGCTTTGTCTCAAGTGCATCAACCTATCTTTAAATGTGAAAAAGAAACATCATAATTTGGAATTTGAAACCATTAAAATATTAAGTTATTCTCTCTCTGTAAGATTCTGTTGAAAGTACATATTTGACAGTGTTAATGAAAAAGGTTAATTCCATTGTGGGTGTGGGAGAGAGAACAGACCCAAGATTCATGTAGAAGTTTACCATGCGTTTCCTATCATTTTATGTTGGGTGTGCTTGGAGGGCTAAATTTGAATTTTTATTTCACACATATAGAGATGAAGAGGGGTGGAGTTAAGGAGTTATAATCCTGTAAGTTCATCAGAGAAGCCTCATTCAACCTGACCCCTAACTGTTCATGCCACCCTCATTTTCAAAATTAAATTAGTCGCTTAAAATATCCCTAAGAAATTGTTGCATCTGTTCAAAGTCTCAGTTTTTTTTTCAGTCCTGGTGGATAATATCAAAGGAATTACATTTAAATTCCTCATAAAATTATTTGAATAAAATCTCATGACTCTTCAGAAAGGAATATGTGGTTTATATGGTAACGAGAAAGGTTTAACATTATTTACCCCAGTGTGGATAAAGTTGTTCTCTACCTCCTAATTTGAAAGTTGTACATTGAAATAATTTGTTTTTGTATTATCCATTTTAATATATGCTGTTTATATGCTTTACTGTCTTTTGCCATCATATATATATACATATAAACATATACACATATATGTATACATATAAACATATACATATATATGTATACATATAAACACACATACATATATGGGGATACTTCAAAATATCTATGCAAAAATAGAAAAATAGAATTAAAAGAAGTTGGGGGCAGATCTTGCAGCTCACCACAAAGGACACCTGCAACCCATATTAGAGTGCTGGCTCATGTCCTGACTGCTTCACTTCTGATCCATCTCCCTGTTAATGAATCCTAGGATGCTGAAAATAATGCCAAGTATCTGTGCTCTTGTGTCCCTAGTTGGAGGACAAGATAATGTTCATGGCTTCTCTGGCCTGGACAACCCCTGGTTGTTGAAGATAATTGTGAAAGAACTAGATGATGAAAGATCTCTTTCTTCCTCTCTTTTCTTTACAAGTAGTTGAAAATGAAGAAAACTTTTTTAAAAGTTTATTTTTATGCAAAATACATTTTAAGTCCATTCATAGTTAATTATATGAATTTTCCATTTTTTTAAGATCACTGTATTATATATACATGCACACATATTTATCCAAATCTTGGCCATTTTTCAAATGAATATTATGCTTCCTGTTCAGTAATATATCATTCAGACATTTAAATGAAATGTTCATACTCTTATGAATAGAAATTCATAATGTTACTAAATTGATTAAATAAATGCCATTAAACTAAATTTGAAATCATGCATTATGAGATGTGTGAGATATTTCATTTATTAGCTGCTGTTATTCATGGATGATTAAGCTAAGTTCTTTAATCTATCTTTTTTTAAAGATTTTATTATATTTTTATATTTGAGAGGCAGAGTTACAGACAGGGAGAGAGATGGAAAGTTCTTCCTTCTGTTGGTTCACTCCCAAAATGGCTGCAATGGCCAAAGCTGCACCAATCTGAAGCCAGGAGCCAGGTGCTTCTTGCTGGTCTCCCACGTGGGTGCAGGGCCCAAGGACTTGGGCCATCTTCTACTGCTTTCCCTGGCCATAGCAGAGAGCTGGATTGGAAGTGGAACTGCCGGGACTAAAACTGGTGCCCATATGGGATGCTGGCACGACAGGCAGAGGATTAACCTACTGTGCCATGGTGCCGACCCCTCTTTAATCTATCATTCATTGGCATGGTAAAAACTAATGATCTAAATTTTTATTGCAATAAAATGATTAAAAATATATGTTAGTAAATATATTTCAAATAACTTCGATGAGATTAATATGTTGGCGAGATTAGAGTTGAAGCAAATATTAATTAATTAATAATATAATGATAAATAAATACAATGGAAACTTTGACTTCTGTCTTAGGTTTTCCTTTACTACTAAATTTATGTTTAGCTAATAATAATATTTTTTTTTTCAAATATCAATCCTGAGGAGAATGAAATACAGAGTTTGGTTGGTAGTTGATTTGCCTAAGAATACATTGTTGGTTCTCTTCAATTTTAAAGCAGTTATCTATTATGCATTTATATTTAGAATTGTACAAAATGATTTCAAAATAGAATTTCTTCTGCCTAAATGTATCAAAAATAATGAAAACTTTGGCAATTTTATGGAAAAAAAAACACTATAAAAATTAGGACACTATAGCCCAGTAAAAATGCTTCATTAAAATATTTTGAAAACTCTTAGGTATGTGAAAACTTATCAATTATTTGGAATGAAAAAGTAGAAAATAATCAATGTAAGGAAAATAGCATAATTGTGAGGAAAAAATCTCCCATGCTAAGGCTTTGAGGAGCTCATACAATAATCCACCAGGGTTTTGAAGGGAAGGTTCCTTTCAAAGAATAAAGGGAATGACTTAAAAATGTTTCTACATTAACACACAAAACACAAAAAGCAATCTAAAAAATCTGGAGAGAATTTGATACACTAATTCTCCACATCAGCACCCAAAGACATCCATGGTTTTTATTTGACTTGCCCATAATTTCTTTTTTTTTCTTTTAAAGATTTATTTATTTATTTGAAAGAGTTACACAGAGAGAGAAGGAGAGGAAGAAAGAGAGAGAGAGGGAGATCTTCCATCTGTTGGTTCACTCCTCAATTGGCAACATTGGCCAGAGCTGTGCCAATCTGAAGCCAGGAGCTTCTTTGAAGTATCCTACACAGTTGCAGGTGTCCAAAGACTCAGGCCATCTTCTATTCCTTTCCCAGACCATATCAGAGAGCTGGATTGGAAATGAAGCAGCTGGGATTCAAACCCATGTCCATATAGGATGCCAGCACTGTATGCAGTGGCTTTACCTGCTAAGCCACAGCACCCACCCTACCCATCATTTCTTTTAAGATTTAATTAACTGATTTGAAAAACAGGGTGATACAGAGGGAGAAATAGAAATAGATCTTTCATTCTCAGGTTCACTCCCCAAATGGCTCTGGAGCCAGGAGCCTGGAACTCCATCCAGGTCTCTCATTTGGGTGGTAAGGGCCCAAATACTTGGGCCATCTTTTTCTGCTTTACAAAGCACATAAGCAAGGAATTAGATTGCAATCAATGCATCTTGAATTTAATTTGTATTCATATGGGATGCCAGCAGGCACCAGCCCACCACTGTTTTTTATTGTACTATTTTTACACTAATATTCTCTCTCTAAACAAAAACACATTATGTCCTAGGTCTATGCCCCAGTGTTTTCCCCCATTATGTTTATGAAAATAAAGAACTACATTATTTCCATGTTTTCCTGTAAAATTCCAGAATTTTAATAATTGGTGCATGAAAATGAAGTCAATGGATGGTATATTGTGCCATGAAATGATTTTATGGATTTGGAGGTTCGGGCATTTAGAGATTATATCAATTACTTCACCTCATTCAGGCAGTATGTATAAGTTGAAAGATGCAACATTTGTCTGGAATCTGCAAATGAGATTATTTAAAATTTCAAAACAGTAAAAAACTGTATGCCTTGAGGCATAGTGGATAAAGCTTCTCTCTGGAACACCAGTATCCTATAGAGATGTCTATTAGAATCCTGGCTGTTTGACTTTCAATCTAACTTCCTGCTAATGGCCTGGGGAAAGCAGCAGATGGCCCAAGTGTTTGTGCTTCTACCACCCATATGATAGACCTGAAAACAGTTCCCAGCTCCTGGCTTTCTCTTGACCCAGTACTGGTCATCGAGGCTATCTGGGGGAGAGGAGCAGCAGATGGAAGATTCTCTCTCTCTCTCTCCCTCCTTTTCTATCTCTGTCTCTCCACACTCCTCTTTCCTTCTGTAATTCTTTCAAATACATAAATCAATCTTAAAAACAAAAATTAAAAAAATGTGAAACTACCAAAACACCCATGATATTGCTACAACAGAAAGAGATTCTTTGGGCTCTACTTGTTCACCTGCCTGACTTTTTTCTTTAAACTCTTCAGAGCTTCATGATAACACATATAATGTGTTGTAACTTGCAATTTAAAGTGGTAAATCAACTCTCCAAAGGAGGGGGATACTTTTAACATATGACAATATAATTACTCCAACCAAGGTTGATTTGCAAATCTGTGATGTCATAGGACAGAGAATGTAGAAAAATTAACATAGTGAGGTAAATGCACAGGGTGCTTATTGTCTCTAGTGCCATGTTCAGGATTTATAATCTCATGCATAGATAGATAGGTAGATAGACAGATATAAATAGATAGATAGATCTATCAATCGATCATTTGTGTGACAGCAAGCACTCTCACTTACTTGTTTACTCCCCAAATATGTGAAAAGCTGGGAGCCAAAAATTCAATCCAGGTATTACAAAAGCATGACCCCATTACTTGAGCCATCACTGTTGCCTATGAGGATCTGCATTAACAAGGAGCTGAATCCAGGCTCCTGTCTTCAGTCTGTCACAGCTCTGACTGTTGCAGCCATTTAGGGAAATGGATGAATAGTGAATCAGTGAATGGAATTTTATATCTCTACTTTTCCTTCTCTCTCTCTGTAACTCCAATTTTCAAAGAAATTAGTAAGTATTAATAGAAATACAGTATTCACTTGCAGCTTTTCTTCCACCATGACTACTCCCAGTGTGTTCACTGCCTAAATTAGAAGAACAAGTTTTTGACATAATCTTCACTTTATGCTCATTATAATACAACATATGTTAAAAAACACAATTCTGCAACAAGATGGAGGAATTTGGAAAACATCATGCTGAGTGAATTAAGCCAGTCCCAAAGGGACAAATATCATATGTTCTCCCTGATCGGCGACAACTAACTGAGCACCAAAGGGGAAACTTGTTGAAATGAAATGGACACTATGAGAAACAGTGACTTGATCAGCTCTTGTCCTGACGGTTGATGTACAATGTAATACTTTATCCATTTTAGTATTTTTTTTGTTCTAGTACCATTGGTTGAACTCTGTAATTAACACACAATTATTCTTAGGTGTTTAAATTATAACTGAAAAGTGATCCCTGTTAGGAATTTGGAAAACATTATGTTGAGTGAAATAAGCCAATCCCAAAGGGACAAATACCACTTGTTCTCCTTGATAGGTGACAACTAACCGAGCACCAAAAAGGAAACCTGTTAAAGTGAAATGAACACTATGAGAAATGGGGATTTGATCAGCCCTCACCCTGACTGTTGATGAGCAACTTGATATGTTATCCCTCTTAGTATTTTTTTGTTTGTTCTACTTAATACTTTTGGTTGAATACTGTAATCAATACACAATTCTTCTTAAGTGCTGAAACTTAACTGAAAAGTGATCACTGTTAAATATAAGAGTGGGAATAAGAGAAGGAAGAGATGTGCAATTCGGGACATGCTCAAGCTGACTTACCTCAAACGGTAGAGTTAGAAACATACCAGGGGATTCCAATTCAATCCCATCGAGGTGGCATGTACCAATGCCATCTCACTAGTCCCAGTGATCAATTTCTGTTCACAATTGATCATAATGATAGGACTAAGAACCAAAGGGATCACATAAACAAGACTAGTGTCTGCAAATACTAGCTGATAGAATCAAAAAGGGAGAGAATGATCCAACATGGGAAGTGAGATACACAGCAGACTCATAGAATGGCAGATGTCCTAAACAGCACTCTGGCCTCAGAATCAGCCCTTAAGACATGCGGATCTGGCTGAAAAGCCCATGAGAGTATTTCAGGCATGGAAAGCCAAGACACCCTGGCAAAAAAAAAAAAAAAAACAAAAAAAAACAAAAAAAAAACTAAATGAAAGATCTCCGTGAGTGAGATCCCAGTGGAAAGAACGGGTCATCAAAGAAGGAGGTACCTTTCTCTGAAGGGAGGAGAGAACTTCCACTTTGACTATGACCTTGTCTAAATAAGATAAGAGTCGGTGAACTCAAAAGGCTTCCATACATAGCCTTGGCAGCTCATGACAAGAGTCTAGGGTGATTACTGATGCCAAAAACAAGAGTGTCAACTTGTTAAGTAAACAACAGGAGTCACTGTGCACTTACTCCTAATGTAGAATCTTTGTCCTTAGTGTGCTGTACATTGAGATTTAATGCTATAACTAGTACTCAAACAGTATTTTTCACTTTATGTTTCTGTGTGGGAGCAAACTGTTGAAATCTTTACTTAATGTATGCTAAACTGATCTTCTGTATATAAAGAGAATCAAAAATGAATCTTGATGTGAATGGAAGGGGAGAGGGAGTGGGAAAGGGGAAGGTTGCAGGTGGGAGGGACGTTATGGGGGGGAAGTCATTGTAATCCATAAGCTGTACTTTGGAAATTTATATTCATTAAATAAAAGTTAAAAAAAAAAAACACAATTCTGGAAGCCCAAGTATAATGATGTGGGACAGACTCCATTGAGATTTCCTTTATCTTTTCTTTCACTAATCAGTGCTTGTTTGTGAGTAACAGATGAGGGGAACCATGGGGATTTGTGCCAGATTATCCAAGGGTATTTCTTCTTGGACAAGGGATCTCACAACAGCATTCTTGTAGTGAAAGAGAATTGCCATATCAGTAATCAACTAAGATTATTTCATATTTCTTATATTAAAATATAGCTATTGAACAGTACAAACATTTAATCATTTTGTTAAATAGAAGCACTAAAGAGATCTAGTATCATGTTTTTTCAACAAATACTTAGAAAAAACAGCTGCTTCAATAATGACTTATGACTACTGGGAAAAAACTTCTAGGAAAATAATATTACTGACAACCATCAAGAAATTGTATTGCATGATTGCATATATATTGATATTATAATAACATATTTAAATAGGTAACAAAATAGAAATCATTCACTTCTAAGATTAACAAAACTTATTCATAAGATCTTGTCTGAAAATATGGTTTGGTTAAAATCTGACTTTTTGGGAATGAAAGCAGGTTATTTAATTATTCCATTTATATTGCAATAAAATATATGTAACATAAAAGTTACTGTACTATCCAATTTTACTTGCACATTTCATGGGTTAAAAATACACTAATAGGGGCTAGCTTTGTGGCAAAGGATGTTAAACTGTCCCCTCATTACTGGCATCCCCTAAAATCACAATTTGGGTCTCAGTTGCTCTGCTCCAGATTCAGCTCCCTGGTAATTCTCCTGGAAAAAGAGTAGATGACCCAAGTGCTTGGGCCCCTTCTCTTGTGTGTGAAACCAAGAAGCAGTTCCAGGCTCCTACCTTGGGTCTGAACCATTTCCAAACATTTTGTCAATTTTAGGAGTAAATAAGTAGATGGAAGATGAATTTCCTTGGACCCTCTTCTCTCTCTGTTATTCTGCCTTTTAAATAAGTTTTGATTTATTATAAAGATATAAATAAATATATTCATAACATACAACTATAACCACTTCTACATTATAAAAATACATATTTAAAGGAATTGTAGAGGGCTAGAATTGTGATGCAGCAGGTTAGGTCATCATTTGCAATGCTGGAATTCCTTATCAAATTGACAGCTTCAGTCCTGAGTTCTCAGCTTCCAAACCAGCCCCCTGATAATGCACATGGGAAAGTAGTAGATAACGGCCCAAGCACTTTGGGCTGTGCCACACATGTGAGAAACTAGGATGGAGTTCCTGCCTCCTAGCTTTGGGTTGACACAAGGCTGGTTGTTGCAACCATTTGAAGGTGTGATTCAGCAGAAGGGAAATCTCTCTCTCTCTCTCTTTCTCTCTCTCTCTGTAGGTGTGTGTGTGTTTCACCATGTCTTCCAAATTAATGAATGAATCCTTTAAAAATTAAGGAATTGCAAGCAAATTTAGCAAGAAGTCTTAAAACTCAATCATAAAGCAAATTCTCTAATTTAAAAATGCATGCATAAACACATTAACGTATAAAATATACAGATAATAAATAAGCACATAGAACATCTTTAATATTAGAAATTAATAGAAAAAAGTAGCACATTGAACATTAAAGAAAAATACACTTAAACAGCAACAAGATAGATTGCATCATGTATTTTGATAATTACCCTTAAACAAAAAATAAACATGAGAATACAAATAATACAAATGCTTTCCCAGAATACAGAATAGCAGGAAATCTCATTCACTACTGGTGAGAATGATTAGTAGAATATACACTTAACAGACATCGTGATATGTTCCTAGGAAGACGATCATAGCATCACCACACCATGCAGCACATAGGTTTCTATGTGTTTTCCCAGCTGGTATGAATCTTATACTGACATACAATATAACATAAAAATATACAAAGTAGCTTTATTCACAACTAAACCTTGTATGAGTGAGACCCAGTTGCCATTCAGTAGTAGCAGAAGAAATGAAGACAAATGAGAAACTTAGAGTACAGGCCCTGGTCATGGAGATACAAGAGAAAACCATGGGTTTCAGTCATAGGGGTTTTAGAGACACAGGGGAGATAATGAATGACATGTGAATGACAAGTGAATGACAAGTAGGCATCTGAGGGAACACACCTCAGGCAAAGGTCAGAGAGTTATCCAAAGAGAGCCATGAGTTGCAAGCACAGAGAATAAAGTCACTCTGGACTAGTGATGTAGACATATGAGGAGAGTCACAGCTACATGAAGATAGGCTGAAGAACAGGAAGACTGACACAAGATGCAGGCATGGGAGAAATACTCAAAGATGTGCTGTAGACAAAATGATGGAACTGCAGACACCAGAGACTTTTGAGAGCTGTCATGGATGACAGAGACGTAACAAATGACAACATGTAAGAGCAAAAGTGGGTTACAATTGTTTGAGATGGTGACACTGTGGAGAACAAATGAGTTTCCGGCACCAGAATGGAGACATATGGAGCCTGGCATGGCTGCAGCCACACAGGGTTGGATCCACTGGTACAGGCAGAGCCTGCAAGACAGGATTTGAAATACATCAGGAAATAAAGGACAGGCAGATAAATCAGTGTTTAGAGAAAATTTTATTTTCAAGTGAATGTCAGAATACTGAAAATCAGTGCTTTCAGTTCCCAAGAAATAAAAAGAAAAAAAAATAACATAAATTTGGAAAAAATAGAAGATACCAATGAAATGCTGACAATACAAAAGTACCAAAGGAACAGGCAAATAAGGACAAAACATCTTATATATTAAAATTAATCAGTTAATAACCATTTTCAGGATTTAAAACAGAATCATTCTTTATGAGCTCATAGAACTTACAAAGATACTAACAGGATTTTATGACACCCTTAGGAGTGAAAATTGAACTACAGAGACTAAAATTCAGTACATTTTGAAAGCTAACTTCCCAATACACTAAAATATCATAAATTTTTAAGAAGAAACCATACTATATAATCTATAAAAGTTGAACCAAGTTTTGAAAAATTTGAAAAAAATCTTTGCAACAAAGTTGAAGACCCAGACTTAAGGAATATTTCATATTTTCAAGGAATTAAAAAAAACCACATTTCCCACACTTGCCCCAAGTGAACATAAATGAAACATTTTAAAATTTCTTTTGTGAAGCCACATATGATTCAGTTTGGTGCAGGATATAAAATAAAAATGAAATTAAATAGCACCTGTTTCATAAGGAGATACAAATATCTTAATCAAAACATTATTATATAAATTAAGTCATATATGAAAACCTAATGGATCAATAACAAACAAAAATGATACACTAAAAAGTGCAAGAATATTTAACATTCTCAAACACCCTTGTAGGTGAAGAATACAAGGAGTTACATTATCATTTAGATTACAAAGCATGTAATAAAATTCAGCATCAGTATCTAGTAATAAATAAACTAAAATGTTAGCAAGATAGTTAAAAAAACAGAGATGTGCTTAATCAGATCAAGATTGTCTTAAAGGAATGTACAATAAAGAACTAAATACAATATCATTGAAGGCTTTTTCCTTGGGGGTCCACAAAGACAAGGCTGCCTCCTCTCATTATCTCTTTGATACTACACTGGGGCTGCATTCAGAGAACTAAAATAACAAAAAAGAAATATAAGGTATAAGAATCAACTATTTAGCAGTGGGGCCTCTGCACCCACGTGGGAGACCTGGAAGAAGCTCCTGGCTCCTGGCTTCAGATTGTTGCAGCTCTGACATTTGTGGCTATCTGGTGAGTGAACCAAAGGATGGAAAACCTCTCTCCCTCTTCCTCTCTCTCTCTCTCTCTGCTTCTCTGTAACTCTGTCTTTCAAATAAATAAATAAATATTTAAAAATTAAATTGATTACTAAATACCAGCAAGAAACAAAGAGAAAATATTGTATATGACAGGAAGATTAGGAAACATTTATCAATGAATAAAAATAATTTAAATTATGTAACATATTTAAGCAATCATCAAAATCAATATATAAAAATGAATGACTAGACAAAAAATGATCTGAGAATATGAAGAAAAATGAATTACAGGAATTAATAAACAGTGAATAAATGGTAACTAGCCTGAAGCAGATTATTGTACAATCCTGCTCACAGAGGCTCCCTGTAGGAACATAGAGTTGAAGCATTTGCATCTGCCTGGAATGTCAGGGGCCCAGAAGACCATGCTACAGAGCTGAGTCCAGGATTCTCCCTTCACAATGCCCACATCTCAAAAACCCCAAGTCCTTGCCCATCCTACACTGCCCAAACATGCTGTGCTATGGAAGATGCTGATTGGCTACAGCTTTGTGACATCATAGGTGCCCAAGAGCTTTTCAAACTGTCTAATTAGGCATGTCAGAGGCAGTATGTAACAGTCGTATCCAGCATCTGCTGCTGAGAAGCTGTGGTTGGGCCAGGCTCTGCCAGTCTGTGAACAGGAAGTCAGAAGCTTGGAAACTCAGAAATGGTGAGTACAGGAAGCCAAGTGTCCTGAGAAGGGGTAGGTGGTGCTGGTGGATTTGCTAGAACTAGCTGTTGGGAGACTGGATCATTTCAGTGTTAAACTCTGGAATCTGTGCACCCCAGTCCAACACTGGGACATATCTTCCCTCTGTCTCCTGTAACCTGTGGAGTGAGAGCTGGGCCAGCCTCCAGAACTCCAGGCATCCTGTCCCATTGATGCAGAGACTACACTTTAGACCCAAAGCTCTTGACAGCACTGTGCAATTGTCCCTGATGCCACAGCAAAGAGCTCCTAGTATAATACTGTATAGCAACAACAAGGGTAGAATTCATGGTCTTGTTTCTGATGCTGAGAAAGTGTCCCACCTGGTAAAATGTTCACAACACCAAGTATGGTGTTGGCTACAGTGTATTCATGTGTGTTCTGTATCACATTGAGACAGTTCACTTCCATGCAAAGCTTTTATGAATGTCAGATTTTATCAAGTGTGTTTCTGCATTTTTCATATGAATGATTCTTAAATTTTAGTGTATGTTTAGAAATGTAATATTAATATAAACTGCTTTACAACAAATTCAATTAAAATGTTTCTTGTCTGAAGGGAGCAGCTGCAAGTGACAGATGGTTAAGGCTAGTTGATCATATATAACTATTAGTGACAAGACACTGAAAATGTTAATGATAAGCAAACTGCCATTTTAAAACATCAGAGAGGGGCTGTGACATTCTGATGTCATTGGCTTCAAATAGTAATTGCTATAGATAGTATTTAGAATATCTATTGGTGTGCTCTTTACAGTGATTCTCATGAAGAAATTTCTTATTACAGGAAATTTCAATGTTCCTCCCTCTATGACTTACTGTCAAATATGTCTCAAATTATTTTTTCTGGACAGATGTATGTATGTTAGTTATTGGTGATGTTGATGAGTTAATATGCAAGCTATATAATCTTCTCAAACTTCTGAAAGCCTTCATAATCATTTTCTGAGCCACATGAATTCATACCTCTAAGCTAATGCATCAGATACTCAACAGGAACAATTAGCCTCCAGGCTCAGAATTCTTTGTTTTTAAGAATTATTTATTTCAAAGTCAGAGGTACACAGAGGAAGAGATCGAGAGAAAGAGAATCTTCCATCTGCTGATTCATTCCCCAAATGGCCACAAAAGCCAGGCTGGACCAGCCCAAATCCAGTTGCCAGGAGCTTCCTCCTGGTTTTCCTCATTGTTCCAGGGGCTCAAGCTCATTGGTCTTCTTCCTCTGCTTTACCAGCAGAGAGGTGGGAAGTGCAGCCACCAGGTTTTGAACCGGCACGTGTATGTGATGTCAGCATTGCAGACAGAGGCTTAACCTACTATACCACAATGTGTAGGCCTTTATTTAAAGAGAGAGAGAGAGAGAGAGAGAGAGAGAGAGAGATGTTCTCATCTCAAAAACTGCATTAGCAAATTGAATATAATTGAAAACAAGTGTTAGCTCTTAGTAAAAGCTTCCACTAAACTATTCACTGGATCTACTGTGAAACTGGCATTAATGTAGACCTGGATGATTGCAGGACTTACAGAACTGGTTATCAGTGTAACAAATAGGATGTACCTTATGATATAAAATATGTGGAAATGAAGTTCCAAAAACTCTTAATGGATTATTTGTGGTGTCTGTTAGATGCAGAGATAATTAAATTATTTGACCATGAGGCTATTTTTCTGGCTGCAAATTTAATTTTCAGCACTTACAAATGGGTGGAAATAGATTTTCAGATACTTATCCTAAAATTACAATAGCCCACATCAGTGAATGGAAAAGTTTCTTTACAAGTTTTATGACTAACTGTAAGATATTTAAAATATACCTACCTTAAAAACCCTCAAATCCAATGAAATGTAATAAATATAACAATGACTTTTTTTGGGGAAAAGGATAGGATGATAATGTTTTATAGTTAAAATGTTTTCCAGTGGCTGGTATTGTGGTGTAGTGTGTAAAGCCTCTGCCTGTGATGCCAGCATGTCACAGGGGCACTGGTTCATGTCTCAACTGCTCCACTTCTAGGCCAGGTTTCTGCTAATGTCTTGGGCAAAGGAGTGGGGGATGGACCAAGAGTTTGAGTCCCTGCTATTCACATGGGAGACCACATGAAGTTCCTTCCTCCTGGCTTTGTCTTGGCCCAGCCTTGGATGTTGTGGCCATCTGGGGAGTTAATAATGGATGGAAGGCATCCCTCCGTGTCTCCCTCTCTCTCTGTAACTCTGGTTTTCAAATAAATGAATGAATCATAAAATAATTTTTCAAATGAATCACTTCTGATGGTTTGTAGTATAGAAAGATATAATTTGTGTCATCAATAATATAAACTTTAAAGACTTATTATTAATTATTATAAATGAATTCTACAAAGAATAAAATTTTTGTATGCATATACATTTAATGTAGTATCAATTTAACATGAGTCATTGTAACTTTAGAACAATATGCATGATCCCCATAATAACCACAGAGCCATTTTTATATATAAGAGGAAATGCAAAAGTAATCAGGATGAGTCACTACAAAAAAATCAGTTAAACATAAAGGAAGCCAATGATGTAGGAAACATTAAAAAAGAAAATATAAGACCTAGCCGGCGCCGCGGCTCATTAGGCTAATCCTCTGCCCTCTGCCTAGTGGTGCCAGCACACCAGGTTCTAGTCCTGGTAGGGGTGCTGGATTCTGTCCCAGTTGCCCTTCTTCCAGGCCAGCTCTCTGCTGTGGCCAGGGAGTGCAGTGGAGGATGGCCCAAGTGCTTGGGCCCTACACCCCATGGGAGAACAGGATAAGCACCTGGCTCCTGCCATCTGATCAGCACAGTGTGCCAGCCACAGTACACTGGCTGGGCTGTGGCGGCCATTGGAGAGTGAACCAATGGCAAAAGGAAGACCTTTCTCTCTGTCTCTCTCTCACTGTCCACTCTGCCTGTGGAAAAAAAAAATAAATAAAAAGAAAAAAAGAAAATATAAGACCTAAAGACAACACAGAACATGGCAAAACTATGTACTTTGTTGCCAAAATTAATTCATTAGTCCATGAATAAAATTTCCCAATGAGAAATATATTTTAAAATTTTATTTAAGCTATATATTTCATACATGCAGATTTAGTAACATGGTGATACTTCCCACCTTATCCTCCCTGTGGCCCATGCTCCCACATTTTTTTCTCCTTTCTCCCCTATTCTCACTCTTAATTTTTACAAAGATCTATTTTCAGCTTACTTTATACTAATTACATTAACCCTACACTAAGAAAGTTCAACAAATAGCATGAATAAAAAAACACTGTTCCTCAACAGAAAAGACAAGGGCAATAAACAATCATTGAATCCCAAAATGTCAATTTCACTCCAACACATTACATTTCAGTACTTTATTAGTTACCACAGATCAGGGAAAAATTATTTATGCATATACACCTAAGTCAGAATAAACTTGATATGAATCATTACCACTTTAGAACAACATTTATAATCCCCATAGACAAAATGATAATATAATCCCACAAAGACATTTGAGAAGGTGTTCAGAATGTGTCAAAAAGTAACCATAAAAGAATCCAACAAAGGCCAGTGCTGTGGCTCACTTGGCTAATCCTCTGCCTGTGGCACCAGCACCCCAGGTTCTGCCCCATTTGGGGTGTCTGGTTCTGTCCTGGTTGCTCCTCTTCCAGCCCAGCTCTCTGCTGTGGCCTGGGAAGGCAGTGGATGGCCCAAGTCCTGGGCCCTGCACCTGCATGGGAGACCAGGAGGAAGCAGCTGGCTCCTGGCTTCAGATAGGTGCAGCGCACCAGCTGTAGCAGCCATTTTGGGGGGTGAACCAATGGAAGGAGACTTTTCTCTCTGTCTCTCTCTCACTGTCTAACTCTGCCTGCCAAAAAAAAAAAAAGAAGAAGCCAACAAAAGTGGGAGTCACAGAAAGAGAAAATATAAGACCTAGAGACAGCACAGAACATCATGGCAAAACTAAGTAATCTAGTCCATAATTAATATTTCCCAATGAGAACATAGAATATGGATAATATTTCCCAATGAAAATCAGAGATAGCTTGAATGGATAAAAACCAACAGAGGTTAAACTATTTAGTGTCTATAAGAGATTCAAATCAGATATAAACAGATTCTTATTTTGAAACTGAAAGGATGGAGAAAAGTTATTTCATGAAAATGGTAATCAAAAGAGAGAAGAGGCTGTATCGCTATAAATAAATAGAATTATGACAAAATACTGCAAGACACAAAGAAAGGTAAAACGTGACAAAATAGTGACTCCTTAAATAACTATAACTATTATAAGGCACATTCACAAATATTTCCATGCCTAAAAATTTCTAAAAGCACAGTCTATCAACAGTATGTTATGGGGGAGGCAAGATGATGGAATAGTAGCAGGTAGGTCTGCTCTAGGTTCCATGAAATTGGTGAAAAAAAAAGTTGCAGGGACAATTGCAGTGGGAGGTGATGTGAAAGTACTGGAAATGGTCTGGACTTGAGTGGAAGATGCAGGCATGCAGCATGGAGCACACAACATGAACACAACAAAGAACCCAGCATCCCACACTGGCTAGCAAGTTGAGGTAAGACTGCACTGGCCTGTTCAAATGTTGATATGGCTGGAGGGCAGCCTAGTAGACAGCACCATGTTTGAGTCTGGCCCAGAACCCTCAGGAGATCTAGATAGATTACTGCTCAAATGGGGAGTGGGGGAAGCAATGCATCTCTGTCTCCATTTCTTTCTCCTCCACACCAATGCCCTGTGGCTAACTGTGAAAAGGTTGTGCCATTTCAGACATAAACAGTAGCAGCTGCTCCAGCTCTGATGTGCACATACAGAAGCTAGAAGGAACTGTCAGCAGGGGCAAATAGAGCAGTTTGAGAGCACTGCTGAGGTCTGCTCCCATATAGTCACTGGGACAACAACAACCATCCACTCTGCTCACCCTGCAATGGGCATGGAATAGGAGACAGCACCACAGAAGAAAAGTGCCACCCAAGGGAACTCTTGTACCTGCCCAGTACAATTGTGAAGAGTAGGGCTGTGGCTGGTGGGTAATGTGAACTCTTGTGATATATGGATTTTTACCAGGGGGAAAATTTGCATTTGGCACTGACTCTGAGTCTAGCTGGGGGAACTGAATTTGATCTGACTGGACAAAACACAAATGAGTAGCAGCTCTGGGAACCACTCATTCTGTGGACAGAACAGATTAGTGGGGCAGAGTAGACTGTCTTGCATCACTTGACTGTAGGAGCCCTGGATGCTGATACTGTGAAAACATGGTGAAGGTGTTGAGTGGGGGCAGGGTGTAGCTGGGGTTCTGGATGAGCTCTGATTGCAGAACCAAACTCTCAGAACTCCTTGCTTGCCAAGATAGTACATTGCAGCTAGAACCATGCCCACCGGGAGGGCCACACAGATCATTCACAAAGATGAGTGTTCAACACACTCAGGACTAACACCAGGACATTGTTCAGCTTGAAGAAGAGGAGGTGATGGAGTGATCACACCAACAGATGTGACCACCCCCCACTTCTGTTAATCAGAGGAGAACTGCTACCTCCAACTTGGGTGTTACCCTGCATACTTGCTCCACCCTGGAGGACTGACTAAAGCTCTTAGGACACACCAACCATACATTTCTCAGTATTCACTGAAAGCATAGACATTCTGCTAAGCCACAGAGGTACAGCTCTAACATAAAAGTCATCAGAGGGAAAAAATAAACAATTAACTCCACAAATGCCTAAAAATAAAGGGAGAAATTTTAAAAAAAAAATATGATCCCCCCAAAGGAACACACCAACATTTAAATGTGAAGATGAAGAGATTGATGGAATGCCTGAAATGGAATTCAAAAAAATTAATCCTAGGATTACTCAAAAGCAGTTAGAAGCAAATTGACAAATTAAAAAAGAAAACAATACATGACATCAATAAAAAATTTTCCCATGAAATTGAGATATGAAGAAAATGAAATACTAGAAACTAAGAACTCAATAGGTCAAATAAAAATGCAATGACAATCCTCAAAAGCAGACTCAGTGAGGAAGAAGAAAGAATATCCAAATTAGAAGATGAATCTTGGGAAAACCTACAGTCAGAACAACAACAACAACAAAAAAAAAACACAAGAAGAATATAGAAAATTTAAAACCAATGTCAGAGATTTATGGAATGCCATTGAATGACCCAACATATGGATCTCAGGAGTTCAAGAAGCTGTGGAAAATGATGATGGACTCAAAGGCCTATTTAGTGAAATTAAAGAAAACTTTCCCAATTAGGAGAAAGAAAAGGACACCCAATAGTGGAAGCACATAGAACTCTTAACAGACATGACCAGAAAAGATCTTCACCAAGACACACTGCAAACACTCCACAGTAAAACATAAAGAAAAGATCATAAAACTTGTGCAACAGAAATACCAGGTTACTTGCAGAGGAGCTCTAATTACACTCATGGCTGACTTCTCATAAGAAATCTTATAGGCTAGAAGGGAATGGTGAGATATACTATCAGTCTTAAAAGAAGAAAACTGTCAACCCAGAATACTGTACCATGCAAAACTATCATTTATAAATGAAGGTGAAATAAATTCTTTCCATAACAAACAGAAATTGAAAGAATTTGTCACCATGTCTCCAGCCTTAAAAAAGATACTTAAGGAGGTGCTACACACAGAAACACAGAAAAATAGCCATCATTATGAAAGAATGAGAAGGCAGAAAATCCTCCAGGTGTACAAAAGAACCAAAGTAAAACAGTAATATTTACATAAAAATGTCAATGCCAAGTTGTTACTTATCAATAGCCATCTTGAATATAAATGACCTCAACTCTCCAGTTAAATCTTATAGACTGGCTGAATGGATTAAACAAGACCCCTCTATTTTCTGCTTACAAGAAACACATCTCCCCAATGAATAAACAGGCATACTGAAAGTGAAAGTATGGGAAAAACATTCCATACTAACAGAATCTAAAAAAAGAGTTTTTGTTGCTATCCTAATATCAGATAAAATAGACTTTATCATAAAAACTTTAAAAGACACAAAGAAGGGCACTATGTAATGATTAAGGGATCAACTCAACAGGAAGCTATGAGTACAAGAAATGCATATGCACCTAATTACTAATTACAGGGTGCCTAGCTACTTAAAAGAAATATTATTGGATTTATATAGAGATATAGATTCCAGTACAATTGTAATGGGAGACTTCAATACCCCACTTTCAGCAATGGACAGATCAACCAGCAAGAAAATCAGCAAGGAAAAAACAGAGTTAATAAACATTATAGACAAATGAATTACCATATCTACAGAACTTTTCACTCTACAGTGGCAGAACACATGTTATTCTCATTAGTGCATGGAACTTTCTCTAGGATAGACCATATGCTAGAATATAAAGCAAGTCTCTTTCTATTTTTTTAAAGTGTTTCTTTTCTTTTTCTCCCTGCCTTGTTTCTTTCTTTTTTTAAAAGATTTATTTATTTATTTGAAAGTCAGAGTTACACAGAGAGAGGAGAGACAGACAGAGAGGTCCTCCATCTGATGGTTCACTTCCCAAATGGATTCAACAGCCAGAACTGCACTGATCTGAAGCCTGGAAGAAGCCAGGAGCTTCTTCTGGGTCTCCCACATGGGTACACGGCCCCTAGGATTTGGGAAATCTTATAACTGCTTCCCCAGGCCACAGCAGAGAGCTTGATTGGAATTGGAGCAGCTGGGCCTTGAACCGGTGCTCAGATGGGATGCTGGCACTGCAGGCCAGGGCATTTACGTGCTGTGCCACAGTTTCAGCAAATTCAAAAAATTCAAAATAGTACCACACATCTTCTTGGACCACAATGAAATGAAGTTGGAAATCAACTCAAAAATCTCTAGAATATATGCAAACACATGCACCAGAAAGCACTGTGGGTCATAGAAGAAATTAAAAGATAAATTAAAAAAATTGTGGAAACAAATGAAGATGACAATATGTCATACCAAAACGTATAGGGCACAGCAAAAGCAGTACTGAGAGAAGGTTATAGCAACTGGCGCCTACATGAAGAATTTGGAGAGATACCAAATAATTGAGCTATCAATGCATTTAAGGACCTAGAAAAACAAAAACAAACCAAACTCAATATGATTAGGAGTAAAGAAATAATTAAAATTAGAGAAGAAATAAAATTCAAACAGAAAAATATAAAGAAAATCCATGAAATGAAGAGCTGCTTTTTGAAAAAATAAACATTGATACACTATTAGCACAACAAACCAAGAAAAGGGGGAAAAGACCTAAATCAATGGAATTAGAGATGAAAAAATAAATGTAACAATACCATGGAAAAAGAATCAACAGGATTTAATGCAAAGAACTGTATGTCAACAAAATGGGAAACCTGGGAGAAATGGATAGATTCCTAGATACATACAATCTCCTCCAAAATTGAATGATGAAGACATAGAAAACAAAAAAGACCAATAACCAAGACAGAAATTGAATCAGTAATAAAGACACTCCCAAAAAAGAGAAGCCTATGACCAGATGGCATCTCTGCTGAATTCTACCAGATATTTAAAGAACTAATTCCATTTCTTCTCAAGCTATTCAAAACAATTGAAAGTGATTGAAACCTCCCAAACTACTTCTGTGAAGCCTGCATCACCTTAATTCTGAAGCCAGAAAAAAGATCCAACAGAGAAAGAGAACTATAAACCAAAATCTTTGATCAACACAGATACAGAAATCTTCAACAAAACATTAGCCAATCGAATCCAGCAACACACCAGCAAGATCATTCACCTGGACCAAGTGCGATTTATCCCTTGTATTCAGGGTATGTTTAAGATACATAAATTAATAAATGTGATACATCACATTAACGAACTGAAGAATAGATCAGAGAAAGCATCTGATATGATACAACACCAATTCATGTTGAAAACCTCAAGCAAATTGGATATATAAGGATATTTCCTCATGCAATCAAAGCAATCTATGGCAAACTCACAGCTAGAATACCATGGAATGGAGAAAAGCTGGAAGCAGTCCACCTATGATCCAAAACCAGACAAGAATACCCACTCTCCCCACTGCTATTTAATAGAGTTCTAGAAGTCTTAGCCAGAGCCATTAGGCAAGAAAAATAAATCTAAGGGTTACAAATTGGAACAGAAGAAATCAAACTACATCCATTCCAAAAGGATCCCAAAAACACCACTGAGAGAATGCTGGACTCATAAAATAGTTTCATAAAGTGGCAAGATATAAAACCAACACAGAAAAATAAATAGTCCTTGTATACACTGACAAGGTAATGGCTGAGAAAGATCAGTTCCATTCACAATAGTTCCAAAATAATCAAATATCTTGGAGTAAACTTAATCAAGGATGTCAAAGATATCTAAGATGAAAATAACAAAATGCCAAACAAAGAAATAGAAAAAGACATAAATGGAAAAATTATCCATGTTCATGGATTGAAAGAATCAATATAATCAAAATGCCCATATTAGAAAAAGTAATTTGAAGATTCAATGTATTTCTAGTGAAAATATTAAAGACATTCCTCACCTATCCAGAAAAAAAATGATGCTAAAATTCATATGGAAACAAAAGAGACCCTGAATACCTAAAACAATCTTATGTAATAAGAACAAAGGCAGAGGCATCACAATACCTGATTTCAAGACATACTACAAGGAAGTTACAATCTAAACAGCCTGGTACTGGCTGAAAAATAGACTGGTAGACCAATGAAACAGAATAGAAATTCCAGAAGTGAATCCATGCATACAACCAACTTATCTTTGATCATGAAGCTAAAATCTACCACTGGAGAAATGAGTCTCTTTAACAAATGGCTCTGGGGAAACTAGATCTCCAAGTGCAGAAGTATGAGATTTGACCCCTACTCACACTTCACACAAAAATCCACTCGAAAATGTATCAAAGACAAAAATCTATGACCTGATACCATGAAACAATGGGGAAACTAGGCAAGATTTTGGCATAGGAAAAGGGTTCTTGGAAAAGACTCCAGAAGCACAGGCAATTAAATCAAAATAAGACAAATGGGATTACATAGAGCTGAGAATCTTCTTCACTGTAAAAGAACCAGTTCGAATAAGTAAGAGGTAATGGACAGAATGGAAGAAATTATTTGCAAACTACAAAACTGATACAGGGTTAACATCCAGAATCTATAAAGAGTTCAAGAAACTCAACAACAACAGCGACAATAACAACAAACTAAGTTAAGAAATGGAAAAAGTAGTTGAACAGGCATTTTTCAAGAAAATAAATTCATGTGGCCAACAGACACTTAGAAAATGTTCAGGGTCACTAACTATTAGGGAAATGTAAATCAAAACCACACTGAGGTTTTGCCTCACTCCAGTTAGAACAGTCCACATACAGAAATCAACAAACAACAAATTCTGAAGAGCATGTAGGTAAAATGGTACCCTGGTACACTGTTGGTGGAAATGTAAACTGGTGCAACCACCATGGAAGACAGAAATCTCAGAGATCTGAATATAGACCTACCATACAATTTATCTATCAGACCATCACGCTCCTGGGAATTTACACAAAACAAAACAGTAGATGAGTTACCTGAACCTCCATGTTTATTACAACACAATTGACAATAGCTAAGACAGAATCAATGCTGATGCCCATCAACTGATGACTGGCTAAAGAAATTTTGTTATAGTTACACTATGCAATTCTACTCAGCTGAGAAAAAGATGAAATCCTGTCTTTTGTAACAAGATGGTCACAACTGAAAACCATTATCCTGAGTGAAATAAGACAATCCTGAGATGACAGATACCATATGTGTTCCCAGATCTGGGATAACTAACATAGTATCTGAAATATAATGTAATGGAGTGAAATAGATATCTTGAGATTTAAAAAGTTATAAAAATTTTAAATCAAATTATAATTAATGAGAAAATTAATGAGATAGACATGAATTAATAATGAGACCCCAGAATGGAGATAAAGCTGAGGACGAATGCATTCATGGGTGAATTTTTAAAAATACAAAATAATTAATAACAATTCTTTCCAAACAGAAAATTAAGGAAGGAAACATTTCTAATTTATTATATGAGGAAAACAATACCCTAATAAGAATGGCAGGCAAAGCTGCTAGAAAAAGAGGGAGCCCAAGCCTGTGATGCAGCTCAATAGGCTAATCCTCGGCCTGCGGCACAGGCACCCTAGGTTCTAGTCCTGGTCGAGGCAACAGATTCTGTCCTGGTTGCTCCTCTTCCAGTCCAGCTCTCTGCTGTGGCTCAGGAGTGCAGTGGAGGATGGCCCAAGTCCTTGGGCCATGCAACCACATGGGAGACCAGGAGAAGCACCTGACTCCTGGCTTCAGATTTGCGTGGTGCACCAGCCGCAGTGTGCCAGCCACAGCAGCCATTGGGCAGTGAACCAATGGAAAAGGAAGACCTTTCTCTCTGTCTCTCTCTCTCACTGTCCACTCTGCCTGTCAAAAAAAAAAGAGGGATCCCAAAAATTCATACCTATTATGCATTTTGATACAATAAATCTGTACAAAATAATACCAAAATAAATGCAACTGCTTGTTTAAAAGATTTTACAGAAAGGATTTATTCTTAGAAAGCAAGGTTAGTTCAACTTATGAAAATGAATCATTGTCATAATGTCACATTATCAGAATGAAGGGGAAAATATGACCATTTAAACTGATACAGAAAAAAAAGTCACAACACCTTTTCATGATAAAGAGATTCAAAAAATTAGTACTAGAAAACTATCTCAAAATAATAAATAATGAAAGAAAAAACAAAGTTACCATTAACTTTCTCAATGAACAGGTACAAGGTAAAATGTACACTTTCACCATTTGTAATCTAAATGGCCCTGGGAGACTTAATGAGACTAATTAGGCAAGAATGAAAACACATTCAAACTGAGAAGGAAGATATCTTTATCTATATATGCATGAGAACATATATTTTTATAGAGAAGCATTCATGTTTATTAATCTGAATTATAACACAGATAACTTGAAATTCTTCAATAATCATCCAATTACTATACAAGCTGAAAGTTAGAAGTGATTAACATGTGCATTGGAGTGTGCAGAGTGCTTTGGAGCCTATGTGGATGGTATATAAAGACCTGGGCAGAGTAGTGGTGATATCCTCATGGGCTCTGAAGAGACACATCACCTGGCAGTGTGGACGTTGTTCTGGGTGGAGGAGTGTGGTGGCATGGAAGAAATCTGAATCTTCATAGGCAGTCTTCAAAGTTAGGTGTGTGAGACCAATCCCCTGGACTTGCTCTACAAGTGGGGCCATATCTGGGAGATGGTGCTCAAGGATCTGCATGCCTTGAGATCCTTTTAATGGGCCCCAGGGACCCATCAGATACTAAGGATACAATTTAATGATTAAGATTATGGTCCATGTCACCATCAGGTGGAGTTTCTCTGCTTACCAACATTGGGCTGGTTGGCCCCATGGTGGGAGGAATGGTCAGTCTCTAAGATATGATATCTGAATTGTTGATTTAGGAATTCTTCCATCATGAAGTTAATTGGACCTAAAGGATCAAACTCAAGAAAAGGAGGTGTATGGGCTGGAATTGTGGTTTAGTATGCTAAGTCTCTGCCTGTGGTGTGGGCATCACATATGGGTTCTGGTTTGAGGCCTGCCTGCCCCATTTCCAATCCAGCTCTCTGCTAATGGCCTGGGAAACCAGTGTAAGATGGCCCAAGTACCACCTGCACCCATGTCAGAGACCTAGAAGAAAGTCCATGCTCCTGAATTTTGACTGGCCCAGCTCTGGCTGTTGCAGGCATTTCAAGAGTGAACAAGTAGATAGAAAACAATTCTCTCTGGCTCCCTCACTCTCTGTAATTTTGACACCCAAGTAAATATAACTCTTAAAAAAGAAGAGGAGGTATCCATATAAAGATGTGCACATGGATGGAATGAGGATGATTAATGACTTAGAAAATACAGAATATATCCTTGATAAACCAGATGACACCAAATTCTGTTCTGATATGGGTGTAACTTCCTGCATTGGAGTTTATGCTGACAGAAGCATCAGCAAGGGCTACTCATTGTCTGGGTTTGGAATAAGGAGCTGTGACATTCCATACCAATATAGACATAATCTACAGTAGCTCTCTTCCTTAAGGCCCTACCGAGATAGGATGCTTCCTTGGTTTTTTTTTTCTTTTGATTTTGGTTAAATCACCAGCTTTGTGCTTATAATATATATTCCAGATTGATGATTTAGTGGCGTAGGTATTCTTAAGGAAATAAAAATGAACTACATAATTTATATAAGGGTTATATTAGTAGCTTAAGCTTGTAGAAATTGTAGTTTTTGTTCATAAAAGAAGTTGTATATTTTCAATCAAAATTATGGAGAGAAAAACCGAGCTATCTTTTGTAGGTTGCTCTGCTATAGAGCTCAGTATTATTGTGACATAGTGGGCTCTGTCTTTGCTCCAATTTTTTTTCTTACTTTCATAAATTTTCCAAGGCATTTCTTACAACTACTCACTGAATTTATTTTGGATATTTCCATGTACTTCACAATTTTCTTTCTCACTACTGTATTATACATTCCTTAATATATATTTTAATATCTCTGATCATTCTGTCATATAGTTTCAACACATGTAAGAATGCAAGTTGTGAATGGACAAGGCCACCTAAAATTGCTTTATGCAGAATTTCTCTTGACAAAAATTATTTATAAAAGTGCAGGTTGGAGGGGATTCAAAGATGGTTGAATAGGGAAGACATGTGCTGATTCTGAGAAGAAGAAGTACTAGAAAAAAATAGAAAGTAAATTCTCAGGGGAGAGTTGGAGAGAAGTTTGCAGTGGAAATTCTACAGAAAGAATAGGAATGCTGTGGAGCAGCATGGAGAGTGCAGATACATAGTAGCAAGTGTCACACTACACATGAATCCCACAATCCTCAAGGAGACAAAAGGTTCTAATATCAAGTTGAGGGCACACTGTGGCAGCCTGTACCACTGATGATATGGCATGAGGGAGAACCTCTCAGACTACACTGAGTTTGAATCCATCTGGAGCCTGAGGGAGAGGGAGGATAAGCACATCATCCAGTGAAGGAAAAGCACATTTCTTTCTCCTCATCCCCACACAAGGGTGCTCGCAACAGGGAGAAGGTACCATCTTGACACCAGCAGAAGCTGTGGTGGCTCTCCTGTGCATGACTGGGGGAGATTCCTAGAAGAAAAATGCTGTGTTCTCCTCTGACTTTGAGTCTGGTTGGAAGGGTTGAGAGGGAGCTGTGCTCCTATTTAGGATTTAGAGGTGCCCCCAACCTCTCAACATATCACAGGCTCTGGGGCTCAAATTGCCAAGGCAGATCACCCCTAAGCAGCTGGCTCTGGAAACAACTCTGCTTTCTACATGGATGAGGCAGGCTCATGGGGCAAAGGGTATCCTCTTCACCCCATGACTGTTGGAAATCTGTGACTGCAAGATAGGGCACGGGGCCTAACTGGGTTTCTGGGCAATCACTGTGTCAGGCATCAGAAGCTCAGATCACCCTAACTGCCTGAGATAGGTCACTACAGAGGGTCCCATGCTCACTCAGGACTGCACAGATCCTGTTTTGCAGTTAATGCTTCAGCATAGGTGAGGTTTATACCCATCAGGGGCTAATCCTGAGCATTGATCAACATGGAAGAGAGGAGTGAGGTTGTGATTATGGCAACAGGCATGATCCTACCCTCAATCCTACTGACAATACATATTCACCAGGCCCAACATGGGTGTCACCTTGGATTCTTGTCCCACACTTGAGCCCTGACCAGAGCTGACTTGCCTTATCAAGCACCTCTGTATTCAGTGAGGGAGCAATCACTCCACTCAGCCACAGAGGCACAGGTTGAAGATAAAAGATACCACTGAAAAGAGTTTAGAAGGATACTAATCACATTTTTCAAATATGAATGTACATCCTCCTCCAAATAGTTGCTGTTCATACTTGGATCTAAAGTATCACAAGTTGATTCCTTTGACTGAGGTCAGGTGCCATGCTGAAAAATGCAGAGAGTACCTTGGAAAATGGTACTGGGAATGAAGGGAATGAAAGCACAATACAAACAGGAATTAGAGACATCTATACTCACCTAAAATGACATGTAGTCTTCAGAACCCAAAACAAATGTATTAAAACGGCCTTACTATAAGGCACATTATATTTCCTAAAGCACAAGAACATTTCCATAATAAAAAATTGATGCAACTTTTAATATGCAAAGAAGAGAATGATGTTTTCAAAAATATTGTATTTATTTTCTTAAGTAAAACTTGACCATTTGGTGGCTGTGATAAAAAGATTCCTTAAAAATCTGAAAGAGAACAAGAAAAACACTGCCATAATTAAATTACCAGACTGGCATCATTGGATCTTTGCCACTAACAACAAGAATGCTATCGAAAATAACTAAACTTGGCCGGCGCCGCGGCTCACTAGGCTAATCCTCCACCTAGCGGCGCTGGCACACCGGGTTCTAGTCCCGGTTGGGGTGCCGGATTCTGTCCCGGTTGCCCCTCTTCCAGGCCAGCTCTCTGCTGTGGCCCAGGAGTGCAGTGGAGGATGGCCCAAGTGCTTGGGCCCTGCACCCCATGGGAGACCAGGAAAAGCACCTGGCTCCTGGCTCCTGCCATCGGATCAGCGCGGTGCACCGGCCGCAGTGCGCCTGCCGCGGCAGCCACTGGAGGGTGAACCAACGGCAAAAGAAGACCTTTCTCTCTGTCTCTCTCTCTCTCACTGTCCACTCTGCCTGTCAAAAAAATAAAAAAGAAAATAGCTGAACTTAATTCTGAGGAATTCCGTATTGTAAAATTAAATCTCTGAGCATGTGATACTTTACTATCAATCAAAGGATTTTTATTGAAGATCAAATTTTCAATTCAATCATCTGCAAAAAATGAATGTTTTAAAATTGAAAATATCGTGCTGGCTCCATGGCACAGCAGTTAAAGCCATGGCCTGCGGTGCTGGCATTCCATGTGGGTACCAATTTGAACCTCAGCTGTTCTACTTCCTGGCTCACTGATGGTGTGCCTGGGAAAGCAGCGACAGATAGCCCAAGTATTTGGGCCACTGCAGCCATGTGGGAAACCTGGAAGAAGCTCCAGGCTCTTGTTTCAGATTGGCCCAGCTCCAACCACTGTGGCCATTTTGAATGTGAACCTAAAAGTGGAAAACACCTCTCTCTCTCTCTCTCTCTCTCTCTCTTTCTATCTCTTTCTCTCTCTCTCTCCCCTCCATTTTCCCCCTTCACTCTCTCTCTGCCTTTGCATTTCTGTAACTCTGCCTTTCAAAGAAATAAATGTCTTTAAAAATGGAATTGTGTCTTTCAATCTTAAACTATACAGAGGAAAATGAATAAAGCACAATGTAAATAAAAGGAAATAATATGACAGAAAACAGAAACATGATATAGAAAAATGAATGATATGAAAATATGCTTTAAAGATGATCAGTAAATTGCATCACAGTACAGCAACACTTGTGAGGAGAATAGATAATTGACATAATTTAACAATATCAGGAAGTGAAAGAGATAACATCCATATAATGGGTAGATTAATAATATAAGGTAATATGATAACACATTTCTGCAAAAAATGAGAATTTACAAGAAATAGATAAACTGAAGGCTGCCCAGGGACAAATGGTTCTCAGGATTAGTTGATTCTTTGTGATGGTAAAAGACTGGCTTGTGAATGCAGCTTTCTAGGCAAACTTCACAATTCATCGCACAGCACCAACTGCCTTCTGTATAAGCTTTTCACATTTTAGTCTGGCATTCCTCTGCTAAATCACTCCAAAGCCAAGTGACAGAAAATCAGAGATACCCAGCTACTACACTCTAGACTTACATGGAACTAAGTCAAAGAAGCTAATCCTAAGCCTCTTTACCCTACTTACCCTTGGCATTCTCATTGATTCTCATTAAAAGCACAATAAAAACTATTTCTTGTAAAATTTTATTGAATTATACACTTTTATATGTCAAAATGCAATATTTCAATGCACAAACACAGTGAGAACTGATCAAAGAAAGTAATCAACCTCTCTACTGCTCCACCACTTTCATTTAGTACCTTAGTCCTCTCCTTCAGTTCCTTATGAAACATACACCAAAATTTATGCATGAAGATATAGAAAATTTGGATAGACCAATAAAAAAGGTTGAGATTGAGTAGTAAAGCCTTGCTACAATACTAAGCTCAGAAATTGGTGGCTTCATTCATGCATTCTCTCAAACTTTCAAGGGTAAACTAACATCAATTCTTCTTAAACTATTCAAAACAATGGATAGGGAGAAAACCATTCAAAACTTACTCTATGAGGCTGAACTTACCTTAAAGATAAAACCAAACAAGGATACAATATGAAAGAGAACTAGGAACCATTATCCATGATGAATGTAGCTGCAAAAACATTTAAGAAAATGCAAGCAAACTGAATTCAATGACACATCCACATTGACCAAATAGAATTTATACCAGGGATTCAGGGCTGTTACATATAGCATACCCAGATCAATAAATGTGATACATAACATCAATAATATAAGGATTAAATCCATACAAGTTCTTCAGTAAATGCCAAAAAAGCATTTGATAAAATACAATATCCTTTTATGATAAAAGTCATAAAAATTGGGTTTAGAAGGAATGTACCTCAACACAATAAAGGAAATATATGTCAAGCCCACAGCCAATATCGTTTAGAATGGGGAAAAACTGGAACAATTTGGACAAAGATCTGCAACTAGACAAGGCTCTCCACTGTCACCACTTTTATGCAATATAATTCTGGAAGTTTTATTTAGAGCCATAAGGCAAGAAAAAAGAAACAAAAAGGATAAAAATTGGAAAGGTGGAAATTAAAGTATCACTATAGTTGATATGATTCTGTATATTGGGGAACAAAAAGACACCCCCCCCAACCCGACTATTAGAACTTATATGAGAATTCAGCAGTTTCAGGATGCAGATGCAAAGTGAACACACAAAAATCCGTATCACTCATACATATCAACAATTATCTGGCTGAAGGACTTATAAGAACTCTTCCATTCACAAAAGCTACCAAATATTAAATAATGAAATAAATTTAACAAAGGATGTGAAAGAACTCTACAATGAAAATTGTAAAACATTAATGAAAGAAACAGAAGGTATAACAATGAAAAAATCAATGGTTCAAGTATTGTAGCAATTGATATTATTCCAAATGGCCACATTATTCCCTGAATTTACAGAATCAGTACAATGCCCATCAAAATTTCAAGGACATTCCTTACAGAAAAAAAATCTTGAAATTTATACAGAAATGTAAATGACAGTAAGTGGCCAAAGCTGTTTAAACAATAAAAATAAAGCTATAGGCATCAAATATCAGATTTCAACACACTGCAGGACAATTATTATTTAAAATGTATGGCACTGTGAAAATAGACATGTAACCTAAAGGGACAGACTATACAAGGCAGAAATAGCTGCACATCTACAATCAATTAATACTAGACAAATGTGCTAAAATTTTTCAGGTATTGGGAAAATTGAATCTATGCATGCAGAAGTTTGAAATGAAGCCAGTAGATTACAATATATACAAAAAATTCCTTTAAATGAATCAAGGATCTAACCTTAAGATCTGTGGGGAGCAACTCGGACTAGACTGTTACTGGAATTAAGACTTATTCTATGCATCTGCTCTCCCACAATATGGTGCTGGGAGAGGAGTAACAGCTTCTACACAGCTGCCTCCAGTTCAACCAATAAACAGCAGGACCTGCTCCTGATTGGAGGAGAGCAGCGTACTTGGCATGTGGGTAGCAGAGTTGGGATTGGTGGAAGAGGACTATAAACGAGGAGAGAGACAACATGCACCAGGAACATCTAAGAGGAACACCTGAGGAACATCTGAACAGCCCCCGAGAGAGCTGGCCGGTGGTGTGCCGCTCCCCAGCGGAAGTGGGGAAAGTGGCTAGGGGGGAACTGCCCTTCCATGGAGGTGGAAGGGATGGTAGCCAACCCGGGAAGAACCAGCAACAAACCCGGGGAGGGCCAAGCAGATGAAAGAACAATGCAGGGTCCTGTGTCATTCCTCCATGAAGACGGGGAGCAACATAATGATGCCGTGACTCGGATAGGAAGCTTAGGCAGGGTTTAGTGTCATTCCTCCACGAAGAGGGGGAGCGACAAAGATCCAAAACCATCAAACTATTAGAGGAAAGCATAGCAAAAATGTTACAACATTGGCCTAAGCAAAGATTTTTTTTTGTATAGCATCCCAGAAGCACAGGGAATAAAGAAAAAAATAGAGAAATGGGATTATACCAAGCTTAAAATGCTTCTGCACTCCAAAGGAAAAAAAAAGAAGAGAAAAATGACAGAATAGAAAAAAATATTAGTAAACTATGCATCTGATAAATGATTCATATCCAGAACATATAAGGAGCTCAAGAAATCAACAAGACAATATGCATAAGAAACAAAGGATATCCACGGTTATTTTACAAAAGAAATACAAATCACCAACAGACATATGCAAAAATACTTAGTGTCACTAGCCTTCAGGGAAATGCAAATAAAAACCACAATTAGATATCAACCTACCCCAGTTAGAATGGCTATAATGCCAAAATCAAAATGTAAAAACTGACAATATTGTTGAGAAAAGAATACCTTAATATACTATTGGTGGGAAAATGAATAACTGTTATGGAAAACAGTATAGAGATAAATAAAAACTGAAGGTGGATTTACTTTATGATTCAATTGTCTGATGCAGGGGGATATATCCAAAGAAATACAATCAACGTATAAAAACTGTTTATGGCAGCAAAATGCACAATAGAAATAATATGGAGTGAGATTAGTTGTCCATAAACTGAAGGTTGGACAAGAAAATATTATATAGCCTTTCCTCCTTTCTCTTCACCCTGGTCTCTTGCCAGTAGGGTGCTGGCTGTAGCCCTGTGCCTTCTGGGCACATGGCCTTCGGGCCAACCAGTGCTATGCTTCCTGGCCTGGATGCTCTTCCATGTGGCTGGTTCCTGGTACTTGGACCTAGAAAGAGCTTGTAAAAACTGTGTAGCTCTGCATGCATTCCTATGGACTTACTTCTTCTTCTTCTTCTTTTTTTTTTTTTTTTTTTTGGACAGGCAGAGTGGATAGTGAGAGAGAGAGCGAGAGGGAAAAAGGTCTTCCTTTGCCATTGGTTCACCCTCCAATGGCCACCGTGGCCGGCACACTGCGGCCGGCGCCCCGACCGGGACTAGAACCTGGTGTGCTGGTGCCGCAAGGCAGAGGATTAGCCTAGTGAGCCGCGGTGCCAGCCTGGACTTACTTCTAAGGGTATAGTTTAAAACTTGCTATGGGATCTCAAATACCCTCGGACTAGATGGTAATGGTAACATCTTAAATTTTAAAGTGATTATATAGGTGACATTGATTATTAAAAGTGATCATGTCAATAATATTTTGTGTTAACTAATAATAATAAAATTTTAAAAAATGTAAATACTCCAACATGGGAAGGAGTCCGTACAGCAGACTGTACAGAGTGGCAAACGCCTTAAGTAGCACTCAGTGACCTCAAAATCAGCTCTAAAGGCATTCTGGTCTGGCTAAAAAGGCCCACAAGAGCATTTCAGGCATAGAAAGCCAGGTCCCTTGTGCAAAAAGTGTCCCTACATGGAGAACCTCCCTGGGTGAGACCCCAGTGGAAACTAACGGCCATTAAAGAAGAATTGTTGCTCCCCCTCTTCGTGGAGGAGCAACACAGGACCCTGTGCTGTTCTTTTGTCTGCTCGGCCCTCCCCGGGTTTGCTGCTGGTTCTTCCCGGGTTGGCTACCATCCCTTCCACCTCCGTGGAAAGGCGGTTCCCCCTGCCACTTTCCCCACTTCCGCTGGGGAGCGGCACACCACCGGCCAGCTCTCTCGGGGGCTGCTCAGATGTTCCTCAGGTGTTCCTGGTGCATGTTGTCTCTCTCCTCCTTTATAGTCCTCTTCCACCAATCCCCACTCTGCTACCCACACGCCGAGTACACTGCTCTCCTCCAATCAGGAGCAGGTCCTGCTGTTTATTGGTTGAACTGGAGGCAGCTGTGTAGAAGCTGTTTCCTCCTCTCCCAGTGCCATATTGTGGGAGAGCAGATGCATAGAATAAGTCTTAATTCCAGTAACAGTCTAGTCCAAGTTGCTCCCCACAAGAATGTGCTTTTCTCCGGAGGGAGGAGAGAACTTCCACTTTGCTTATGGCTTTTCCTGAATATTGATGGAGTTTGTGGAACTCAAAAGGCTTCCATGGCCTAGGCAGTTCATGTCAAGAGCCTCAGGTGATCACTGACATCACACATGAGAGTGTTAATTGTTAAATTAACAAGAGTCACTGTGTACTAACTTCCCATGCAGGACCTCTGTTCTCAAAGAGCTACAGTATTAACATCAATGGTAAAATTTGATCCCTAAGATTTACTTTATTTGCATGTGTTAAGTTCTAGTTATTTCTAAATGTCAAACTCCATTGCCTGTATTCTTACATATTTCTTCAAAGTTTATTAAGTGCTTCAAATGTAAAATCTTGGACACATGTCTCTCTCTGAAATTCCTATCTCGTATGTTTAAACATAGGGTCAGATATTTAAAGGCAGCCAAGGAGATTTCTGGGAATAACAAAATTCTGTGGAATTTGGATTCCAAGTTTTTGTATATAGCTTTATTTATTTTTTTATTTATTTATTTTTGACAGGTAGAGTTATACAGTGAAAGAGAGAGACAGAGAGGAAGGTCTTCCTTCCATTGGTTCACCCCCCAAATGGCCGCTGCAGCCAGTGAGCAGGGCCAATCCAAAGCCAGGAGCTAGGTGTCCCCTCCTGGTCTCCCATGCAGGTGCAGGGCCCAAGCACCTAGGCCATCCTCCACTGCCTTCCTGGGCCACAGCAGAGAGCTGGACTGGAAGAGGAGCAACTGGGACAGAATCCGGTGCCCCAACTTGGATTAGAACCTGGTGTACCAGCGCCACAGGCAAAGGATTAGCCTAATGAGCCATGACACCGGCCTCTACATAGTTCTAAAGACATCCTGATGCAGACTCTGTACTGAAAGGTAGCTGCCAAAGTTGTTCCAGGGAACTAAGGAGGTTCTAACTAAAGCTCCTGTATTGAGAATTGCAGATGACAGGATTCTATACAATTTGGATTCCAAGCTTTTGTATATAGCTTTAAAGAGGCCCTGATGCAGACTCTGTATGGAAAAGGGTAGCTACAAAAGTTATTGATTCCAGTATTTGGATTCTAAGCCTTGTGTTTCCTTAAAGCCCCTGACACAGACACACTGCTGGACAGGGGAGCTACAGAAGGTGTTCCAAAGAATCAAGGAGTTTTTGACAAAAACTCCAACATTAGAAATTCCTGAGCAAGCCATTCATAAGAAGACCTCTTCAGATCAGAAACAGCTTAAATTAAAGGGACCTTACCAGGTGCTATTGAGCATGACTACCTCTATGAAATTAGGATTAACTTCTACCTCTTAAGTCTTCACAGGTGAATGTGAAAGACATGCCTAATTATTCCTATTAGCCAATCAGAAACCTTAGTACCTCTTCAAAGCAAAAAGGATATGTAAAGTTTTGCCTTTGTCACATCCAGACTGCTGCACCTTAAGGCAAACATGCTTTACCTGCCTTTCTTGATTATATCTGGGAACTGTTATTGAGGATAAAGCTACCTAATGAGTTCTATATAATTCTCCATACTCAAGCTAAAAGGGTTTATAATCTACATAAGGGTAGCCTATCACTAACCACTATCTGGAAATCTATAAGATACATTGTTTTCATCTTAAGGGGCACCCCACTTATAATTGGATTTGTTCCAATTTTGCTTATAGTAATTAACAAACTTAAATGTTTGAGAACTTGACTTCAGGAAGTAACTGACCATGCAGGGGACACAGATGTTGGCAATGACCGAGACTGCTCCATCTCACAAGACAAATTTGCTAGATAGACAGAGACTTCCAGACCCTGGATAGGCAAGGCTTGCACTACACCCCTCATAAGCAGGAAGCAGTTACAAAAGAGATGATTCCACATCCTTCAACTTCCCTTAGGATTAAGGGATGGAGTCTCTGAGGGGGGAATGAAGTAGACAGACATACAGATTAAAATTGATTAGGTTTGAGGGGCCGGCGCCATGGCTCACTTTGTTAATCCTCCGCCTGCAGCACCAGCATCCCATATGGGCACCAGGCTCTAGTCCTGGTTGCTCCTCTTCCAGTCCAGCTCTCTACTGTGGCTCGGGAATGCGGTAGAGGATGGCCCAAGTGCTTGGGCCCCTGAACCTGCATGGGAGACCAGGAAGAAGCACCTGGCTCCTGGCTTCGGGTTGGTGTAGCTCCAATCCTAGCAGCCATTTGGGGGATGAACCAATGGACAGAAGACCTTTCTGTCTCCCTCCCTCACTGTCTAACTCTATCTGTCAAATAAATAAATTTTAAACATTTATTAGGTTTGAGAGCTGGAACATCATGCCTTCACCATGCCCCTTTGTGACCTCATATCCCTACCTTGCCACACCTGAGTGCCCCCTGGCCAATCAGGTTAATGAACCAGTCCCCTGTGAAAGTGGATCAAAAGCCTGGGACAGGGTATGTCTGGCCCTTTCCTACTTTCTCTTCACCCTGGCCTCTTGCCAGTAGGAGGCTGGTTGTAGGCCTGTGCCTTCAGGGCACGTGGCCTTGTGCCACCCATCCTATGCTTCCTGACTTGGATGCTCCTCCATATGGATGGTTCCTGGTAGCTGGTATGAACCCAGATCTATCTCCCTCCTATAGATAAAGACCTCACTTTCCTATGCATTCTTCGTACTGAATCAAAGCTTAAAATGTAAAAAGAATAAAATATTATATATATATATGCATATACATGATGGAATATGACAGGCACAAAACAATGAATTCCTGGCATTTGCATCAAAATGGATGCAACTGGAGATTATTATGCTTCTGTTATTTGTGGACATTAATATAGAAAGAGTATAAAAATTGCATGAATATATTATTTTTATATAGATATAAGTAGTTCTTTACAGAATTAAGCCATATTCCCATATGGGAATATACCACATTTTCCCACGTTATGATTATTGCAATAAATCTATTCTGTGATATAACTGATTTGTTTTCAAAAAAGTAAACATCAACTTTATTATTATGAGCTGTAGTCATCCAAGTGTACTGTGGAACATTAAAATTTATTAATTCTATGTTTTGACACCTTATCGAAACTTTCTCTACCCTGACACCATAATGCCAAGGCTTCAGTACTTATTATTCCAATTTCAGATATACTTTTACTAAACTTTCACATAAGAGTGATAAAATGTTGTATTCAACTTTCTGTTGTGAAATATTGGCTGATTTCACCTAATATAATAGCCTCCAGTTGGATCCATTTTTTGGGTGATGGTAGAATTTCATTCTTTTTATTCTTTTTATATTCTGTTGCCTCTATGTATTGAATTTTCTTCACCTGTTTATGAATCAATTGACACCTACATTGATTCCATACCTCATTACTGTGAATAAGGCCAGGCATGAGAGCACAAGTTCTCTTTGATGTATTAATTTCACTTAATTCAAACATATGACTAGATATGGAATAGTTGCATCATTAGTCAGATTTTTTTTTTAATTTTGGGGGGAACATCCACACTGGTCTCCAAAATAGCTGTACTAAAGTTCATTCTCATTAACAATTTATAAGGGCTCCTTTTTCTATACATCCTCATGAGCATTTACTTATGGCCTGAGAATAGTCGCTCCAACTGTTGTTTTAATTTGCATAATTGGTTCCTAACGGTCTAGAACTCCTAAACAGACCAATAACCAAGAGGGAGTTTAATTCAGTAATAAAAACCTCCTAACAAAGGAAAGCCTAGTGCCAGATGACTTTACTGCTGAACTCTATCAAATTTTTAAAGAGGAACTAACTCCAATTCTCAAACCATTCAAAACATTTGAAAGGGAAGCAATCCTACCAAACTACTAAGGCCAGCATCACCTAAAGTCCTAAAGCAGAAAAGTATAGAAGAAAGATACTCACAGATGAATATCCCTGATCAACAGATATAAAGACCCAAACAAAATAACAGTTAATTGAATCCAACGACATTCCAGAAAGATCCTTCACTGGACAAGTTGAATTTATCTCTGGTTTGCAAGAATGGTTCATCATATAGAAATAAATAAATATGACACACCACACTATTCATATGATTATCTCAATAAATGCTAAGAAATCAGTTGATAAAATACATCATCTAATGATAAAAGTCTTTATTCTTTAACACAGTCAAGGCAAAATATTACAAACCCACATCAAGCCTTATGTGGAGAAGTATGAAGTATTTCCACTAAGATCCAGAACCAGACATGGATGTCCACTCTCAACATTGGTATTCAACATAGTTTCCAAAGATTTATGCAGAGCCATTAAGTAGGAACAGGAAATTAAAGGGATACCAAATGGAAAGGAGAAAGTAAAATTATCCTTGTTTGCAGATGACATGTTCCTATATATAGTGAAACCAAAGAACTCCACCAAGAGACTATTGCAACTCATAACAGTGTTTGGTAAAGTTGCAAAAAATAAATTCTACACACAAAAATAAATAACATTTGTATGCACAGAAAATGTCATGACAGAGAATAAATTCGTAAGATCAGTATCATTCTCAATATTTACTAAAAATTTAAATCCCTTGAGTAAACTTAACCCAGAATGTGAAAAATCTGTATAATGAAAATTACAAAACATTAAAAAAAAGAAATAGAAGAAGACACACAACAAAATAGAAAACTCTTCCATGTCTGTGTATTGGAAGAATTAATACAATCAAAATACCCATATTACCCAAAGCAATTTACAAATTCAGCATAATCCCTATCAAAATATCAGCCATATTATTCTCATGTCTAGAAAAAATTTATGCTAAAATTAATATAAAACAAAAGAGATCTCTGATAGCTAAAGCAATAGTAAAGAAATAAAACAAAACTGAGGGCATCACAATATTGGATTTCAAGACACACTATACAGGGAAGTTATAATCAAAACAACCTGGTACTGGCACAACAACAGACATGACAACCTACAGAACAGAATAGAAAGTCCAGAAACTAACCCACACATCTACAACCAACTAATCTTTTACAAATGAGCTAAAATCAATCCCTGATGAAATGAGAGTCTTCAACAAATTATGTTGAAAAATTATATTCACACTTACAGAAGCATGAAACAATACGCCTACATTTCATCTTACATAACAATCAACTCAAAATGGACTAAAGTTCTAAATCTATGTCCTGATGTAATCAAATTACATCCCACTCTCTTCAACTTGTCACTTCACAAATGCCTAAAAATTCAACAATGATTTAGATATGACACCAAACACAGGTGACAAAAATGAAAATAAGGAAATAGGACTGTAAAAAACAAACCAAAAAACTACATGCTAAAGGAAAAGTTAAGAACATAAAGCAAATAATGGGAGAAAATATTGGCAAACAGTATGATTAAAGAAAGAATACATAAGACATACAGAAATCCAAAGCAAATATAATAAAAACTGATAAATGACCTAATTAGTTTGGACAAATGATTTGACCAGTTGTTCCAGTGAAGATATGCAAACAGCCAACAGGTACTTGAAAAGGAGCTCAGCACGGATTATCAAGACTAAAATGGTTATCATTTCACATATGTAAAAATGGATATTATCAAAAAGTATGAAAAAAGGTAACAAGTATTGAGCCAGGTGTGGAGAAATGGGAACATATAAATTGGTTGTAGGAATGTAAATTGGTACATCCACCATGAAAAACACTATGGAAATGCCTCTAAAAATGGAACAAATGACAAAACAATCTCATTAATTTATGTGCATCCATAAGAAATAAAATCACTATCTCAAAGGTACACCTGCACATCCATGTTCATGGAAGCATTATTTACAAGAATAAGATATTGAAATAACCACATTGTCTGTCAACAGATCAAAAGATAGAGCATGATACTCACACAATGGAAACACATTCAACCTTAAAAAATAAATCCTGACGTTTTGTCACAATATGGATCCCAAAGTTAGAATGTGAACATTAGGCTGCTTGACATAACACAGAGTAAAATAAATCCTACTCATTTGTGGAATCTAAGAAAGTCAATCATAAGCACAGAATATAATAAGGGTTGCAAAGGGCTAAGGGTGAAAGAAACTGGAAGATGTTAGATGAATGACACATTTGCAGTTAGGAGATAAATTAACATTGAGATGTATAATACAGCACAGTAATGATATGAATACAGCATTAGATACAGCAGGTTAACATCTAAAATATCTTTTAAAAACTATGTAAGGTGATGGTTAGTTAATTGTCCTACTCATTTCATAATATAAATGGATAAGGGGACACCAAAAGGTTTTTGATAAAGGGCTTAAAATATAATGTGAATATTCCATAAGCTTTTAAAAGTTCCCCACATGGCAAAACAACAAGTTGCAGGCCTTGAATGTATACAAATTTTGTTTGTCAATTATACTTACATAATCTTTAAAAAATCACCCTCTATCAAAATAAAAAAAAATAAAAAAAAAACTAACTTAGGAATGCAGGCTTATATCTTTGAGGTGAGAAGATAATCACGAAACATAAATAGATTTTAAAACAGATAAATATGTGACCAGCTAAAATTTGTATTTTGAAAGTTCAGAGACAGATGACCGCCTGTCCATGTAATGAGCAGGGCTAAGATGACATCCAAACATCAATGTACAGTGTCCCCCTGCCTCCCCACAACCTGTACAAAAACCTGAGTCAAATAAAACTGCTTTGTTTTTAATTTTTCTAGTCTAGGACACTGTTATTGTGAGCAGAAAGCGGAGGCAAGATTCTTAGCATGAGCTATGCTGAGGCCCTGCTTCTCACAAAATCAGAAAACAAGGGAATGAAGTCAGTCTTGGAAAAAATAACGGAGCACTCCATGAAGGACAACTCCTCCCCTGCATGAACCCCACACACAGGGTCTGGGTTCTCCCTGGTGTCCATCGCGTGCTCACCGCACAATCTGGGAGGCCGGGGATGCCACCAACACTGGTTCTCAGAAACTGGTCCAGCCGACAACTGGCTGTGAGGAGACAGGACTCCAGGAGTCCCAGCTGCCAGCCCAGCCCCGACACCACAGACCAGAGTGGGCCGAGGGAAGGGCCGTGCCAGCAGGGAGATGCGGCCCACAGATTCCCAGAGAGGACCCTGGGGAGGCCCGCCTCAGACCAGCCTTCCCCACAACTTTCCCCAACTCCTCCTTCCCCACATCTGCATGCCAGGACTCTCACACTCACCATGACAGGTTTTGAGGGGAGCGGTGTCCTGACGCTGAGTTACACCAGAATTCAGTAAACACCAGAGGCCCCGCCCTGGACCTCTCTCCGCTGTGACGCTGGAAGACTATTATGGCGTCAAGATCTCGCGTGATTACGTAGCATTCACGCCCCACGCCTGATTGGACAGCAAGGATATCCGTGAGCGTGCACAACCTTACCAAAGTCGCATCAATCAGCATCCTCCACAGTGCTGACAAACAACTTCAGATGTTGCGGGAAGGAATAATAAGAGGTGAGCCCTGTGTTCCATTCTGAGATTGTGTCCTGCTGCCAGGGGGGTTTTCACCTCCCTCGTCCACCACCTGCTGGCCCACTCCTGCCTCCAGGGTCTTTCCTGCGAGGATCCTACCTGGGTTCACAGCAACCTGCTTCAGATCAGTAACAATTTAAAGGCTGTTTATTAGCTCCTGAGTACTTTTCAGTTCTTTCTTTTTTCTATATTGCTTTAAAGAACATTTAGAGACAGATAATTTAATCTGTTGGTTTCCATTTCTCTTGTAGATTTTTTCTAGTCTGCCTATTGTCCTTTAGTATTATTTTTATTTGTTTCATACTGATTCTTAGTAATGACTGGATTTTATGATCTTTCTAGTAATCTCATTTATCAGTTATTTTTTAAGATTTTCAATTATCTGTATATAAGCATAATCCAAAATATTCATGTTGTATTACATAGGAATTGATCTCTACAACTTATGCTTGATTTTTGCTGCTTACTTCCCTGACCACTCTTGCAGCAGAAAGTTGGAGAGAGAAAGTGCAGGCATTGTCTAAGTTTACTTCCAGGGAAAATACTTTCAATGATCCTGTATTAGCTGTGTAGTTTTTTATAGGTTCCTTGTGCTCTTGATCATATAAGGAGATCACTGACTTTTCTCTTGTTCTCCTAGCAGTTTTATTTTGTACTAGATGCTGAACTTTATCCAATGCTTTTCAACACGTAATCTACATGCTTGTGTGATTTCCCTTTACTGTTTGCTTCCTGGATGCCTGGTCTGGAAATCGTAACCACTATTGCATTTTTCATTACTTCTTGCTTGCTATGGATATGTTATGTTTTTATGAAGTGAGTTCATTTATTATATTGATATGTTGCTTAAGATACTTGTAGCTGTGTTTATTGAAGGGGTACTTTAAAAAAAGTAAGTTCTGGTCCATTTGCATCATCTTTAATGTAATGTTGATTTTCCAAAAGAAATTTTTAAATTTTTTTTTCTCTGCTTATTTCCACTTTGAGTATGTATGGGAAATGTAGATTTGCATCTTCCTCTTTGAAATTCTGGGGTATTCTTTAAATCTGTATCTGAAATTTAGATTTGTGAGACTGTTTTCATAATTGGTTTATTGGAATTTTTTAAATCGATTCAACTTACTTGGTTTATATGAGTTTTTCTAATTTGTATTTTGTTTTGAAAACTGATTTTCAAAATGTAATGAATTTTGAACTCTGTAGTCATATTTTTACCTCTAAGGTTTTCACAGCTTTCTCCTTATATCTTAGGAAATGCTTATTATCTCTAGAAAATAATGATCTTGTTTAACGTATGAAGACATTTGTTTGTGTTACTGTTCCATTTGTTTCCTTAAATGCTTTTTCTAATGGTTTGCTAACATTGCTAACATTTTTTCTTAAAAAAAACATTATATCCTTTTTTATTTGTGGTACTTTATATGGTATTTCATAGATGTCTGTCGTTATCCTTTTCTCTTGCTTTTATTAAATATTCTTTCAATATTTTTGATTCTTGACAAAGAAGATGTAATCTTTGATTTTCAGTGTTTTAACATCATCATTTAAAGCTGTACATTATCTCTAGGCATTGATTTATCTGCATTCTCTTATTCTCTCTTGTGTTTCCAAACCCTGTATATTCAGGCCCTGTCTGTCTCCCAGTGTTTTGACCCCCATGGTACTGCAGCCATCACAGGCTAAATGTGTCTCAATGTCTGCAACCCATATGTTCTGATTGGTAACAGATTCATTGCACTCCTTTTCTTTACAATTGTATGCCTAGTAATCTCAGCACATCAACTACTATTTCCATATCTGGAAAAGAGGTGAGCCCTCAAAACCTATCACATCCTCATAGAGCCATGTTTCTCCTGATTTCATTTAGTGAAACAACTAAAATTTCCCAGACATCTTAGGTAGACATTCCGTTATTTACTATTGACAATATCTGAATCATCTGATCTGTTCTGATCATCAGTTTTTATTTTTTCTTTATGAGGATGTTAGTTAATTGCCAAATTGTATTGATGCTAATGAGATTCATATACCTGATTTTTCTATTTACTGGGGTGTCCTGAATGGCAAAACTCCACCTCACAGAGCATATATGAAGATGGTTTTACAAATTATATATGTAAAAACAGTTAATTTTTTAAAGTGCTCTGGAGAAAAAATAAAATAATGGATAGGTCCTAATGCAGGGGGCAAAGATTATTTTAGCTGTAACACTTTGAAAAATTCAACTATGGGCAATTATTTGAGCTTAAAACATAATGACAGTGACCAGCGCTATGACCTAACAGGTACAGCCACTGCAGGCAGTGCCGGCATCCCATATGGGCATCAGTTCAAGTCCCAGCTATTCCACTTCTGATCCAGCTCTCTGCTATGGCCTGAAAAATCAATGGAAGATGGCCCAAGTCTTTGGGCCCCTTCACCTATATGGGAGACCTGGAAGAAGCTCCTAGTACCTGGCTTTGATCTGTGCAGCAATGGCCATTGTGGCCATCTGGGGAGTGAACCAGCAGATGGAAGCCCTCTTTCTCTATTTCTGCCTCTCCTTCTCTCTTTGTGTAACCCTGACTTTCAAATCAATAAATAAATATTTTAAAAAACATAATGATAGAGAGTAACTTTCAGTAAGGAAGCTAGGAAGATTGCCTTTAAGTTGAAACAGAAACATATTTAATGATCTTTATGAGGGAAAGAAAAATATGGAAGTATTGTCCTGGAAGATGAAGAAAAAAGTGAATTATGGTGATTATAGTCAATGCAAAGTCATTTATTCTCCAAAATTACTGAGAAAAGAGATTGAAAATGTTCTACCTCTGAAAAATGTGCAAGTTTATATGTATGATAATTCACTTTATTAAGCCATTAAACAGTACATACATATTTCAAAATGATATGTATAATGATACTGCAAAGAAGTTCACATAAGGTGGGATTAAATGATTTAGATTAAGAAAAACTTAAAATAGATTTATAGATATGTATAATACAAATTTTCAATGTGTTTTTAAAGATCCATTATATGGATTACAAATTTTCTTGCACAAAAATAAACTTGTCTTTGAATTTCATTCACCTCAAATATTTTGAAATACTCATTGTATGTAATATGTGACTATATACTGTATATGTTTTAGTTTTTATTTATTTTTTCAAGTGAATAAATTAAAAAATGAGAAGTTACTGGTGAATTTCAAGCATAGAGATCATTTTTATGTCTCTGGTGTTTTAAGAGACAACATATCCTGTAGACACTGGACAGTAAAAGGATAAGAGTAATTGGTAAGACCACATTAGGGCCGGTGCCATGGCTCAATAGGCTAATCTTCCACTACGGCACTGGCACACTGGGTTCTAGTCCTGGTTGGGGTGCCAGATTCTGTCCCGGTTGCTCCTCTTCCATTCCAGCTCTCTGCTGTGGCCCAGGAGTGCAGTGGAGGACCGCTCTCTGCTGTGGCCTGGGAGTACAGTGGAGGATGGCCCAAGTCCTTGGGCCCTGCACCCACATGGGAGACCAGGAGGAAGCACCTGGCTCCTGGCTTTGGATATGCATGGTGCGCTAGCTGCAGCATGCTGGCTGCAGCTGCCATTGGGGGTGAACCAACAGAAAAGGAAGATCTTTCTGTCTCTCTCTCACTGTCCACTCTGCCTGTTTATTTGTTGATTGATTGTCATTGCAAACATTGTGTGGAACATAATGTGCAGATATTCTTATGGTCTACTCCTTTTGTTCCCCTAGAATAAATTTCTAGAAATGAAATAACTGGATTAAAGGGCATACTCAATCTAATCTTTCATTGCACAAGTCATCCTATCTGGGAGTCATTTCACTGAGTCATAGCAATTTGAGAAAAATTCAAGTAGTAGTTACTGTTATTAATCCTGCCTTCCATCTTTCAATTAGTAACCATAGTTTGGGCATTACTAATATACTCAGATGACAAAATATTTCCTCCTCAGTAGAATGGTAATAAAATAACATGTATGTTCAGATAGTACTATAAAATAAATATTCCCTGAAGCCTAAAGATCTATGGACTAGACAACAAGAAGAGTAATTAACTGGGCGGTTAAATGTTTTATGGGAGTGGAAATTTATATAGTATCAGAGTAACCTCACATCCTTTGTTACAAAGTGGAATAACTACAATGAACAATGTGTCATCACCTCATTATTTAATTTGAGAAGCTTTTATATTTTTTTATTAAGTTGGTCTATATAAAGAAAGATGAAGCTCTTATTTAAATAAAAATTTCAGTTAAACAGCATGATTTTTAGTATAATTATGTTCCACACAGTATTAGGGTGTCCTGTATTTTATCTGGCAGTACTGCTCTTGTAGCAATACAATGTGTGATACACATATTTCATATACATATTCTCTTCCTGTCAAACATGTTTAACTTGAACCTAAAATGATTTGTCTCCTGTTTCAAGGATATTTAGAGGGCAGAATAAAATATTAAAAGACAAGTTAAGAGAATCTAGATGAAACAAGAAAAAAATGGACATTCTTAAGGACAGCTAGACTTTGTTTCCAGCACATCAGTGAAATCTTAATGGAAAGGTAAAAGACTAAATGACAGAAATGGGCAAAGAATGAATTCAGTCAGTTGTCCTCCTTTGTTCCCTGGACATATCTGATACATGGGAAAATAAAGTAATCATTGCTTTTTTTTTTTTGACAGACATAGTGGGCAGTGAGAGAGAGAGAGAGAGAGAGAGAGAGAGAGAGAAAGGTATTCCTTTGCCGTTGGTTCACCCTCCAATGGCCGCCATGGCCAGTGCACCACACTGATCCAAAGGCAGGAGCCAAGTGCTTCTCCTGGTCTCCCATGGGGTGCAGGGCCCAACCAAGCACTTGGGCCATCCTCCACTGCACTCCCGGGCCACAGCAGAGAGCTGGCCTGGAAGAGGGGCAACCGGGACAGAATCCGGCGCCCTGACCGGGACTAGAATCTGGTGTGCCGGTGCCACAGGTGGATTAGCCTATTGAGCCACAGCGCTGGCAGTAATCATTGCTCTTAAAATAGGATAGCAATGCATTGCTGAACAAAAATACATATTATGAATTCATGAAATCAGGTAACTATTGTACACATAGAATGTTGTCATATTGGACATAAACAAAAATATTTCTTCACAAAGATATCTGGGATGATATGATGAGTCTAAAAATGCAAAGAGAATATGTATTATGAAAAAGCTTCATGCATATTTGTACAAAAATGAACTTGCCTTTTAACTTCATTTTTGGAAAATTTCATGTTCCTTTCTGTATAGTTACTAATAAACCTTCTTTTAACCCCATGCCGTTTTTTACCACTGCATTCTCTTTATAAAGATTTATTTATTTATTTGTTTGTTTGTTTATTTATTTGAAAAATGGAGTTGCAGACAGAGGGAAAGACAGAAAGGTTCTCCATTAACTGGTTCACTTCTCAAATGGCTGCAATGGACTGAGCTGAGTTGATGCGAATCCTGGAGACTGGATCTCTCATGAGGGTGCAGGGCCCCAAGCACTTAAGCATTCTTCTACTGCTTTCCCATGGCATTGCAGAGAGCTGGATTTGAAGTATAGTAGCTCAGAACTGAACTGGTGCCCATATGGAATGCCAGGACTGCAGGTGGCAGCTTTTCCCAGTACACCAAAGTGCCAGCCCCATCACTTAATTCTTCAAAGTGATACTTATTTACCTTTTCCTAAGCCTGTGCAATATGACTAAAAATATAAAATTTACTATGTGCAGTTGTTAAAATGTTGGACTTTTAAATCAGACATTTCAACAATTGGAAGTTAAAGATGTTAATCCTATACTCTCATTTAAATAATTGGCTTGACAGTGTTTACCAATAAACTCAGATTATCCTACTTTACTATTTGGATAGCTGTCTATACTTTAGATGCATACGTTGCCATTTGTTTTCCTTGTGAAATTTTGTTATACTTCAAAACAAAGCAAAAGAAATACCAGCACTGCACAGACATACTATTTGTTGTAAAATAAACAATACATAAACCTTTAGCTGCAGCGGTCTACAGTTTGTTTCTTTCTGTTTTATGCTATAAATATAAAAAGCATCAAAAGTTGGCAAGTATAAAAATGGGGATCAATAAGACTCAATGAAAACCTTTAGCAATAATGCTGATGTCAATTATGTTAACATTTAATTACATGTACTATACCAATTAAGTTATTTCAAATTCTGACACAAGAACATAGTTCCTATAATTACCTTAATAAACCCTTAAAATCACTCCTACATAGAAAAGTGCTAATCAAACACAACCTGCCTTTGAGAGAGGAAGACATGATATCCTACAACATATACATTAATTGATCACAATAAGAGGGAAAGAAAGCCAAGGCAAAACATTCCCAATGAGGAAAACTGTGCTCATTAATACTTCAGACAATAAAAATTACAGCAGTTCTCAGGGAAACATAATTATCTCTCATTTTCATAGATTTAATTTTGGCTATTTGTTCAAAGATTTATGTTTCTCTTCCAGCATAAAATTTGTGGTATTTCATAAGTTCCTGTCTCAGTAAATATGAAAATACTTCACAAAGGTAGTTATGCCTTCAAGTTAAGCATTCATCCATAAAAGAGGTTGCCAGCAAACACTGTCTCATGAACAATGTTCAGTGGCTCCTGAATGATTTAAAGTGAATGTGAGTTGTTTCAGTGGAGACAACTGCAATTTTCTGTTAAACTTTCAATTAATGACTGAATTACATGTGTTTCCTTTTTTTTTTTTTTTTTTTTTACCTTGACAGGTTATGGTCATTAGAAAGCTGTTTAAGTACATATTAGATTATACCAATACATAATGATAAATACCCATGTATGATTGCAAGGAGCTTACAGACAAAGTATTGACTATATTATACAAAATTATGACTGAAGTTTCAGTGTAGATTTACTGCTCTTTCTCACAAAGGCAAGAAACATTCCATGGTAGGAATTTACACAAGAATTACCTGTTTTTAAACAAAAATGTTACCCTGTATAGGACATTATACTGGTTCATTTTACATAATGTTAAAGGCTTAGAAATGCATTAATTATCAGTATATAAATATGGCACTGTAACCCATTTAAAATGAAAAAAAAAATTGACCCATGGCAATATCTATGATTATTTTATAACTCCTTATGTTAGAAAAATTAAAGTAAAGGAAAATGTTACAGAGAAACAAAAAAAATACAGAATTACAACAACTATGGCCTAAAATTATGTATGGTAAAGTCTTCATTCAAATTCAGTAACTAAGTCATTTCTGGAATAAACAATGTGGATAATTAGGTTAGATAGTGTTTCTGTTGGCATTCAGGTCAAAGTCACAAATTATGTAGAAATAATTTACACATTTTATGAGAAAGGATAACTCTGAAATAGAGTGACTTTAAAAATCACATTCTGATATACAGCGAGCATATTCAATTTGGGCAGAGTTTGATGGAATTTAATCTTCAGTGGAAAAACAACTAAAAACCATAATCCTGGTGATGCTGCTTATTTCCTTTTTCATCTCTGATTTTATTGATTTGGGTCTTTTCTTTTTTTAGTTAGTTGGGTCAATGGGGTGTCAATTTTGTTTATTTTTTCAAAAAACCAGCTCCTCGTTTGGCTGATTTTTTGTAATGTTTTTCTTGATTCAATCTTGTTGATTTCTTCTCTGATTTTAATTATTTCTTTTCTCCTACTAGATTTGGGTCTGGTTTGCTGTAGGTTTTCTAGATCCTTGAGGTGAATTGAAAGCTCATCTATTTGGTGCCTTTCCAATTTCTTGATGTAGGCACCTACTGATATAAACTTTCCTCTTAACACTGCTTTTGCTGCATCCCATAAGTTTTGGTATGTTGTGCTGTTATCCTCATTTACTTCCGGAAAGTTTTTGATTTCTCTTTTAATTTCTTCTATGACCCATTGTTCATTCAGGAGCATGTTGTTCAATCTCCATGTGTTTGTGTATGCTCCAGGGATTCCTGAGTTGCTAATTTCCAACTTCATTCCTTTATGGTCTGAGAAGCTGCATCATGTTTCTAATTCTTTTGAATTTGCTGAGACTTGCTTTATGGCCCAGTATGTGGTCAATCCTAGAGAAGGTTCCATGTACTGCTGAGAAGAATGTAAAATCTTTAGCTGTAGGATTAAAAGTTCTGTATATATCTGTGAGATCCATTTGGGCTATAGTGTCATTTAAATCTACTGTCTCCTTGTTGATCTTCTGTCCTGTTGATCTGTCTATTTCTGAGAGTGGAGTATTGAAGTCCCCCAGTACTATTGTATTGGGGTCTAAGTCTCCCTTTAAGTCACTTAATAAATCTTTTAAATAAACCGGTGCCCTGTAGTTAGGTGCATATACATTGATAATTGTTATATCTTTTTGTTGTATTGATCCCTTAATCATGATATAGTATCCCTCTTTGTCTCTCTTAACAGTTTTTGTGGTAAAGTTTATGTTGTCCGATATTAATATGGCTACGCCCACTCTTTTTTCATTTCTGTTGGCATGGTATATCTTTTTCCAGCCTTTCACTTTCAGTCTGTATGGATCTTTGTTGGAAAGATGTGTTTCTTATAAGCAGCAAATAGATGGGTTTTGTCCCTTAACCCAATCAGCCAATCGGTGTCTTTTAACTGGACAGTTCAGGACATTCACGTTCAATGTGACTAATGATAAGTGGTAACTTTGCCCTGCCATTTGCCAAAGATAAGTTCTAATATATGCTTTGAATTCCCTGTGATCTTTTGCTGTGAGGTTTCCTTCCTTCACCTTCTTTCATATTGATGACCGTGTTTCTGTGTTTCTGTGTGTAACACATCTTTAAGCATCTTTTGCAGGGCTGGACGAGTGGCAACAAATTCTTTCAATTTCTGTTTGCTATGAAAAGTCTTTATTTCACCTTCATTCACAAATGATAGCTTTGCAGGATATAATATTCTGGGCTGGCAGTTGTTCTCTTAGTACCTGGGCTATATCTCGCCATTCCCTCCTAGCTTGTAGGGTTTCTGATGAGAAGTCAGCTGTGAGTCTGATTGGAGATCCTCTGAGAGTAATCTGACGTTTCTCTCTTGCACATTTTAGGATCTTTTCTTTAGGTTTCACTGTGGAGAGTTTAATTACAACATGTCATGGTGAGGATCTCTTTTGGTCGTGTTTATTAGGGGTTCTGTGAGCTTCCTGTACTAGGATTTCTCTGTCCTGCTCCAAACCTGGGAAATTTTCTGCTAATATCTCACTAAAAAGGCCTTCTAATCCTTTCGCCCTCTCCATGCCTTCAGGAACTCCTAGAACCTGGATGTTGGTTTTTTTAATAGTATCCTGAAGATTCCCGACAATATGTTTTAGATTTCTAATTTCCTCTTCTTTTCTTTGGTCTGACTGTATCCTTTCCTGTTCTCTATCTTCTTTTTATTTTTTTTTATTTTTTATTTATTTTTTTATTTTTATTTTTATTATTATTTTTTTTTTTGACAGGCAGAGTGGACAGTGAGAGAGAGAGACAGAGAGAAAGGTCTTCCTTTGCTGTTGGTTCACCCTCCAATGGCCGCCGCGGCCTGCGCACTGCGGCCGGCGCACCACGCTGATCTGATGGCAGGAGCCAGGAGCCAGGTGCTTTTCCTGGTCTCCCATGGGGTGCAGGGCCCAAGCACCTGGGCCATCCTCCACGGCACTCCCTGGCCACAGCAGAGGGCTGGCCTGGAAGAGGGGCAACAGGGACAGAATCCGGCGCCCCGACCGGGACTAGAACCCGGTGTGCCGGTGCCGCTAGGCGGAGGATTAGCCTAGTGAGCCACGGCACCGGCTGTTCTCTATCTTTTAAGTCCGATATTCTCTCTTCTGCTTCACCCATTCTGTTTGTAAGGCTCTCTATTGTGTTTGTCATTTGATCTATTGAATTCTTCACTTTGTTATGATTTCTCGTCACTATCACAGTTTCCTGTTGTACTGTTTCATTTCACTTTGATTCTTCCTTAAAATTTCATTTTCACGAGAGAGATGTTCTATCTTGTCCATTAAGGATTTCTGTAGTTCAAGAATTTGTTTTTGAGAGCTTCTTAAGGTTCTTATCAATTTTTTGAGATATGCTTCTTGCATTTCTTCTATCTCATCACCTTCATAATCTTGAATTGGGGTGTCTATTTCATTTGGGGGCGTCATGGTGACTTCCTTGTTTTCATTACCTCAGTTTTTGCGTTTGTTATTTGGCATATTGGAGATATTTGGTTTCTTCACTGTGGTGCTTTTTCTTGTTATACTATGACTCTAGATTAAGTGGACTGTCTGTTTTTGATGGAGCCTTAGAGGCTTGAGATGGGTGTGGCCTGAGAGCTCTGTTTGGTGTGCCAAAGGTGACACTCCCAGGTTAGGCGTGGTAGATCTCTCTCTCTTTCTTTCTTTTTTTGATTCAAAAGGGAAGTAATTCTGCACAGCTGAACGAAGTTGGAGGTAGTTAGCAGGCAAATGATATACCCACAGGAGCCAGCGATCGGAAGCTCTTTTCCAAGGACCACACAGGGAATCTGTTCTGCCCTCAGAGTGGGCCAGATTCTCCTTCAGTCTCCCACTGGGTTGCCAAAATTACGGAATCGTAGCGTCTCTGGAGAGTACTCACGTGAATTCTGTGAGTTCTCTCCCCCACTGTCTCTTTTTTCACCATCTCAGTTCAGTAGCACCACAAATTTACTAGGTCCTAATCTCCTGTTAATTCACCCCACCCAGAGTCAGGTTTTTCTGCTAGGCTCAGGTGCAGACCTGAGGTCGCTCTGCTTATGACGTGTGTCCAAGATTGCACCTGCTCTTTGTCTTGCTCGCCCTTGAGAGGTGAGCAGAGAGAGAGAAACCCATGTCAGTACCAGTCACCTTTTTTTTTCTCTCTCTCTCTCTTCCAGTTAGCCTGGTGAACTTTTCCCCCCTGAGGGTCATTCCCTCTAGTCTCCTCTCTCCACTTGCCTGCCGGTGTCTCGGGCTATTGAGGTTTGGCTCACCTCGCGTTCCAGCGCTGGTGTGTTGAGTCTGCCACTGGTGTCCTGAACTGTGGGCTCCCACGCTCTCCACACAGGTCCACTGTGAATCACGCATTCTGGAAGAGTTTCTTCTGCTGTTTCCTCCCCTACTCTTCCTTGAACCTGCAGTATCTCCACTTTTATTAAACTGTCTCTCCCCGGACTATCAGTGTGCTCCATTCCTATTCCGCCATCTTGCCGAGTCCCCCAAAAATATTAAAAATTTAATAAAAATTCTTGCTGAAGGTGATGTTCATCCCAAATAAACTTAAGAAATGTCAGTGTATTATATAATGTCTCAATAAAGATAAAGCAAAATATTATGTGCCATTATAGTAATAAAATGTCAATCTTCAAACTCAAAATATAATTATGATTTATAAAGTTACTGATTTAATGTTCATATTTCAATTATAATTTTTATGAATATCTTATATTTCTACATATTTTAGTCTATAAAATTATTTTCTAACATACATTTTGAGTTAGTCACTTATCTGAATAGAAGTTAGTTATAACATTATTTCTACCATTATGATTAAGTATTATATTATGAAACATTAGTGCATTTTCTGTACTTTGCAAGAACTTTAATTATCTAATGAATTATCAAGGCAGGTTGGTCTTTCAAAAACATGTTTTTTTGGCAAGAAAATGCTGTAGTATCATTTTACCCAGAATGCCAACATCCAAAACTGTCCTAAAAGGTTTAAATTCCATTTCTTTGTGGAGACCTATAAAGCACTTGAGAGAATATTTTAAACAAATCTTAATTCCTTTGCTTCATTTCATCTTTGGTGTTTTTCAAAGAAATTTCCTTTCATTTGTGTTTATTCTCAATAGGCTTGCTGCTTTCTAAATGGTGACGGGAAACATTTTCAAACTGCACTTATCTATTTTGTAAGTCTTCAATATCAAATTTTGTATCAAAATGTCTCTTTTCTACCTCCTACATTTCTTACTGAACAATTTTTTAAAAGTTTCCTTAACTGATTTTTCTTACCTGTATGCCCCATATTACAATTTTTTCCCTAAATTGAATGGTATTCTAGATGAAAACTTAGCTTATTTTTCTGACTTGTGAAAGAGTTGAAAGGAGGAGCTGCCTAAAACATTCTGTTTCTAGCTCTATAATATACTAAGGTTTTGAATCAAACTATTTTTCCAGATTGAAATTGCAACATTTGAGAAGCAACATAGTCTTACTAAAATTTATACCCTCTGTTACCATTTAGAAAACAGTTTATTTAACTGTATGTTTTTCTTTGGTGATTCCTATATATAAAAAATAATAAAAATTGAAATAACACAAATATGCACTGATTTCTGTTTCTAAAATCATAATTGGTAACACATATGGCCAGTGTCTAAAGTGATGAAAACACAGTTTTGCTGCAGCTATTAAATTCCCAAAGAAACTGCCTAGGACAGAGTGACATGTACTTCAGTGATAAAGAGAGGCACAGAGAATTTAGGGAAACTTATTAGGCACAAGGTCTGCAGCCTCCTGAAGTTCCAGATCTGAATTTTTACTTCTGGAAATGTTGCCTGCTGTCACCAGGGCCCACCCATTTTGGAAGCAAGGAAGGCCATCGCTCAGAAGCGAGGACCCAACATAGGCACTGATTATTGGCGGCCACTGGTCTTCCGTGCGCATGCACAGTGACTGCCCTCTGCAGGCCGAGTTCACTTCCGTTTAACCTCGTTGCTTGGCTACAGTCACTGTGAGTTAATTCTGTGGGAACAGGAAGCCTGCGTGCTGGGACGTTGAGGCCAGGGCTTGCTCCTCTCCTGGGCTTGCCTCAGGATTCCCATGCTGGGAAAAGCTGCTAGAAGGATCAGCCGTGAAGGAGGTCTTACCTCCCCATTGAAGAGGGTGCGTGTCTCTTGAGCTCCTCCGCTGGGTGAGAGATGGCGAACGGGATAAAATCACAGCCCAGGTACCTATTCCCGACAAGGATAAGGCTGCCAGCGTGAGTGAGGAAGTCTGAGGGCAGCAGCTCCGCTGCTCAGGAACAGTGGCTGAGGCCGCCCTCCTGTGACCAGGAACACTGGGAGCCCAGCTCCAACAGGCCCTTCTCCCCTGAGAGGGAGAAGCACCCTGGCTGCCTTTCAGAGCAGCAGAAGCAAAGCCTACACCTCAGTTGGCATCCAAGTTAATCATAATCCCTTGTATAGACTTCACTGACAGGTGAGAAGTGATTGAACAAAATTGATTGTTTCCTGTAGTTTAATGTACATGTTTCATTTTATACACTGTATACATTACAGGGAATTCATGTGGAGAGAAATAACTTACGGTTTAGACTAAAGTATCCACAACTTAGGGTCCAGCACTGGTTTCTGAGTAAAGATTCAAGGAAGAACAGACAAAAATTAAAATGAGCAAATAAAATTAAGAAGCTAAAATGTGAAAATAAAATACAAAAAGAGTATGGTAAAATTAAAAATTAGAATGGTTAAAATACTATCTGTTTAAATAGAATATCTGCATTTGAAAATCAATTTGTAATTTAATGTTTTTCCTAGTGATAGTTTCTAGGTAACTCACAGTGCAATAATGTTATACAATGGGGATTAAACTAGAAAGAGTGATATTCAGGGACAAAGAAAATTATTGCACTCATACTAACTGAACATATGATTGAATTTAGATTCAGCTTTCTGATTGTCAAAGCAAAAGGAAAAACAAAATTATTCATAATGTTTGATAGAAAGAAATAAAAGTTTGATATTTTCAAAATTCATTTTTTATTTGAAAGGCAGAGAGAGACTGAGATATCTCGTCTACCCATTACTACACTTTCCAAATGCCTGCAACATTCAGTTATGAACTAAGACAAAGCCAGAAGCCAGGAACTCAGTCTGAGTCCCCCACAGCAGTGGCAGGGATTCAAGTACTTGGACCACAATCTGTCATTCAGGAAACAGAAAACAGAAGTGGACCCCAGGATTTGAACCCAGGTGCTCTAATATGGGATAGAATTATACCAAGTGGTGTCTTAGCCACTAAGCCAAATGCCCACCCTTAAAGACATTTTCAATAAAGACAAGCATCTCTGGGTACTGAAAACTATTTGTAAAATATTTAGTTTCGTTGCAGGACATCCCATGAAATAATTATTATTAAGCAGTATAAATTTGCTAAATTCATTTTAGTCCTCACAAAAAAATTCTATGACTTGCATAACATATTATGTGTCTTATAAAGGATGGCCAACAGGCTTCTCTCAACAAAGTGATATATTGCAAGAGTGTTAGGTAGGGGCTAGTGTGGCACAGTGGATTAAACCACCACTTGGGATTCCCACATTAGTATTGGAGTGCTGATTCATGTCCTGGCAACCCAACTTCCAATCCATCTTTCTGCCAAAGCACCCTGCGAAGCCGCAGATGATGGACCAATTGGGCTTCTTCCTACCACATGGGAGTCACAGATGGAGTTCCTAGCTCAATCGTCCTTCTCCTGATTGTGGATTGTCCAACCTTGAAATGTGTGGTAATTTACGGAGTGTATCAGCAGAAAAAAGATGTCTATTTATTTTCTCTGTCTTGCTCTGCTTTTCAAGTAGATGAAAATAAACAGTCTTTTTTCAAAAACAAAAATATAAATTTGAAATAGAAAAGGAAAAGTGAAAAATCTTTTGTATTGCAAAGGGATTTAGTTTGAAAGAGTGATTAAGACATTATCATTTGACAAGAAATTGGCTCTATTAACAAGTACTCCTGGCTTTCCTCATAAAAAAGAATTAGTTCTTCTGTACTTTTAAGAATACAGTACAAGAATTTTTAAAAGTTACAACTAGAATAATTTTTACAGATGTCCATGCTATCACTCAGTCACCTGAAGCAACCTGAGAGGATTGAGTGGCCTTATTCTAAAATTTCTGTATTGCTATTTTTTAAATATTCATTTTTTTGTTTGAAAGACAGAGTTACAGAGAAAGATAGAGTGAGAGAGAGAGACAGAGGTCTTTCATCTGCTGGTTCACTCCCCAATTGACTGCAATGGCCAGAGCTGAGCTGATTTGAAGCCAGGAACCAGAAGCTTCTTCTGGGTCTCCCACGTGAGTGGGTGCAGGGGACCAAGAACCTGGGCCACTTTCTACGGCTTTCCCAGGCCATAGCAGATAGCTGGATTGGAAGTGGAGCAGCCAGGACATGAACTGGCACCCATATGGGATGTCGGTGCTGCAGGCCGCAGCTTTAACCCACTGCGCCCCAGTGCTGGCCCCCTATATTGCTAATTGAACAACTTGAAATTAATTGTAAACATAATTCCAATGCATGAATATATGACATTTTTACATATCCTGTAATTCTAAGAATATCTTCATACTCTGCTTAGCACTGCTTATCAAGTACTAATATGCTACAGTGCTATCTCAGAAATATACTTTAAAATTAAATTGAATTGAAAATATTATATACTGTAACTCTCAACCCAGGAGTTAATATAATTCCCAGGGTACTATTCTCAATAAGGGTGACATTCCTGGTCTTTTTGTTGATTCGACTCTCTCCTATGTCTTTACCCAAGTTCAGGTTACTACTACGTACCCCTAGGATTACTGCAGTAATCTTTGAACTGTGTTCTCTGCAGCCCTGCCTCCTGAAACATTGTTCAGACTTTTGGATATTCTCTGATATTTTCCCAAAAACTTTTGACCTGATGATGTTACCCCCTGGGTTAAAATCCAACCACGAGGGCCAGCATGTGGCTCGGCAGATTAAGCTACTCTTGTGATGCTGACACTTCATACTAGAGTGCCTGTTCAGGTCACCATTATTCTGCTTCCAACACAGCCCCCTGCTTATGTACCTGAAAAGACAGAGAATGATGGACCAAGTAGCTGGACCCCTGCCAACCATGTGGGAGACTCAGATGGAATCCCAGGCTTTTGCCCATCTCAGCTTTGATCATTGAGGTCCTTTGGGGAATGAACAAGTAGATAGATTGATCTCTTTGTTGCCTCTCCCTCACTCTGTGATTCCACCTTCCAAAAAATTTTAAAAAGCTTTAAATTTAAAAATTTTTTTTGACAGGCAGAGTGGACAGTGAGCGAGAGAGACAGAGAGAAAGGTCTTCCTTTGCCGTTGGTTCACCCTCCAATGGCCGCCGCGGCTGGCACGCTGCGGCCAGCGCACCGCGCTGATCTGATGGCAGGAGCCAGGAGCCAGGTGCTTCTCCTGATCTCCCATGGGGTGCAGGGCCCAAGCACCTGGGCCATCCTCCACTGCACTCCTGGGCCACAGCAGAGAGCTGGCCTGGAAGAGGGGCAACCGGGACAGAATCCGGCACCCCGACCGGGACTAGAACCCGGTGTGCTGGCGCCGCTAGGAGGAGGATTAGCCTAGTGAGCTGCGGCACCGGCCAAAAAATTTGTTTTTGATATAATATATAGAACTAGGAATTTATCCCTTTATTTAAGATTTAGCATGCATTTATTCAATATGGTTCTTTCTATTTCTGTGATATCAGCTATAATATCTCCTCTATATACAATTTTGTTTTATTTTATCTATTTCTATTTGTTAATCTATATAAAAGTTTGTGTATTAGGTTTATCTTCTTTAAAAATAACAGTTTTTGGTTTTGTTGATCTTTTATAATATTTTTTTAGTTTCAATTTTTTTCATAGCCACATCTTGTTTATTCTGTTTCAGTTTTTTTTTTTTTTTAACAAAGAGACAAGCATAGCCATGGGGACATAAAATTTTAAATGAACTAATACTAAAATTGAGCAGGAGGAGGTGACATTCCTTGCCCAGTAAACTTAGGCCAGGGCAAGGTCATGAAGAAAGAAATTGTAGGCCAGGGCAAGGTCATGAAGAAAGAAATTGTGACCCCTGAACCATCTGAAGGTGTGGAGAGGAGCTGCAAATCCTGCAACCCCATGCCCCGCTTCCCCTTCTCAGCCCTGCCCTTCACAAGGTGGGAGACCTACCACCACTCAGAGCTTTGGCTTCTCCACTTACCCAGTGGTATCAGCACAGGTAGTTCAAGTGAGGCATCACCTGGTCAGTCAGAAATTGTTCTTTAAAAATGTGCTGTTACTACACAAAGGCTGGGGACCGCCCTGCCACTATATCCAGCCCCTCCCTAAAGCAATATTTACAGAATGAACCAAGATCCTCTTCCCAAAGAGAGCTCCAGCCACTCCCAGAGGGACTCATTGACCCTGAGTCGGGTTTTGCCACAGCCTTGTGGGAGAGGCACAGGTGTCTCATTCCACTTCTCCTGAGCACTCAGTCCGGGCTCTGTTCATGGGAAGCAAGCAATGGGGCTGTTTCAGGCCAGGGAAAGGTTGGCTAGTTCCCAAATCACAAAGTACAGGAACACTCTGCTAAACTGCTAAACTAAAAAATTTTATGACCTCTTATCTCACTTTTGCGTTGGCTTTTTTTTTTTTTTTTACTAAGTTCAAGAGCTGCATGATTCAGTCACTTATTTCTGGTCTTTACCAATTTTTAATATAAGTACTTATTGTTACAAACTTTCTTCTTAGCATTGCCTTGGCAGTATCCCACAGGATTTGATAGGATGCATTTTAATTGTCATTTATTTCAAGAGCATTTTTTATTTTTTTAATTCATTCAGTGACTCTGGCTATTCAATAGTATGCTGTTTAATTTGTAAATATTCTATTTTTCTTACTGATTTCTAGCTTTATTCCTTTGTGGTCTGAGAAGCTATATGGGATTATTTCATTCTTTTGAATTTTAGTGAGATTTTATTTGAGGTCTAAAATGTGAAATGATAGTAAAATAAAAATCCTCCATGTGTTGATGAGAAAATGTGCTTTCTGCAGCTGTCAGATGAAACTACACCCAGTTACTTCTGTAACTACATATGTAGCTGATCCATTTGCTTATTATGGTTCAACTCTGATATATCTTTATTGAATTTATGTCTGGTTTATCTATCTACTGATAACAGTGTGGCATTGAAGTTGCCCACTATTCCTGTATTGGAGTCCATCTCTCCTTTTAGGTCAAATAATAGTTACTGTATATCTTTTGGTGGTGTTGTGCTAGGTGAATAGATATCAATGATTTCTATACCCTCTTGGGACTTAAACCTTTTTATCAGTATGAAATATCCTTCTTAGTCTCTTTCTATAGTTTGTGACAATATAATTTTTTGGTTTGATATGTTATTTTGATTTAATATGCTATTTTTATTTAATATGAATATTGCTACTCTCACTTATTTTTGGTTTCCATTTGCCTGGTGTATCAATTTCCAGGCTTTCACTTTTAGTCCATCTGTTTCTTTACTTGTGAAGTTAGTTTCATGTAGTCAGTGTAGAGTTAGGTCTTTTAATTTTAATCCATTCAGCCAAACAGAATGATTTGAATGGAAAATTTAACCCATTTACATTCAAGTTTAGTATGTTTTGATAGGATCTACCACCTGCCATTAAGCTGATTGGTTGCTGATGGTATCAGCACTGTTGGTGAATTTGGTAGTGTTATGTGTCTTTATCGTTTATTTCTAATATACGCCTTCCTTCAGAATTTCTTATAAGCCTGTCTAGTGGTGTAGAATTCTCTGTTATTATATGCCTATGAAATAGGTTTTTTTTTTTGGCCTCCATTTCTAAAGGATATCTTTGCTGGATATAATATTCATGGTTCAGTGTTTTTGGTTTTTCTTTTCAAATATTGAATATATTGCCCCAATCTCTTCTGGCCTCTATGATTTCTACTGACAAACTTGCTTCTTTTCCTTTATATTAAGCATGACAAAGATGACACTGTCTGTTACTGTATCTGGAATTCTCTCCTTTTCCTTTATGTTTCATAGTTTGATTAAAGTGTGTTCTGGATATTTTTTTTTTCTTTTGCAGTGGGGTAGACTGCATTGCATCTTTTAGCTGCCTGAATCTAGATGACCATGTAAGTCTTAGGAAGAATTCAAGTAATTTTTCACTTAGTAAATATTACTTCATTGTGGTCCAGAGCCACGGATCAATAGGCTAATCCTCTGCCTGCGGCGCTGGCATTCTGGGTTCTAGTCCCAGTCAGGGTGCCAGATTCTGTCCCAGTTGCTCCTCTTCCAGTCCAGCTGTCTGCTGTGGCCTGGGAGTGCAATGGAGGATGGCCCAAGTGCTTGGGCCCTGCACCCACATGGGAGACCAGGAGAAGCATCTGGCTCCTGTCTTTGGATCAGCACAGTGCGCCAGCCGCAACAGCCATTTTGGGGGTGAACCAACAGAAAAGGAAGACCTTTCTCTCTCTGTCTCTCTCTCTCTCTCACTGTCCACTCTGCCTGTCAAAAAAAATATTGCTTCATTGTTTATACTGTATTATTTTTATTTTTTTTAATTTTTTGACAGGCAGAGTGGACAGTGAGAGAGAGACAGAGAGAAAGGTCTTCCTTTGCCGCTGGTTCACCCTCCAATGCCTGCTGCAGCCGGTGTGCTGCAGCTGGCGCACCACGCTGATCCAAAGGCAGGAGCCAGGTGCTTCTCCTGGTCTCCCATGGGGTGCAGGGCTCAAGCACTGCACTCCCTGGCCTCCACTGCACTCCCTGGCCACAGCAGAGAGCTGGCCTGGAAGAGGGGCAACTGGGACAGAATCTGGCACCCTGACCCGGACTAGAACCCAGTGTGCCGGTGCCACTAGGTGGAGGATTAGCCTATTGAGCCACGGTGCCGGCCCCATTGCTTATACTATGTATGTTCAAATGAATATGTCTCTTTTAAAATAAGACACAGGAAAATAATTCCATGCAAATTCTGTATTATTTTAAAGCCCATATTGGTTGAAAATTTTATTTTTACTGTAGAATTGGAGATATTTAGAAAATTTCATGATCATTTTGTCCAAGCATAATTCAGTTTGAAGATGTGATATGTGCAATGACACAATTAAAGAGTTACCAGACCCAATGTATTCATCATCATACCTTCACAACTGCAATTTTTACATTATAATGATAATGCTAAAACGACAAAACATAAATCAATTATCCACACATTTAAGACAAGTCCTAAGATATAAACTATATAAAATCTAAGGTTGACGCTGTGGCCTAGGGGGTAAAGCCACTGCCTGCAGTGCAGGCATCCCATATGGTCAATGGTTCGAGTCCTGGCTGCTCCACTTCCAATCCAGCTCTCTGCTGTGGCCTGGGAAAGCAGTAGAAGATGTCTCAAGCCCTTTTGCCCCTGCACCCACTTGTGAGACTTGGAAGGAGTTCCTTGCTCCAGGCTTCAAATCGGTGCAGCTCAGGCTGTTGTGGACAATTGGGGAGTTTAAGAGCAGATAGATGATTTCTCTCTCTCTCTCTCTCTCTCTCTCTCTCTCTCTCTGCCTCTGCCTCTGCCTCTCTTTCTCCCTCTGTGTAACTGCAACTTTCAAATCAATAAATAAATCTTTTAAACATCTATATAAAATCTAGTGTCTCTATTCTGTTTCATTAAACATAAGATATTTGGAATTTCAGCATTTATTCAAAAATTTATACAGAGAGAAAGAGAGGCAGAGAGAGAGAGAGAGAGAGAGAGGTGTAGAGGTCTTCCATCCATTGGTCCACTCCCCAGATGGCCACAAAAGTTGGAACTGTGTCAATCTGAAGCCAGGAGCTAGGAGCTAGGAGCCAGGAGATTCTTCCAGATCTCCCACATAAGTGCAGGGGCCCAAGGCCTTGGACCATCTTCTACAGTTTTCCCAGGCCATAGCAGAGAACTGGCTTGGAAGTGGAGCAGCCGGGACTTGAAGTGGCACCCATATCAGATGCCCGCACTGCAGGTGGTGGTTGTACCTGCTAAGCCACAGCACTGGCCCCAGCATTTCAGTGTTTCTTGCATAGTTGTGTTCCTATTCACAAAAGGGTGGTGTTATACTATTCTGAGGACCATAGGAAGGTACTGTTGATAAGACACCTGAATCCTGCAATCCTGATCCATATAGCAGTGTCTGAATACACCCATCAATGATTGCAGGACAATGCAACCCTGTATGATGTTGCAATGGTATCTGCCCCTGTCCTGGTTAATCATTCAAAAGATGTCATGGGACAGGTCAGAGAGCCTATAGCCCAAACCTAAAGTGCTTCCTTGTGGTTGTTGTTGATCATCCTGAGGTGTTTGTGGTGTACTTCCACACACTGGTGAACTCCCTAAAATTTCATGCCAGTGCTCTTCTCTGTCAAACAACAGCCTGTCTCCACTCTCTGTGGGGAGCAACTCAGACTAGACTAAGTTACTCAAATTAAGACTTATTCTATGCATCTGCTCTCCCACAATATGGTGCTGGGAGAGGAGTAAACAGCTTCTACACAGCTGCCTTTCACCAACTTGACAAGCTGTAGGAGCTGCTCCTAATTGGAGGAGAGCAGCGTACTCAGTGTGTGGGTAGCAGAGTTGGGATTGGTGGAAGAGGACTATAAAGGAGGAGAGAGACAACATGCACCAGGAACATCTAAGCAGCCCCCAAGAGAGCCGGCTGGCGGTGTGCCGCTCCCCCGCAGAAGTGGGGAAAGTGGCCAGGGGGAACCGCCCTTCCACGGAGGTGGAAGGGTCGGTAGCCAACCTGGGAAGAACCAGCAGCAAACCCGGGGAGGGCCGAGCAGACAAAAGAACAGCGCAGGGTCTTGTGTCGTTCCTCCATGAAGAGAGGGAGAGACAACTCTCATTTATTTTATTAAATTTAGTCAAAACTGGAGAACTCAGAGGAATTATTTTTACAAATATCTATTTATTTGAAAATCAGAAAAACTGATCAAGTGGAAAAAAGAGGGATATGGAGAGAGGGAGAGGGGCAGAGAGAGAAATGGGGTTGGGGGAAGTGAGCCTTCACTTCCATCTACTCGTTTCCTGCCCAAATTGCCACAATGGCCTGGTTCTGACATCAGAACGAAGCCAGACGCCTGGAAATCCATCCATGTCTCTAACATTGGGCCATCTTCTGCTGACTTCCTAAGTACATTGTCAGAGAGCAGAATCAGAAGTGGATCAGCTGAGAATCAAACCACCAGTCAGGGGATGCTCACATCATTGGAGGCAGCTTAACCTGCTGCACCATGGTGCTGCCCCTGTCTCCTGCCATTCTGTTGAGCAACAGCCACCGTGGCTATGCCAGGCGGCCTTACCAGAGTGGGAATCAGTTCTCACCCTGTCAACATCTGTTTTCCAAATTATATTTAGTGTAGATAAATCTGATGAACTACGAAATCTGCCAGCAATGGACTTTTTCTCTTTTAATAAACTCTTTATTTTGATAATATTATATTAACAAGCAATGTCTTGTGTAATAATTTCTCCTTGAGATTCCAGAAGTATCATTATTACTATCACCTTTGCTAATGGATCTACTGAATGATCTGAAACAACAAATGCATTGTTCTATTGGCAACACATCACTGTGACATCCAAATTAAATATAATTTTGAAAATATATATAGTGCCAATATGGTCAATGTGGCTTAACAATATTGACAAAGTAATTTGCTCAATTATATTTTCAATGTAAGATTCCATGGTAAGATTTTTGTGTTGAGAGTCCAGCACTGTGGAATAGTGGGTAAAGCCACTGCTTGCAGTGCTGGCATCCCATATGGGCACCATTTTGAGTCCTGGCCACTCCATTTCTGAACCAGCTCTCTGCTATGGCCTGGGAAACCAATGAAAATTGGCCCAAGTCCTTGGGCCCCTGAACCCACATGGGAGACCTGGAAGAAGATCCTGACTTTTGGCTTTGGATTGGTGAAGATCCAGCCATTGTGGCCATCTGGGAAGTGAACCAGTGGATAGAAGACCTTCCCCTCTCTCTCTCTCTCTGGCTCTGCATATCTGTAATTCTGTCTTTCAAATAATTAAATCTATCTTTAAAATAAATAATAAATATTTTAATGTTAAGAATATTTTGTCACAGAGTAGTGTACAATGAATATGCTTTCATACATTCTTTGTGTAATTGTACTGAAGTTTATGATAAAATTATGAATAGGTCATTAATGTCTATGTCACATTAAACCATGTAAATACAATATTGCTCCTTTGTGAGACGTGTTATTTAGACGGATTACATTGAACTGTATGAAAAATATCATATATTTTTTAATCACCAGGCAACAATGACACAGCATTTTAAATTATTACTTAATTTGGTGTCATGTGCTTATACAAAATTTCATAGTATATATATTTATATCTATATGCATATGTTTCTGTGTGTGAATTTTAGTGTTCATAATATGGTGCCTTATATAATAGTAGGACAATTTGTAAGTATTTTTTTTTTCTGGATAACTTAATGAAAGGTCTACAAAGTGATTTCAAGAAGGAATTATTATCAGAAACAGAACCTAATTTTTAAAATACTGTTTCAAGCATTACAAGTGAATTTTCTAAAGAAAACATTCATGTGTAGTTTATTTTCCTAGTCTCAGAAATTGAGGTTTTCATCTCTCTTCACTCCACTACTCCTTGTTTACTTTCCCTTAGAGAATAAGTCTAGAGAAATAGAAATAGAGGTGAAGTGAGATTTTTCAGGATCTCAGATATGTTGGTATTTATCCACATGATACTTACAGAAAACTTCCAAAAATAAAGAACATTCATTTCATTGTATGTATGTGCTTTAGACACTAAATGCAGACAACCAACTCAAGTTCCTTCTGTCAAAATATAAAAGGTCAGAGGACACTTACCAGGCTGAAAGCCCCACTATTACCTTCTTTGCAGTGGCACCACATGTGTAAACATATCACCAGAGAATTCTGTAATAACCTAGCAGCCAGAATTTGTTGAAGAACATATGTGGTTCATTTTATTATTGTGTTCAGAACACACAATGATGTAAGAATTTTCCTCCAATATGATAAAACTAATGTTAAATAATTATTTGAAACAATATGGCAAGTGATCCCCCTATACTCTCCTACTCCAATACACTGAAGAAGTTATTTCTCTGCAAAAACTTACAAAGGAATTATTCCTGTGGATTTATTATATAATATTCTTTTTTAAATATTTATTTATTTATTTGAAAATCAGAGTTAGACAGAGAGAGAAGGAGAGGCAGAGAGAAACAGGTCTTCCATCTGCTGGTTCACTCCCCAAATGACCGCAATGGCCAGAGCTAAACTGATCTAAAGCCAGGAGCCAGGAGCTTCTTCCAGGTCTCCCACACAGACACAGGGGCTCAAGGACTTGGGCCATCTTCTACTGCTTTCCCAAGCCATAGCAGAGAGCTGGATTGGAAGTGGAGCAGCCAGGACTGGAACCGGCACCCATATGGGTGGCCTTACCTACTATACCACAGCACTGACCTCGATAAAGTTTTTCATTTATTGTTAACTGCCTCTTAACTTAGCAAATAGTGAATAAAGCCTATAACATGCAAAGCAAAATTTTGATATCTTTGATATGTCTGCTAGGACAAGAGAAATTCCTTAAGAAATTCCTTAAGAAAGGTGAGCTTCTGAGAGAGTTAGAAATATTAACCAGTTTTCCATTCAGTTGTTTCATAATTATCTGCTGAATGCTCACTATTCAGATAAAATGGTAAGTGTAAAGCATTTGGTGATGAATAATAATGTTGAATAATTGATACTTCTTAATAGCTTCCATCTACACTAAATTTTTTGGTGGCAGTCATAGTAATAATTGTCACTGGGTTTTAGTATATTATAAGAGAGTACATGTAAGACACTTCAAGCATCGTTTAAAGAGTCATAAAGATGGATTAGATTTTTTCTGTATTTCTATTGTGTTTTTCATTTTTGTGATTAGTTGGAAGTCGTGTAGAAATAGCTAAATTCTGGGTCAGGAAACCAAGCCATTCTTGTATTACTTGACTTTATTATTCTGGTGGATGTTTCATTTTAGTGTTTATATAAAAGTGAATATTTGAAGGGGTTACAGAGAGAGAGAAAAGATAGAGGGAGAGATAGAGAGAGAGAGAGAGAGAGAGAGAGAGAGAGAGAGAGAGAGAGAGAGTGATCAAGGCAATGAAAGCTATCTTCCACCCTTTGGTTCACTCCCCAGATGGCCATTGCCAGCCATGGGCCAGGCCAAAGCTGGGAGCCAGGAACTTCTTCCAGCTCTGCCACATGGAGAGCAGGGGCAAAGCACTTGGGCCACCTTCTTCTGATCTTCCCAGGACATTAACCTGGAGCTAGATTGGAAGTTGGTCAGCTGGTTCAAGAACTGGTGCCCATATGGAATGTTGGCAACTCAGGCAGAAGCTTTACCCATGACACCAAAATGCTAGACCTTCATTTCATCATTTTGTTTTTTAAATAATTCTAAATCTGTAAAACTTCTCCTGGAAATGTGTTTTAAAAATGTCATGATAACGCCACCCTTCTCATATATATTCTGATATACATATATATAAAGTCAATTAACATAAAATACACTGCTTTGCTATAAATACATCTACCTCTCTATAATAATTTCCTATGTCTGATATGCTTTCAAAAGGCTTTATAATTTATAATTTTAGCTAAATTATTGAAATAGTCTATTATGATTTTCTTTATAAGTATTACAAATGAAAATTCATATGTGTCTCATGACATTTACCACTACATATTCCTCTATAAATTCTTCTTGTTTCTCTCTCTCTTGAAATTAATTTGGTGAGGAGATCATTGCCAGAAAAACCTAAAATTAAAGCCCAGTAAATAACAAAAGACACTTTATCTACATTTTATAGATCTATCTATCTACATAGAATGATTTAAGGTGAGACTGAAAAATGTGTGGCACTTAGAGCAGAACTGAAGTGATATTTTGAGGTTACACGGAGGTATTATGCAATTAAATAGGAACTAATTGCTTCAACTTTGCATTTAGGGAATTCAATACCGTTGTGCCCTTAGAAAAAAATTATGAGATTATATTTTATATTTGCCTTTTAATTCACCACGACATAAAATAAGTTTCAAAAATAATATCACAGGGGCCAGCGCTGTGGCTCACTTTGTTAATCCTTTGCTTGTGGCACCGGCACCCCATATGGGTGCCGGTTCTAGTCCCAGCTGCTCCTCTTCCAGTCCAGCTCTCTGCTGTGTCCTGGGAAGGCAATGGAGGATGGCCCAAGTGTTTGGGCCCCTGCACCCACATGGGAACCTGGGAGGAAGCACCTGTCTCCTGGCTTTGGATCGGCGCAGTTCCAGCTGTAGCGGCCATTTGGTGGGTGAACCAATGGAAGAAAGACCTTTCTCTCTGGCTCTCTCTCTCACTGTGTATTACTCTACCTGTCAAATAAAAAAAATAATATCACAGAAAGTGCTTACTTAAACTACTTTCAAGTTTTAAATTTTTGCTCAAAATATTTTCAAATGTTGAAACTTTTAAAAATGTATTAAATAATATTAATATTTTCAGATTTAAATACCTTTTTCTAATACAGTATTATGATTTTTCAAACATTTGTGACTTTATAGAAATTTAATATACAGTTTAATGAATTCTATTACTCTTTGTTTCATATGTAAGTCTCTCTCTTTTTTTTTTTTTTTGACAGGCAGAGTGGACAGTGAGAAAGAGAGACAGAGAGAAAGGTCTTCCTTTGCTGTTGGTTCACCCTCCAATGCCCGCTGCAGCCGGTGTGCTGCGACCAGCACACCGTGCTGATCCAAATGCAGGAGCCAGGTGCTCATCCTGGTCTCCCATGGGGTGCAAGGCCCAAGGACTTGAGCCATCTTCCGCTGCACTCCCGGGCCACAGTAGAGAGGGGCAACTGGGACAGAATCCGGTGCCCTGAATGGGACTAGAACCCAGTGTGTCGGTGCTGCAAGGTGGAGGATTAGCCTATTGAGCCATGGAGCTGGCCTCATGTGTAAGCCTTTATTTAAATATGTCCCAGGTAGTTGAGCTCTTCTCCTTACATGGGACACCTGGACCCTTGGCTTGGCCTGGCCCAGACCTGGCTGTTTTGGTCATTTAGAGAGTGAACCAATGGCTACAAATGCTCTGTCTTCCTATCTCTCTCAGTCTCTACCTCTCTGTTGCTCTTTTGAATAAATAAAAATTAATAAATCTTAAAAATTGTGAGGACAATTCCCGAGCAAGCATCCATAAGTAACAAAACTAGCTTTTTACTACTTAGAAGAAATCATAAAATTTACTTTGGTATAAATTTCTATTCCTTAAGGGTACTTGCTTCAGGAATAACATAGCCACTCCAATTCAAGAAGTGTAGAGACATAAATCACAAATCTATTAGGTTGTAGTTACATAAAACAGATGCAATGCCCACAGGACTGGTTGTGGGAGGCAAAGATAAGGGGATATCAAGAGGATCTGAAATGTTTCAAATGAAGTGTCTCATGCAAACCAGTCCCAAGTCTAGCACTTAAAAATATGTAACATTTCAGTAGGCTGTCAGCAAACTTCACCAAAAATGTAATTCAATTTGAAACAGCCAAATAAATATAATTTTGACAGAAATACTCATTACTACATTTGAAATTCTTATTTACTTGTTCCTTTCATAAAATTATAAACAAGGGCAGTCATTGTGGTGCCACACCTAGGACTCAGAAATCCCATATAAGAGTGCCAGTCTGAGTACTGATTACTCTGCTTCTGATACAGCTCTCTGCTAATGTATCTGGGGAGCAGTAGATTTGGAAACACTTTAGAATCCCAAAGTGACAGTGGTTCAAGTCTCCAAAATCTTGTAGACATCACTCATGGCTGACTTCTAGGTACTGAAGCAAACTTTTTTATTTTTTAAATTGAGATAAAATAGACACATCACTTCATGTTAAAAAAAAAACTGCTTAATAAAAACTAATCTTTTTTTGCTACTTATTTCACAAAAATATTTTTTTCATTTTTTTAACTTTTATTTAATAAACATAAATTTCCAAAGTAGAACTTTTGGAGTATAGAGGCTCCCCCTCCAAATCACCCTCCCACCTGCAACCAACCCCTCTCCCACTCCCTCTTCCATCCCATTCTTCATCAAGATTCATTTTCAATTATCTTTATATACAGAAGATCAATTTAATATATACTAAGTAAATATTTCAACAGTTTGAACACAAAATAATTTTTAAATTTTCTTATAAAAAGAGAATCAAGCAGGCATCTTCTGATTCCAGTCAGAAAATTAAGCCATTTCTTTCAAATTCATTACTAGTAAAGAATGTTTTGAAATTAAGGAAAACATATTTTTACAGGACATGAAGTTTTTACATAGCATGATACAATTTCTCATTTTATTATTTCTCAAATTTAAAAGAAATTCTCACACATGGGTACTTTTTTTCAGATATCAAGTACCACCAGCAAGATTCTTCAGTAGACTTTTTTTGTCAGAGAGGAAACTACACCATCACTTATACATTTTCCTCTACTCATCTTTTTAAGCATAAAAATGGCTGAGAATCAGCAGTTATGATTAGTTTTGTAAAATAATAATTTGAATTTTTATTCTTTTTGCTCAGCATTTTATATAATCGAGTTTATTTCAAATAAAAATAAGTGAACTTCACCAACAAAAATGAATAAAACTTACTCAACTGGCAATTAGTTGCATATTCCCAAGTTAGTTTTAACCTGAAAGTTATAAGCTGCTGTCTGTATTTTTATGTTTTATTTTCAATGGCTGGAATAGAGAATATTCTATTTGCATAAGAAAAGAATTTTTGATGTGAGACACAGAGTCATGATAAACAAGGTAATGAGGTGCAATGAGGTAGTGCTCCATCAGAATGAATGGACATCTCTTCAGATGAATCTGAGTGGGAGTGCCCAGTCATTCAGAGTTGGCTAAACAAGATAAGAAACTTTATTGAAGAGAATACACTTGACAGTCCAGGTAGGCATCTCAGCAAAGAGCTAATATCAGTTTGCAGATTAGAGCTTCTGTGGGTATGAGGTCCAATTTATCTTGCCTTTTCTCCCATCCCCTTTTCTTTGACAAAATGTTTCTTGAATGTGAAATAGTAGAATGTCGAGGCTGGCACCAGCATCCCATATAGGCACCGAGTTCTAGTCCTGGTTGCTTCTCTTCCAGTCCAGCTCTCTGCTATGGCCCAGGAGGGCAGTGGAGGATGGCCCAAGTGCTTGGGTGCCTGCACTGTAATGAGAAACAGGAAGAAGCACCTGGTTCCTGGCATCAGATCAGCATAGCTCTGACCAAGGCGGCCATTTGGGGAGTGAACCAATGGAAGGAAGACCTTTCTCTCTGTTTCTTTCTCTCTCTCACTGTCTATAACTACCTGTCAAATAATAATAATAAAAAAACTTCAAAAAAATTTAACTAAAAGAAACAGTAGAATTTCCTCCCAAGGTTTACTCAATGTTATCAGGGCAGCCTGTTAATGCCAATCAAAGAAGATTCTCCTGGGTTTTTTTAAGTAAGAATGGAACCACTTATGAAGTTATGGGCAGTACTTTGTATAGAATATGAGGCTGCTTCTGAGGCCTGCCTCTGAGAATGCTACATTCAGTAGAATGCAGATCAATCCCAGCTCTTAATTGGCATCAATAGATAGGTCATAGGAAACCTGGATTTCTGTGGAGCCTTATAGGCCTGGAAAAGGGAAAGAAGGATGGGTACACAGGAGAAATTGGGAAAAGATCCAAGATGATGGTACAAGTGAGAGTGTTGTGAGGTCCCTTCCCAGCCATGCTGCTGTGGATCAATGTGATGTGGATACTGCCTGAGTTGCAATGTAACATGAACTCTGCTCCCTGACTGGTGTGAGGGGCCCACAAACAGATGGTTGGAGAGGGTTCTGTGTTTGTGTCTCCCCCAGCTGTACAAGGCCAGGCTGATGGCTGGACTTGTCAGAGGAACAAAGTCCTGGACACCAGGTGCCCAATACCCCATGAACCTTAACTGAGCTGAGTAATTTGTTTTTAACAATAGTAATAAAGACTTTTCAAGACATAAGGGGAGGGGTGAAAATATACACATATCAATGATGCTTCATGTTTTTGGTTGGTGTTTTCTTAAAATAATTATGGACTTGGATTCAGTAATTTCTAACTTTTAAAGTGGGTGGACACCAATGGGTCTTGAGTCATTAGTGAACTTGAATGTAAATTGTGGGCATGAGGGGTCAGTGCCCATATGGAAGGAGATGGAAGGGGATGATCAGGAGGCACATGGGTTGCAAGCAGGCTGTGACTCTGCAGGGACTCTGTTGGCTATCCTGACCCATTTCAAAGGTGGAGAAATTAGGTCTGATTATGTTGTTGGTTTGTCTAATCAGGCCTCAGGACTTTCTGGCTCTACTTGATCCTTGTCTTCATGGGAGCTTGGGCACCCAGCAGACAACCATGCATTCCTGACTAGGAACCCTGAGAAGAAGGATGCTGAAGGCCACTTCCAGATTATTCACCACTGTCCAGTTTAGGATTACAACAGACACTTTCTGCTCCCAGGAGGCATGGTAGGGGCTGTCAGGTTGACATTCAATGGCACAGGGGATGCCTGCACATGGTGTACTGGGCTCTCACATTTAGCATTGAAGTTCAAAACTTTAAGTGACATTCCATTGCTCTTGCAGAGAATTTCCAATCCTTCACAAAGTCCAGAAACTCTGCACCTCCTGGTCACCCTGGCTTGTCACTAGATCTTTCTCAGGGGCCTCTAAACACTGCACTTAACCCTGCCTGGCTCATACCCAACCCCCAGATCACTGTAGGGCCATCTATGCTCAGGCTACCCCTCTTGGACTTTCCAGTCCAGAGTTGTCCCCTGCAGGTTTCTACTGTTCCTCACCTTCAGGTGGCTGCACTGCTCATCTTGTATAAATTCAGTGAACACCAGACTTCAGTGTTGGAGGAAGGCACTAGGAGATTAGAAATGCCACCTGAGTAATTTGTTCATGTTGCCCTGGCCATCTTTTCTGCTTGGAAGAAGAGTAGAATATGCTTTGTAAATGTTAACCATCTTTTCTCTCTGTGATTAAAAAGCATTCCTACTGATGGATCCTGCCAGTGGCTTGGTACCTGAAAAAAATAGTATCCAGATGTGAGAGGTTCTTTCTAAATTTGAGAAATAAAACAATGAGAACTTGTTTCACATTAAGTCAAAATTCAGATCCTTCAAAAATGTTTTTCTTCATTGCAAAACATTATTTTCTGGTAATGGATTTGGGAGAATTGGCTTAATTTTTGCATGGCTGAAATTGGAAAATGATTGAGTGTATTTTTAATGAGAAAACATAAAATTTATGAAATAAGAAGAAAAATAGCATTCATTTTATTATGTATGTTCCTTTCATATGAAGTGTTGTTTTGTTTCACTTCAATTTGAACAAATAAAATAATGTTGCCCAGATGATGGTCATGCTTTAGTATAAAGAAATCAGCCATGAATAATGTCTTCAAGATTTTGGAGACTTGAACTGCTGTCACTTTGGAATTCTAAAGTGTTCCTAAATCCACTGTTTCCCAGATACATTAGCAGAGAGCTGTCTCAGAAGCAAAACAGACAGAACTCAAACTGGCATTGCTATATGGGATGTCTGAGTCCCAAGTGCTGCATCACAATATTTGACCCTGCTTATTACTTTATAAAAAACACATGTAATCAGGAATGTCACAGTAATAGTGTATATTCCAGCAAAAATACAACTTTATTTATTGTTTGGAATTACATTAAATTTTTGGTAGGCTTTTCTTGGGATTGGCTTGTATGACACACCTGATTTTGAAATATTTCAGCTGGCACTGTGGCTCACTAGGCTAATCCTCTGCCTTGCAGCACCAGCACACTGGGTTCTAGTCCCGGTCGGGGTGCCGGATTCTGTCCCAGTTGCTCCTCTCTGCTATAGCCCAGGAGTGCAGTGGAGGATGGCCCAAGTCCTTGGGTCCTGCACCCCATGGGAGACCAGGATAAGTACCTGGCTCCTGCCATCAGATCAGCGTGGTGCACCAGCTGCAGCACGCTGGCCACAGCAGCCATTGGAGGGTGAATCAACAGCAAAAGGAAGACCTTTTGCTCTGTCTCTCTCTCTGTCCACTCTGCCTGTCAAAAAAAAAAAAAGAGAGAGAAATATTTCAGATCCTCTTTGGCTCCCCTTTTCTTTTCATCTTGAACCATTGTATCAGTGAGCATTACAGGCATTGCATTGTTAACTTAATTGCACAATGGTAAAATAGTGACAAGAAGGTGTGCTCTACACTAGGCAAAGTTAGAAGGAAAAAAAGTAGAGAAAGTACTCTCAGGAGAAAGTTGCAGAGAAAACTGCAGTGGGAAGTCCTGCAAAAGCAATGGAAATGGCCTGGAACTGAGTGGAAGGCTCAGCAACAGGCATGAACATGAAAAAGGACCTAGAGTCCACTTTGGTGAACAAAGTACAGTCAAACTGCATAGGCCTGCACAATTGTTAATACAGATGGAGGGAAAGCTAGTGGACTGCACTGTCTTTGAGTCCAACTGGGAAACTTCATGGGAGCAAGGCAACTGCTCACCTTGAGGGGAGGAATAAAAAAGTGCTGCATCTCTCTCTTCCCTTCTCTCCACTTCATAGCAGTGCCCTGTGGCTAGCTGTGGGAAGGCTGATGCCATTTTGGACATAAGCAGGTAGCAGCTGCTCCAGCTCTTCTGTGCATACCCAGCAACTAGCAAGAATTGTCGGCAGGGGCAACCACTGCTGTTTAAGTAAATTGGTGGTCACTGTCTCCACCTTCTCATCAGGTAAACACCAATTCTTCCATGCCCAAACTGCAATAGGCTTGGAGGAGAATCTAAACAAAGGGAAATGCTGCCAGTGGGGATGTTTGTACACACCCAGCACAACTGTGAAAGGAGTGGGGCTGTGGCCAGCAGGTATTGTATATACACATCACCCAAGGATTTTGCCAGAGGGAAACATTCACATTCTCCACTTTCAGTCTGGCTGAGAGGCTCCATCTGCCAGGGTAGAATACATGGGCAGTGGCTCCGTGAACTCCCCAGTCACTGTGTAGACAGAACAGGCTAGCAGGGCAGAGTGCACCCTCTTACAGCCCTTGACCATGGGAGCGCTGGGTGCTGAGACTGTGAAAACACTGTGACTGCCTTGGAGGAGACAAGGTGTAGCCTGGGTCTGGGCAAGCTCTGGATGCAGAGTCACATGCTCAAAACTCTTTGGTTGCCAGGGCAGATCCCTGTAGCAGGAATCATGCTCACAGAGAGGACTATGCAGATCATTTGTGTGGTTCATCCAGAAGTGCAGATGAGTGTTGAAGACACTGGGGACAAACACCTGGGCATTACTCAGCTTGGAGGAAAAGAGGTGAGAGGCTGATCACACCAACAAACGTGACCATCCTCCCTCCACTTCTGTTAATAAGAGGAGAGTTACCAAACCCAACTTGATTGTTACTCTGGATACTCACCCCACTCTAGAGCACTGAACAGAGGTCCCTGGAAACATCCATCATACACCTCTTGGTATTCACTGAAAGTACAGACAATGCACATAGGCATAGCTCAAAGATACAACTCATCAGAGGAAACAAAAAAGAGCAATTACCTCCACAAGAGCCCAAAAATAAGTGTAGAAAATTAGGAAATGAGAATAAGGAAGACATCATGGCCCTTCAGAGGAACACAACAATTTTTCAATATAGAATGTGAAGGTCAAGAAATGGATGAAATGATGAAAACAGAATTCAAAAAATTAGTCATAGGAATACTCAAAAGTAGTCAGAAGCAAATCCACAAGCTAAAGAATACCATATGTGACATGAATGAAAATTTTTCACATGAAATTGAGATTTTAAAGAGAAATCAAAATGAAATATTAGAAATGAAGAATTCAATAGATTAAATAAAAATGCAGTAGAAAGCCTTAACAACAGATTTGGAGAGGAAAAAGAAAGACTATCCAAGTTAGAAGACAAATCTTTGGAAATAATTCAGTCATATCAGAACAAATGAAATTAAAAAGCATAAAAACACTGTTTGAGATGTATGGATATTATCAAATAATCCATATATATGAATTAGGAGGTCCTGAAGGTGTGGAAAGAGGGAATGGAGGTGCCTGCTTTGTGGCATAGCAGATAAAGCTGTCACCTGCAGGGCCAGCATCACATATGGTTACTGGTTCGAGTCCCATTTGCTCCACTTCTGATCCAGCTTCCTGCTAAAGCCTGGGAAAGCAGTAGAAGATGGCCAAAGTCCTTGGGCCCCTGCACTGGTATGGGAGTCCCAGAAGAATCTCTTGGCTCCTGGCTTCAGATCAGATCACTTTAGCTCCAACAATTGCAGCCATTTAGGGAGTGAACCAGCAGATGGAAGACCTCTCTCTCCCTTTCTCTCTCCCTCTCCTCTCCCCCTCTCTCTCCCCCTCTCTCTCCCTCTCCCTCTCCTTCTCCTCTCTCTGTGTAACTCTGACTTTCAAATAAATAAATCTTTTTAAAAAAGAATTACTCTCATACAGAAATCATAAAACAACAAATGCCTGTGAGGATGTGAGGGAAATGGTACACTAATCCACTCTTGGAGGGAATGTAAACTGGTGCAGCCACTGTGGAAGACAGTGTGGAGATACCTCAAAAGCTGTATATAGACCTAGCATATGAACCAGCCATCCCACTTTTGAGAATTTATCCAAAGTAAATGAATCAGTGTATTATAAAGTTATCTGTATCTTCATGTTCATTGCAGCTCAGTGTATAATAGCTAAGATATGGAATCAACCCAGATGTCCATCAACTGAATACTGGATTAAGAAATTATGATATATATATATATATATATATATATATATATATATATATATACATACATACATACACACACACACACACACACAGTATGGAATATCATGCATTGCTAAAAAATGAAAACCTGTAATTTGAAACAAAATGGTTGCAACTTGAAACCATTATACTTAGTGAAATAAGCCAGCAAAAAGACAAATACCATATATTCTCTCTGATCTGTGCTAGCTAGTATAATACCTAAAAGGTAATCTATGGGAGTGAAATTGGCACTTTATCATGCAATGATTTTGAACAGTCCTAACTTGACTATTGAGGAACATTGCTTTTTGTTTCTTTTCTGCTTCTTATGTTTTTTTTTCACACTATTGTTGATCCTTCTACTTAGTCTAGTTAATCTTATGAGTATAAAGTTAATTGAAAAGAGGTCTCTGTAAAAAATAAAAATGGGAGTGGTAGAGGGAGGAGGAAGAAGGATGGGAATATAGGTGGGAGGGAGGTAGGGTTATAATTATCATTAAGTTCCTAAATTTGTACATATTAATGGCATGAAATTTACATCCCTTAAATCATATTAAAGTAGGGCTATTAACATAATTTAATAAGACTAACAACAGCAAAGCATGAAAAAATAGTTATTAATTTTTCTTTGAAAGGTGGAGCAGAGGGAAGGAGTGACCAAATGATACAGGGAGAGGGAGGTAGAGAAAAAGAGCAGTTTTATGTATTGCTTCACTCCTCGGATGGCCAAAATCCAGGTCCACTATAGGCCAATGCCAGGACCCAGTAATTCCATCCAGGTCATCTCTTGAGCCAGCTTCATCTGCCTTCCCAGGTTCATAAACAGGAACATAGGTCAGAATCAGAGCAACATTGTTCTTGAATTGGCTCTTTATATAAGATGCCAATATTGCAAATTGTCACGTAACCAGCTGTTCCATAATTGCTGAAAGTTAATGGAAAATAAACTTAAATATTTACATATTTTTGTGAAATTCATTTTTTAGATTCTTATACAGAAGGGTTACTCAAAAAGTTCATGTAACATTTTTATTGTTGGGTGTGGGTCTTTGGTCTCTCCATTAAGATAGCAGTTGTGAAGCCAGCATCACATTGAACTGCCTAGATTTGACTCTTTTCTTGTCCTGATTCATGCTGCCTACAAATGTGCATCCTGGTAGGCAAAATGTGATGACTTAAGTAGTGAGATGTCTGCCCTCCCTGTGGGAGAACCTGGGCTACCATCTCATCTCACAGCATTGCCTTGGCCCAGCCTTAGCCTTTGAGAGTAGTTGAGGAGTGAGCTAGTATATGGGAAATCTTCCTCTCTTCAATTCATATCAAAAATAGTCTTTATAAAAAATCAGACTTGAGGACTGGTATAAGGCATTGCTTGGCACACCGGCATTCCATATAGGAATATAGGCTACTCTTTACTGACCATTACCTGGGAAGGCAGTAGATTATGCCCTAAGTGTTTGTGATCCTATCACCCATGCGGGTGACCAAAATAGAGTTTCTGTCTCCTGGTTTAAGCATAAGGAAAGATAAAGTGATATTTGAATTCTGAAAAACGATGAACTATTTGGAATAAGAGAAAAGCTATTTTTAAAATTTTTAATTGTTACAAAATACTCCAAATAAATTGTGGTTTGATTAAAGATGAAATTGGGAGTAAAATGTAAAAAAAAAGCATAAAACAATTATAAGGCTGGAGTAAATATTGGAGATCTGCATAAATGTGCTTTTATGTCTTCTGGAAAGTGTGAAACCCTTTTGCCTCCTAGGTTTACACTAGATGACACATACAACCACACTTTCTGAAATCACAAAAGTAGTCATTTGTGGTTGCTAGCTAAACTCTGATGAAAACCAGATGTGGTCTACAGTGATAGGGAAGGGGATGATGTGAGGGATCAGGAAATTTAGAAAGACGTTTTGAGGAAATTGTCTTTGGTGCAATGCCTTTAAGCATCCTGAAGTTTCCTGCTACTTGAGTCCCAATGCATTACAAAGACTGCTTCTCCACAAAGGAGTTTTTCTTTTACTAACAAGCATCAGCAATCAGCCAAGTCCCACTTAGGCTCAGAGTGAGTGCAACCTCAAAGATTTGTGAGCCCTGGATTGTGCATATGTTCCCTGAGCCACCTGGCACCTGGGCCTTAGTGTTCATGCACCAAACCTGCAGCTGTGAGAGGTGCGCCCATGTACTAGTGTTTAGTGACATTGTTCTGCTGCAGTTGTACTGAATGTAGAGCCTGGAAAGCGTGGAGCTACCCTGTGGTCACCTTGTGGGAACACCATTTGGTCTGTCTAGATCACTAGGATTGGGATCCTGAGGCGGTAAAAGTAGGTGGGTTGTTGCGGTGTCTGTGAGGACACAGCCTCAGTGATGAGGGAGCTCCTTACCTTCATGAGTGAGGAGGGAGTCACTCTTTTTTTTTTAATTTTTTTTTTTGACAGGCAGAGTGGACAGTGAGAGAGAGAGACAGAGAGAAAGGTCTTCCTTTGCCGTTGGTTCACCCTCCAATGGCCGCCCCAGCCGGCGCGCTGCAGCCAGCGCACCGCGCTGATCCAATGGCAGGAGCTAGGAGCCAGGTGCCTTTCCTGGTCTCCCATGGGGTGCAGGGCCCAAGCACCTGGGCCATCCTCCACTGCACTCCCTGGCCACAGCAGAGAGCTGGCCTGGAAGAGGGGCAACCGGGACAGAATCCGGCGCCCCAACCGGGACTAGAACCCAGTGTGCCGGCGCCGCTAGGCGGAGGATTAGCCTAGTGAGCTGCGGCGCCGGCTAGGAGGAGGGAGTCACTCTTGACCAGGTGCCCAGGTCATCCTTCTGAGGAGCAAACCCAGAACCGGAACCTTGGCTGATTCCCATGGGCTCCTAATTCCCACTAATAGGCGTTTATTGATCATTCAAGAGGGACTGTACCAACAAAATTTATATGGAATTTTCCTTTTAATATATACAATTAAAAAGTCATATTGTTGTGCAATTTTAGAGAAGCACATGATCCAAAAACCACTTCCTATAATATGTCAACTTCTGGGCTAAAAATTATTTCAGTAAGGGCCAACTTTGTGGCAAAGAAAGTAAAGCCAGTTCATGTACAGCTGTTCCATTTCTAAACCTGTCTCTCTACTAGCTAACAGCCTGGAAAAAGCAGGGGAAGAGGGCCCAAGTGCTGGGGCCCTCTCTCGTAAATGGGACACCTGGAAGAAGCTCCTCTTTTCTGGCTTTGGCCTGGCTCAGCCTTAGCCATTGCAGTTGTTTGGAGAGTGAACCAGGGGTTGAAAGGCATTCACATTCATTGTCTTTTTCTTCTCTCTCTCTCTCCCTCCCTCTCTCTGTAACTCTGAACTCTTCAAATAAAAATAAATAAATAAGTCTTTAAAAACATTCTTTTAGTAAATCCCAGTATCCATGTTATATCAGTGCACACCTCACTTGATGTGTGCATTATTGAAGAGGGGGCACTGCAGTGAGAAGATGCCCCTGTGTTCATGGATAAGGAGGCTTATTTTTGTCAAAATGTTAGTACTTTATGTTTATTGCCTTTACCAAAACCACAAGGTTTTCAAATTTTAGAGTTACAAATGCTCTTCTACTGCTGTGATGATGTTTGTAATTTATTTTTAAAAAGTCCTGTCTTTCTAGATATGACAAGGTATTGATTTCCACAAATTAATCATTTATTCAAAATTGGAAAAAATGAACAAAAGAACAGAAAATCCAGAAACATTCAAATATAGGTAAGCATTTAGAATTTAATTTCCCAGTGGCTGGCACTGTGGCATAATGGGTAAGACTGTTGCCTGCAGTGCTGGTATCCCATGTGGGTGCCGGTTCAGATCCTGGCTGCTCTACTTCCCATCCAGCTCTCTGCTATGGACTGGGAAAGCAGAAGATGGCTCAGATCCTTGGGCCCCTGCACCCTGGTGGGAGACCCAATAGAAGTGCCTGGCTCCTGAGTTCAGATTGGTGCGGCTTGGCTGTTGTGGCCAATTGGGGAGTGAACCAGAGATGAAAGATCTCTCTCTCTCTCTCTCTGCCTCTCCTTCTCTGTATAACTCTGACCTTCAAATAAATAAATAAATCTTCAAAAAATTCATTTTCCAATTAGTTCCATATAGTTTCCAATAGTTCCATATTGTTGCCCTGTTAACTTAGAGAAATTAGCTTTAGGTTTTATGACCCTATAACTTTTATGATTCTATGACTTTTAAATTTGCATTATTTGAAAGGAGTTAAACATCTTTTCATTTGATTATTGTTTATATCCCTTTCTTTAAGAGGCAGAGTGGACAGTGAGAGAGAGAGACAGAGAGAAAGGTGTTCCTTTGCTGTTGGTTCACCCTCCAATGGCTGCTGTGGCTGGCGTGCTGCAGCCGGCGCACCGCGCTGATCCGATGGCAGGAGCCAGGTACTTATCCTGGTCTCCCATGGGGTACAGGGCCCAAGGACTACTGCACTCCCTGGCCACAGCAGAGAGCTGGCCTAGAAGAGGGGCAACCAGGACAGAATCCAGTGCCCTGACCGGGACTAGAACCCAGTGTGCTGGCACCGCAAGGTGGAGGATTAGCCTATTGAGCCACAGCTCCAGCCTAGCATCCATCTTGATATGACCTTTTCACCTCATTCCACCACAGATATAATCATATGGCTTTTTTGTTCTTCATTCATTCATTTTGGTGTCATCTATTACCTTTGCTGACTTGTGAATGTTGAGATATCCTTGCATCCCTGGAATGAATCTCACCTGTACATGATGTATTATCTTGATGTAGTATTGGTTTTGGCTTGCTAATATTTTTGAGAATTTTTGCATCTATGGTCATCAGGGATATCAGTATGTAGTTTTTTTTGTGTGTGTGTTGTATCCTTCTTTTGTTTTGGTTTCATAGTAATACTGGTGTTAAAAAACAGTTTGACAGAGTTCTATTTTTTTCAATATTTTGGAATTGTTAGAACATATTTGAGTAATTTCCTCTTTTTTAAAATGATTCATTTGCAAGTGAGAGAGAGAGAGAAAATCTTCATTCCACCAGTTCACTCTCCAGATGACCACAGTGCCTGGGGATAGGCTACTCTGAAACTAGGAGCCAGGAGTTTCATCTGGGTCTCCCAGGTCGGGGGTAGAAGTCCAAGTACTTGGGCCATCTTCCCCTGCTTTTCTCAGGTCATTACCAAGGAGATGGATTGGAAGTGGAACACGAACCAACACCCTAAGGGATGCTGGCATCACAGACAGTGGTTTTACCCACTGCACTGCAACACTGCTCCCAGATTTATTTCCTCTTTTTTTTCCCCCCTTTTTGTAGAATTCAGCTGTAAAACCATCAGGTCCTGGACTTTGCTTTGTTAGGAAAAAATGTTGTTACTGCTTAGATTTAGGTATCATTGCTTATTACAGGTCTGTGTAAATTTTCTATATCTTCTTGAATTAATGTTATTAGGTTGCTTGTATCCAGTCATATATCCACTTCCTAAGCTTTTCCAATTAATTAGCATATAGCTTCTTATGATCCATTGCACTTTATCAGTTGCAATGTTTCTTTTTTCATGCCAAATTTTGTTCATTTCAGTTTTTTCATTGTTTCTCTGACATGTTTGCCTCTTTTAATCAACTTTTTGAAAATCAGCTTTTCTTTTTGTTGATGTTTTGTATTGTTTTCTTAGTTTAAATTTAATGAATTCCTTCTCTGATCCTCATTGTTTCTACTGTCCTAATAATTTTTTCGTGTTTTTTATTGCTCTTGTAAGTCTTTAAGATGCATCATTTGACTATTTATTTGAAATATTTCTATTTTTAATGTATACACTTAATGCTATAAACTTTCCTCTTAACAATATTTCCATATACCATATGTATTTTTGATATGTTGAATTTTCATTTTCAATTGTTTCAAAATATTTCTTTAAAATTCCTTTAATGAGCAACTTGTCATTCAAGAGCATGTTGCTCAATTTTGGTATGCTTGTAAATTTTCCATTGTTCTTGTTGATTTCTAGTTTTGTTTCTCTGTGGTTTTAGAAGATATAAAGCAGTTTTAAAACATTATTGAGATTTAGTTTCCTGCCCAATATATGGACAATCCTAGAAAATCTTCCATGTATTTATCAGAAGAATATGGGTTGCATAATTGTTGGATGAAATTTTCTGTAAATATTTGTTAGGTCAATTCGTTAAATAGTGTGGTTGAAATCTGGTGTATATTTCTTGGTTTTCTTTCTTTAAGATTTTTTTAAAATTTATTTATTTGAGAGGTAGAGTTACAGACAATGAGAGTGAGAGGCAGAGACAGAGAAAAGTCTTTCTTCCATTAGCTCACTCCCAAAATGGCCCCAATGGCCAGAAATGTGCTGATCCAAAACCATGAGCCAGGTGCTTCTTCCCAGTCTCCCATGCACAAGCAGGGGCCCAACAACTTGGGCCATCTTCTACTGCTTTCCCAGGCCATAGCAGAGAGCTGGATTGGAAAAGGAGCAGCCGTGACTAGAACCAGCGCCCATATCGGATGCCAGCACTGCAGGCAGAGGATTAACCTACTGTGGTGCCATGGTGCCAGCCCCCATTCTGTCTGAATGATCTCTCTACCTATGATAGTCAGATGTTGAAGTCCCCTACTATGGTTGTATTGGAGTCTATCTTTCGGTTTATGTCTAATAATATGTGTGGTATAATTTGGGTTGTCTTTTTTTGGGTACCTATATATTTATGATTGTTATATCTTCTTGCATTTCTTGCTACATTGTTCCTTCTCACAATATATATATTTCCCCTGTGTTTTATACAAGTTTTGATTCAAAATCTATTTTAATACAGCTTGTTTTTGGCTTCCATTTGCTTGGAATATCTTTTTCCAGCCATTCACTTTCAGTTTATGTGTATTTTTAATCGGTGAAGTGAATATATCATAGGCAGCATATAGTTGCATCTTTTAAAAAATCAATCCAGTCAACCTGTATCTTTCACTACAGAACTTATTTTACTTACATTCAAGATTAATATTGATAGATAAGAACTTAGTGCTGTCATTTTCTTGATTGATTACTGATTCTATCAACTCTGTTAGTGAAGTTTGTACCACTATGTGCTTTCAATATGGTTACTTCTAATGTAGGACTCCCTTCAGAATTACACTGTAACCTGTAAGGTTAGGACGGTTAGGAATTCTCTCAGATTTGGCTTGTCTGGAAATACTTTATTTCTCTCTCACTTTGAAAAGATAGTTTTTCTGTAAAAACCATTCTTGGTTGGAAGGTTTTTCTTTCAAGACCTTAAATACATTGCCCTGCATGTCAATCTTTAGCCCCCTGAGGTTGTGACTTATGGAAGATCTGCAGAGCTTGGGTGGCTTTGGGGTCTTCCTGATTTTATCATTGGGCAAACAGACCAGGAGGAGGAGTTGCTAAGGCCTAGCCAGCTGGAGATGCCTATTCTTCCACCTCTGACCACATACAGACAAAACACAAGTGGAAATAAGGAGCCTCTCAGAGTTTCAGATGTTTCCCTTCTTTGTTCCTCGTTGCACTATTCTGAGAACAACCCCTGGAAACATCTGTTTTCCTGTGCCTGGACCTTTATTATTTGAGATGATTCTTCTGACTGTACAGACCTAAGAGACATTGTCCTCAGAGGACCACTGATAAAGATCAACCAAATTGGGAGGGGGCACAATAATCAGTTCTCAACATGTGTTTGGCAGTAATGAGTATCCTTGTGTAAAAGTGTTATTGTGGTTTCATATGTTAGGGAAACTCAAATACAGGTACTGCAGGCTTTCTCAGGGTCTGCAGAGAAGCTGTATCAGTCCAGTAAGACTCTTGTGTGCAGGGCTTCCTGAGGATATTGGGGACCAATGGACACCATATCCATGAAGCACCCTTCTCTGGCTCCCAGGTCTGGTGCTCTGGAGTCATGGTCAGAGTAAGAATTTTTGGAGCCAGGATGGCCTGTGCAGGTGTTGCCGAAGCTTCTTATTCTGTCACTGGGAAAAGCTAGTCCTTATGTGAGGAAGGAATTTCTTGATGGAGCCTGCAAGTCATCCTGGGTTCAGAGACCCTGGCTGCCATTTTCCCTCCTATGTGGGCTTCATGATACACTCACATCTTTCTTGGCACTAGTATGTTCCAAATTCCTTGATCTGTGCAGTAACTGCATTTTCTTTCCACTGGGCTCTTCTGCAAGGAGTTTGGGAGAGTGCTTGGAAGATGGACTGCTTAGAGTCCCCATCTAGGTCTAGGTGCCTGATGTGGCCTCTGGCTTCAGGCAGAGTCTAGTTGGACCCTCAGTAGAAAGTGATGATGTTTGTACATTCCCTGTGGAACAATTTGTAGGCCTGTGAGGCAGGAGTCATGCTTATCTGATAGTGACAACAGTGATGGTAGCTCTATGAGCCCAAAGACAAGACCCATCTCTGGCCTCTAAGCCTCCCTTCATGGACTGAGAACTATGGCATGGAAGAAACCAATGATGTGAGTTCCATCAGCCTGAGAGCAAGGAGTCCCTATCATGAGTGACCATGCTTGGCTGAGATGCAGCTCAGGGCTAGTAAGGAGAGGCCAGTGTGGGGGGAAGCTGCTAGAGTTTTTCTGAGTGACCCTATACAGACCACTTGGACATGCATGAGATTTCACTGATCGATACTTCTGAAAAGCCCTAGTATCATGTGTTTTCTGTGTAGCTATGGTGGGGAAGGTATAGGACCTTAGTTTGAGTTCCTAGGAGGCCAAGTCTGAGACTTAGGTCCAGGGAGACCCAGTGAGCCCTGGTCCCAGGAATCAGAAGAAAAGGAGCAGAAGATAAGGAAGTACCTCTAAGGAAGGAAGAAAGGCTGAGGCTGCTTTCTTTGGCCCTGAAGCTTGATCCACTGCCACCTCTGGGACAGGAATGGATTTGCTTACTGAAAGGATGGAAGCATGGACTGTTCACCTACTAGGCCCCTCCCCCAGTGAGATGAGCTGGTCCTGGAGGCATGGATTCTGCACTTCTGGCTGTGGGAACTTGGCCAGAGCAGTTTCCCATGCACCTGGAGATAGGCATGAGGCTATCAGTGTAGATGAGGGTGAGGTCACTGAGCTCTTGGTACTTCTCACCAAGAAGACACATTGTCAGAGGTAGGCCTTGGGATACCAAAAGGGCAGCAAGGGTTCTGCCACAAGCTGTCCATTTGCCTGTGTCAAGGGCATGTTGAAACCCTTGGGAAGAGAGCAAATCTTCAACCCCATCGTGTGGCTCCCACTCAGGTCCTCTACAGTGGGCTCTTTATTATATAATATGGTCATGGTCATGGTCATGATAGCGTGGGACCATGGAACATGCAGATGAGATATGACCAGTTTTGAAAAACATGAGCAGATGTAGCCTAGATCACTATAACCCATCTTCCTGGGTAGGAAGCTTGCTGTGGCCTTAGAACATTCCTAAGAGGGGAGTGAATAATGATTTAATCATTGCCTTAGACGCATGATGTCTTTTTGGGTTACTGAAATATTAAGTAAGAAAATCTTGCTGGATTTTCTTCCATAGAAATTGAATTAGCAACATGATTTTTTAAAATGTGTTCATGACAATGTTCATTCAAACCTTGAAAATGAGCCCTGCCAAAACTTCCAAAATGGTTCCTAAAATCCAAGGGTTTTCATACTTGAAGAACACCTCCAGACACACACATATGCACTCCCACGATGCTCAGAATATGTGTTTGTGAAATGCTCCCCAGCTCCAGGAAGCAGTGGTGCAGAGGACAGTGTCTGAGAAATATGATGAATTCCTTGTGTTTCTCTGTGGCCAGCAGAGTACTATAATCCACAGTCCTTATAAAGTTGGCACTTGTTATCAGTCTGTTACAGGTGCTACTTTCCAGCTGAGGGAGCCTGGGACCCTGTTTATTGATGTTTGATTTCAGATAATTCAAGAGGAATGCCTGTCCCTTTCTGTCATCCAGGAGTTTCTATAAGAGTTCTGGGGTCAAGTGTCTCTCTATGTTCTGTGGAAAGGGTAGGGGGCATGACCACCTGCTAGGTGTTAGGATTGGGGCAGTAATTTGGGGAACCCTGCTATTTGGGCACTAAGTTGGGGCTAAGCAAGGTTCTGGGCAGGTGCAGTTATCAGAAGCCAAGGTTCTGGCAGGAAGGGACAGGCAGTGGTGGACAGCAAGAAAAGGTGCATAGTCCAGAGTCCAGTTGGTGAAAGTCCTGGTGCCAGATCCATGGGCAGGACTCCAGGTTTTCTCTCAGCACCTCATCCACCCTATGTTGCACTTGTGGCTGTGGCCAAATAGGGGCCAACAAACATGTGCACCATAGTTTCCAACAGAACAAATATGAAGAAGAGTATTGATTCCAAAAACCTGAATGGGGATTAAAATAAAGAAAAGGTTCAGAAAGAAAGAACAAGTCCTGTCTCAGTTCAGCTCTTTGAGGACAGTAGGGTTAGAGATAAATGAGGATCTAGTCAGCAGTGAAAACGGTCCATGCCTGGGGCCTCTAATCACCCACACCTCCACAAGGGAGGGTTTGAACCTGGTGACCCACTACTTCTATGTCATAGCTGATTGCAGGAGAAATGCCATGATTCAGGGGAACCAAACAGATCAATCCTGAGAATTTGGGATCAGATCCATGGGTCAATTGACTGATGGCACTGACACTGAGGTATCCATGTTTGAACATTTGAGGTCAGGGAGGAAAGATCTTAAGGAGGGGGAAAACTAGAGAATCAGAGGACCAGAGATGCAGAGGTGGGAACTACACAGTCCTGAGTGTCATGGGGGATGGAGAATGTCAAGGACTCGTCCCACCACCTTTGGTCCCTTGGACTATACCTGCACTTCCTGGCCAAAGTTCTTCAGTTCCTCAATATAATCCCTATAACTCTGACTAAATTCACATTTGTGAGATTTATTGAATGAGCATAAATTATTGCCAATCCAGCGATTCTTGGAGAACCCGTGCTTTCATGTTCATGGCAGGATGGAGCCTGTAGAAGGAAGTCTGGGTACAAGGGCCTCTTGTGAGTAGCAGCAGACATATAGAGACATTTTGAGTTTGAAACAAGTAAGAGGATAAGAGGAGCTTGTGCCTTGTGCTTTCTAAGGGAGTTAGTGAGTTCCAAAGTCAAGGGTCCATCTCTGTCTCAATGTAAGGGAAATTTTCCATGTAATTTACAGCCACAGTATGGTGGCATTGGGCAAAGAAAGTAGCTTGCTTCTACAGAAGGTAGACCACTTCAAGGTGTTTCATAGCATGTGAGTATAGAGTAATGGTGTGCACTGCATAAACAAAAACTTTCTTCCCCTCAGGGAGGACTCTATCCCAGGGCAGGAACATCCCCAAGCCATGACCAGGAAGATTACCATGACCATGAAGGACATCTTCATCTGCAGGTGGTGATGAGACAGAGACAGCATAAGCTATGATGGTGAACATAAGCTGCTTTCAGAATCATATGGATCCCTCCAGCCCACAGAGCAGGCAAGTGAGGCCTCTGAACCAGATGGAGTCAATGGGGCTGAACAGGACAAGGAGGAGACAGAAAAATCTCCGGAGAGAGGAAAGGAAATTTGGGGATAAGTAGAGATAACAAAAGATATTTTAAAAAGATTTATTTATTTGAAAAGCAGAGTAAAAAGAGGGCACATTCAGGGAGAGAGGGAGATCATCCATTTGTTGGTTCACACCTCAAAATAGCCTAGGCTGGGCCAGGTCAAAGCCAGGAGGCAAGAGCTCCATCTGGGTGGTCTCCCACATGAGTGGTAGGAACCAAAGTACTTGGTTCATTATCCATTGCCTTCCAGAGCATATTAGCATAAAGGTGGATGGGAAGTGTTGATGCCAGAACTGGAATCTGCCCTGCCAAGTGATAGCTTAAGCTATAGCCCCACAATCCCCACACCTTAAAAGTATTTTACAGGTACTGAAATTGTGGCATAGTGTCTTAAGCCATTGCCTGTTAAACTGGCACTCCATATGGATGCTGGTTCAAGCCCTGGCTGCTCCACTTCCAATCCAGATTTCTGGTGATGCTCCTGGTAATTGGGGAATTGCACCAAGTGGGAGACCTGGAAGTAGCCCCTTGCTCCTGGCTTCAGCCTGGCCCAGCCCTGGCCATTGTGGCCATTTGGTGAGTGAACCAGTGGATAGAAGAACTCCCTCACTCTCTGTGTGTGTCTCTGTGACTCTTCATGTAAATAAAATAAATCTTTAAAAATGGAGTGTCCTACAGAAGTTTTGCAGAGACAAGCAGAATAATCTTTCACCTCTCTATGAAAATTCTAGTATAATTTCTGGACTGTGCTTTTGGAATTTTACTTCTCTAGGGAAAAGTGTCTTTGGGGAAGAAGGGACCATTGGATTGGGAATGTAGGGACCATTGGAGTGGGAGATGTTTCAAAATGAGGGTGTGAGAGGCCCTAAGAGGTACATAGACTGTACTGCTTACACATCATGTTCATTTCCTTTCTTTGGCCCTGGGACCACCTCTCTGACCAGGGGCCCTGTGCCCTCCAAGGGCTGCCTTGACAAACTCAGGATACACTCCTTCTTTCCCAGACATCTAAGGGAGAACTGAAATCACAGGAGTGTCCCTGAACTGCTCCCTGAAAACCTGACCCAGAACCACCCCTCAGGATCAATGTCCAGATGACCCATACCTGCTAACTGGAAATAAAGAAGGCCAGTAGGTTCCTTGAGCCTCAGTTTAGCTGATTCGTGATACGGTCAGGCCTTTGGACTTAGATGGCAGGGCCTCATAGGATATCAGATTTTCAGGCCTTGTTCCCACTCCTGTTCCTTAGACCTAGCAGCTATTATGCATGAGATTAAATTAGAGGCAGTGAGAGGATAGATTCAATGTGAAGTCATTAGGAAAGAGGCTATTATTTTGGTTCTTTCTGGAAATCCTTTTCAAGAACTTTGTCCTCTTCTTGCTAGCAAACAAAAACTCATAATGCTCAATAATGGAGCAATGGATCACAAACAAGGGTGAATTTACATGTGAGAATTTAATGGGTAGAAAATGAAATAATTCCCATTTGAATAAAATTTACCTTCATTGCTAGATCCTATGAAACAAGGATTGTGTCAGAAAATTAGGGTTGGATAGTTACTTTCCCTCCATCATAGGGACTTTTAAATCTGGTTGAACAGGAATGCTGATCAGGAGCTTAAAATGAAAATATCCCCTATCTACCTACCTCCAAGTCTCTGGGACCAGGGAACCAAAAATTACATGACCCTGATTATTTGTTCCATGAAAGAATGTATGGAAAAGTGAGTGGGAGGCCGGCGCCGCGGCTCACTAGGCTAATCCTCTGCCTAGTGGTGCTGGCACACCGGGTTCTAGTCCCGGTCGGGGCGCCAGATTCTGTCCCGGTTGCCCCTCTTCCAGGCCAGCTCTCTGCTGTGGCCAGGGAGTGCAGTGGAGGATGGCCCAAGTGCTTGGGCCCTGCACCCCATGGGAGACCAGGAAAAGCACCTGGCTCCTGGCTCCTGCCATCGGATCAGCACGGTGCGCCGGCCGCAGCGGCCATTGGAGGGTGAACCAATGGCAAAGGAAGACCTTTCTCTCTGTCTCTCTCTCTCACTGTCCACTCTGCCTGTCAAAAAAAAAAAGTGAGTGGGAGGAGACCAGTATCCAGAGGCAGCCACTGGAGAGGTCCACATGGCAAGGATCCAAGGCTCCCCACCAGTAGTCGGCACCTACCTGCCATCCATGAGGGTGTTCCACCTGGAGGTGGCTCCTCCAGCCTCAGCCTGGCATTCAGAAGACATCAGCCACAGCTGACACTGACTGCAGTCTCACCACAGAGACCATCACATGGCAGTCCCCAGCCAAGATGCTCCCATGGAGACTGTGAGGGGATAAAATATGTTATTACTGGTCAAGTTTTAGGGTGTTGTGCTACACAGCACTAGACTGGGATGGCTGTTGAGTAGGCAACTCCTACATCATCTGCCAATGTTCCCCACTTTAACATATTTGCTTTTCTTGTGGGATGCCCTCCTCTTGTGCATGCCCTGTAGAGAGTGATGCACCTCTAGGGAAAGATGGCCTGAGTGATATGTGTCACTCAAAGATGTTGGTCCCAGAGTCCCCAGAATCTATCCTGCTTACCTCCTTTGTGCCCCCCTCACTCTATGAGAAACCAGCTGAACTGCTGTGATCTGCTCTGTGACAAAGCCTTAGTGGTCCACTGCAGACTGAGGCCTTATGTCAGCAGTTAGCTATGCACTGAAGCTTGTGGTCCCTAACTGTATAAGGAATCTGGCCAATAACCATGTGGCTGAGCCTGACAGTAGAGTGGATTATCCCTCAGTGCAATCTTGAATTGATCATAGCTCCAAAAGGTACCTGGCTTCCAGGCTAAAGAAAAATCCTGAACCAGAGCTCACATTGGATTCCTGCTTGGAACAACAGTATCCTACCTGAAACCCCCACAAACTACATGGAACCCCAATATCATGCCTGAATGAAGCAGGTGGGACCCCTAGTCCTCCTCTGTCTAGGTTCTGAGGGTCTGTTTCCCACAAAATGTTTGTTTCATCATATGAAGGAATGATTTAATCCTTGTCTATCATTCAGCCCAATTTTCTGCTGCAGTAAAACATTTCAGCAACTGCCAATTCCCATATAGATAAAATAGAGGAAAAAGAGAGAAGGTCCACAGTCTCATTCAGTGTCTTGGAAATCAAGCATACTGGAACTGTTTCTTAAAGAGAGAATGCTCCATATTCTGCTATGAGGTTTTTCTTGACTTGTTAACATTTTTGTCACCCCACCAACAGGCCTGATTATAAATGATTCATTTTCCAGTTTAGTGGTTTTACTTAATCTTTCCTTTGCTTCCTTCCCCACAACTGTGTGTTTGATGGAGAGAGAGAGAGAGAGAGAGAGAGAAAGGGAGAAAGAGAGAGACAGAGACAGAGACAGAGACAGAGACAGAGAGGAATTTGCTCCTGGTTGAAGCTCCAAAATTTTCTCAATAAACCAAAAGGATACTTCATTCTGTTCCAGCAATGGGCCACGTTCCTGGACCAAATTATATATGATTTGATTCCCAAATATTTGCATTAGCAATTAATAAAGAGGAACAGCAGTGGCCAAGGGTTTGTCTTTTGGGGGAGACTCCTAACTGTGGGGTTTGCCAACCCTAGTGGGTGCCTGTGCTTTATCAAGACTTCCCCCCTACCTCCATCCCAGTGTCCACCCCTGTCCTGCAGCTCAGCTGATGCTACATAGAACACACATGCATCAGTGTGATGGAGTCCATTACTCAGACAGCAAACCAAAGGGACACAATCCTAATGGCCCTTGGCTAATCTCTTAGGATGTGGTAGCTCTTTTAAATAATTCACTTCCGGTTCAATTTAAATTATTTTTAAAGTCAGAATAAGCAGCTTGAACTGGTTAGCCTGGTGTTCCTCTAAGCCTATGCCACCTCTCAGTGTGGGAGTGAATCTGTTTCAACCAACAGTAACCAAAGGAAAGGATAGGAGATGAGTCTCCTGCATTTTCAGTTTCTCTCTCCCGTGAAAATTCAGTCCTGCAGGTGAGCTATGGTCAGCACAGTTGAGGCCCAAGTGTCTTGGCTGTCATGCCTGATATACAGCATCTATTTGATGGGTAGTGACTCAAAGGAAGATATCTCCAGTCTCTTGGCCACACTCAGTAAGAATATAGCCTTTCTCAGTTGGAACTGGACAGGTTGATAAATGAATGACCTGAGATACAGCAAGACTTGTATGGGAGGTGGGGGAAAAGCAGCCAGAGTGAAGCTTCTGTGAGATGAACCTGAGCTTGGGAGGAGGTAAAGTTGTAGCCTACATGCCTCAGACTCTCGCTGTCCACCCTTTTGTAGGTTTTTTTGAAAGCATGTTTCTTCATGTGTTTTATGCTTTTACAACAGTTTGTGGAGACTTTGTCTAATTTTTAAGTTGTTTTTATTGCCAGATTTCTGATTCACTGGAGCGTGATCCAGGGGCTGCTAGTGATGTCATCCCAGAGGTAGAGACTGCATTTGTTCATTCAGTGGTGCAGCTGTCTGTACATCATGACCTGACCTCCTAGGTGGTAAGTTTCAAGCCATGCAGTACAGTGCCATTGCATGTATTATTTTATGAACCCAGAATAGGAACATTTTGGTTTTCAAATGAGCTAGTTCTATCTAAGCTCTATATCCATCCATCCATCCATCCATCCATCCATCCATCCATCTATGCTATATCTATCCATCCTTCTTCCTATGTACCTACCTATCTATCCTCTATCTTTCATTGTTCAGAAATGCAGGTTTCTTGTTTAGCTTGCTTTTGGTTTTATGGTTTGGAGAAAGACCTGACTTGTGCAATTCCTGCCTTTTGGAATTTAAGAAATGTTACATATTTGTATGCAAAGGTTCAGTAAGTGTTTGAAATCTTTCACTAATATCTTGAGAAAAAGGCATTCTCTGTTTTGGGGGCACAGGATCCAGTTGCACCTGTTAATTTCTTCTCTTTCATTGTTTCTATCCTTTGGGTCTATGACAGACAATTCCAACAGGAAGTGCTAGGAACAGGAAGTGCTAGAAGAGAAACCACAGAACTGATTTGGAGGCAACACTGTAGAGCAATTGTATCTGGTTTGTGATGATTTCCCTAGAACTTACCCATGCAGACCAGAATATGCTTCCTAAAGTATTTTTTCTTCAGAGGGACCTTGGCTATTTTCCAGTTCTTCTTGCTGTTCAAGTAAGAAAAATTATTTGCCCAAGATCACATGGATTGGACTATGATAAGGTACAGAAAAATTAAGACACCCCATTATTGAAAAATAATCTGGGCTTGACCAAATTTACTCCATTTTTTGGACCAAGCCCCATGTTGTGGGCTTTGGTTTAGGTTCCAGAAAGTGCTTTTGTCTGGGTCTGTTCCAGGAAATATTTTTCTCACCTCAGACTTGGTTCTCTATTAACTGCTGCCTTCTGCTTCTGTTAAACATGCTTGCTGCTTTCTTAAGATAATGACTAAAGAAATTGTATAAAACAGTTTAAAATATTCAGACATTGAACGACTGTTACTTCTCACTCTGTAAAATGCTTACAGCTGGATTGGATAAGAAAATGGAGGATAAGATTTGGAGCAACATGATTGGCTAGCAGGAACTGTGCTTAGGCCCTGGAAATAAGCCAAACAGAATATGAGTTGAAAATTTAAAAACCCTTGCCCTCCTCACTGTAGCATGGCAGTCTCCAAGGTTCCAATGGGATCTATCATTGCCAGACATGGCTTTTAATACAGATTCTTCTTTTTTATCTTTGTGTGAGCATGATCTCTCTCACTTTCCATTACAACAGCACCCAATGAATCAAGGAAGAGCATGAAGTCCCGGTTGTGGCCCTGCTTTAGGTGTGTTAGAATTTGTGTTTGTCTCCCATGCTGTCTCTGTGACAGTGCCTTTGAAATGAGGTGGACATACATTCATTTGTAGAGACATTATTATTTGCAAGGCACCTCCCAGGTCTCACCTAATTTGATCTTCCCAGTTGATTGCCATTAAGGGGATCCTGTGGATGAAGCAGCCAAGGCTCTGAAATGGGTGGTTCTGTCATCCCTGGACTTTTGCCTCCTGAGTCCATGTGTCTCTTCAGAGGACTTAGGGGTTCAGGCCCTCATTTGCCCAGTGCCAGTGTTCCCATTCTCATTTCCTGAGTTTCTCTTTTGGGGCACACTTGTACCACCCTGCAAGGCTTTTCCTTCCTATATTGGAACAGTGTTCCAGATAGTTGTCTGGGTGTTGTGATTGAAACTGAGAAGCCTAGAAAGTCAAGTCATGATTTTATATGTCACTCTGCTCTGCACCTTCCATAGCATGTTATAAACAACTGGGTGTTCACATGAAGCTGTTCTTTGCTTTTCCTTTGTGAAATCTTGGTCATCACCACCATCAGTGTCCTTCCTGTGTGTGAGCCTGTAAGCTCCCTTCTCCCTGGAAATGCTACTTGGCCAGACTCTCAGGGTCTCCTCTGGGTGAAGTGACCCCACTGAAATGGTTTCCAGACCTGCCAGAGACTCAGAGAAGCAGGAAGAGAGAGAAAGAGAAAGAGAGAGAGAGAGAGAGAGAGAGAGAGAGAGATCTTCCATCTGTTGGATCACTCTCTCAAATGCCTGACATAGTTGGTGCTGGGCTAGGCTTAAGGGGCCAGGAACACCACACGGGTTTCTCATTTGGTTGGCATGGAACCAATCATTGGAGAAATCACTGTTGCCTTCTAGGATATGCATTAGCAGGAAGCTGGGTTCAGAAGCATAGCTGGGACTTGAACTCAAGCACTATGACATGGGTATAGATATCCTCAATGACATTTTAACTGCTGTGCCAAATGTCCATTCACTTTTGTTTTCAATGTTTCTTCCAATGATTATTACTTGATGTCTTTTAAATTTTGCACCCTGGGCCTGTGCCTTGATGGAAACCCAATGCTCCCAGACCATGCAGTTCTAGAACCCATTGCAGATGGTGCTTGGTTGCTGGGGTAAGCCACTAGAGTTTAGAGGTTCCAAAAGAATGGTTTAGGGAACCAAGGAGGCTTGTGGTGCATGCTGGGGACAGGCTGGCTACATGACAGGGAAATCAACAATGAGATGTCCCTGTCTGAATGTTAATTTCCCTGTGTCCTGCCTCTATCTATTTTGAGAAGTTCTTGGCCATTGATAAAACATAGTTTACAGATTCAAAAGGCTTCAGTAGCCTAGGCATCTCATGTCAAGAGCCTTGGGTGATCACTAATGGCATACATGAGTGTTAATTGTTGGGATCAGTGCTGTGGTGTGGTGGGTATAGCCACTGCCTGCAGTAACAGCATCCCATATGGGTGCTGGGTTAGGTCCCGGCTACTCCATTTCCAATCCAGCTCTTTACTATGGCCTGGGAATGCAAAAGAAGATGGCCAAGGTTCTTGAGCCCCTGCACCAGTGTGGGAGACCCAGAAGAAGCGCCTGGCTCCTGGATTTGGATCAGTGCAACTCCAGCTGTTGTGGCCAATTAGGGAGTGAACCAGCAGATGGAAGACCTCTTTATCTCTCTGCCTCTCCTTCTCTCTGTGTAACTGACTTTAAAATAAATAAAATAAACATAAAAATAAAATTTAAAAAGTATTAATTGTTAAAATTAACAACAGGATTAACTGTGTACTAATTTCCCATGCAGGACCTCTATCTTCAAAGAGTTACAATATTGGAGTTAATGGTAAAACTTGTTCTCAAAGATTTACTTTCTTTAATGTGTTAAGTAAAGATTATTTTTATATCTCTTAAGTTTTAGTTATGTGTAAATGCTTCTAAGAGATGTGCTATCTTCCTTACGTGCTTCCTTAAAGTTAATTTTGTTGCTCAACCATGGACTTTTGAATCCATGTCTCCCTATAATACTCCTATCTTGTATGTTTTAGAATCAAGTGGAGAATACAGGATGGTTCAAGAGCTCAGGGCAGTCAACAAAGCAGTTACTTCAATTCATTTTCTTGTGCCAAATCCTAATAGAATACTGACACAAATACCTGAAAGGATCTCATGGTATACAGCTTTAAACCTAAAGGATGCTTTTTTCTGCATCCTGTTAAGTTCAGAATCTGTTTTTATTTGCCTTTGAATGGACTGACCTAGTTTCCAGTGTAATTCAGCAATATGCATGGACTGTCCTCCTCCAAGGTTTCTGGGACAGCCTGCACTTGTCTGGTAATGTGCTTGCAAAAGAACTCAGAGAATTATAGCTAAAAATAGAGCAATCTTACAATATGTAGATGATAGTCTCATCTACAGTCCCTCCAATGAGGACTTAACTGAAAATACCATCCAGTTTTTAAATTTCCTACCTAAGCAAGTAAATACATTTTCCCCAACAAAAGCTCCAGTTTCTAAACAAGAGGAAAATTGAAGGGCAGGCGCTGTGGTGTAGCAGATAAAGCTGCCATCTGCAGTGCCAAATAATGATTTATTCATCAATTCAACAGGAAGATGTAACTATTATAAACTTATATCAACACTATAGACCAAATGGATCTGACAGATATCTACAGAGCTTTCATCCTACAGTTGCAGAATACATATTCATCTCAGCAGTGCGTGGAACTTTCTCTAGGGCTGACCACATACTAGGCCATAAAGCAAGTCTCAGCAAATTCAAAATAATCAAAATCATACCATGCATCTTCTCAAAACACAATGGAATGAAGCTGAAAATCAGCAACTCAGGAATCCCCAGAGCATATGCAAACACATGGAGACTGAACAACATGCTCCTGAATGAACAGTGGGCCATAGAATAAAATAAAAAGAGAAATCAAAAACTTTCTGGAAGTAAATGAGGATAACAACACAACATATCAAAACTTATGGGATAAAGCAAAAGCAGGGTTAAGAGGAAAGTTTGCAGCAATAGGTGCCTACATCAAGAAATTATAAAGGTGCCAAATAAATTAGCTCAATGCATCTCAATGATCTAGAAAAACTACAGCACATCAAACAGAAAACTAGTAGGAAAAGAGAAATAATTAAAATTAAACAAGAAATAAACAAATTGAATCCAAAATCCATTACAAAGGATCTGCAAAAAGAAGAGTTATTTTTTTTAATTTTTTTGACAGTCAGAGTGGACAGTGAGAGAGAGAGAGAGAGACAGAGATAAAGGTCTTCCTTTTTTTGCTGCTGGTTCACCCTCCAATGGCCGCCATGGCCAGCATGCTGAGGCCAGTGCACCACGCTGATCTGATGGCAGGAGCCAGGTACTTATCCTGGTCTCCCATGGGGTGCAGGTCCCAAGGACTTGGGCCATCCTCCACTGCACTCCCTGGCCTCAGCAGAGAGCTGGCCTGAAAGAGGGGAAACTGGGACAGAATCTGGCACTCCCAACCAGGACTAGAACCCAGTGTGCCGGCACCACAAGGTGGAGGATTAGCCTATTGAGCCACGGACCAGCCATGAAGAGCTATTTTTTTTGAAAATATAAATAAAATTTACACACCATTCATCCAACTAACCAAAAAAAGGAGAAGACCAAAGTCAATAAATTTAGCAATGAAAAAGAGAATGCAACAACAGACACCACAGAAATAAAAAGAATCATCAGAAATAACTACAAAATATACTAACAAACTGGGAAATCTATCAGAAATGGATAGATTCCTGGACACATACATCCTATAAACTGAACTATGAAAACAGAAAATCTAAACAGACTGATAACCGAGTCAGAAATTGAATCAGTAAGAAAGGACCTCCCAATAAAGGAAAGTCCAGGACTGGATGGATTTGATGCTGAATTCTACCAGAAATTAAAGAACTAACTTCAGTTCTTAACAAACTATTCAAAACAATTGAAAGAGAAGGAATCCATCGAAATTCTTTCTAAAAAGCAGCATCTCCTTAATTCCTAAACCTGAAAAAGCTGCAGCAAAGGATTACAGACTGTGGGGAGCAACTGGGAGCAACTCGGACTAGACTGTTACCGGAATTAAGACTTATTCTATGCATCTGCTCTCCCACAATATGGCGCTGGGAGAGGAGGAAACAGCTTCTACACAGCTGCCTCCAGTTCAACCAATAAACAGCAGGACCTGCTCCTGATTGGAGGAGAGCAGCGTACTCGGTGTGTGGGTAGCAGAGTTGGGATTGGCGGAAGAGGACTATAAAGGAGGAGAGAGACAACATGCACCAGGAACATCTATCTGAAGGAACACCTGTGCAGCCCCCGAGAGAGCTGGCTGGCAGTGTGCCACTCCCCCGCAGAAGTGGGGAAAGTGGCAGGGGGAACCACCCTTCCACAGAGGTGGAAGGGATGGTAGCCAACCTGGGAAGAACCAGCAGCAAACCCGGGGAGGGCCGAGCAGACAAAAGAACAGCACAGGGTCCTGTGTCATTCCTCCATGAAGAGGGGGAGCGACATAATGGTGCTGTGACTCAGATATGAAGCCTAGGCAGGGTTTAGTGTCATTCCTCCATGAAGAGGGGGAGCATCAACAGACCAATTTCTATGATGAACATAGAAGCAAAAATCCTCAATAAAATTCTGGTCAATAGAATGCAACAACACATCAGAAAAGATTATCCACCTAGACCAAGTGGGATTTATCCCTGGTATTCAGGGATTGTTAAATATTTCAAATCAATCTACATTAACAAACTGCAGAAGAATAACCATTATGATTATCTCAATAGATGCAGAGAAAGCATTTGATGAAATAAAACACTCTTTTGTGATGAAAACTCTAATCAAATTGGTGTAGAAGGAACATACCTCAACACAATCAAGCATCATATTGAGTGGGGAAGAGCTGGAAGCATTTCCAGTGAGATATGGTATCAGACAAGAATCCCCACTCTCACCATTGCTATTCAATATAGTACTGGAAGTTTTAGCCAGATCCATTAGACAAGAAAAAGAAATTAAAGGGATACAAATTGGGAAGAAAGAAGTAAAGTGATCCTCTTTGTGGATGATATGATTATTTAGGGGATCCAAGGTACTCCACTAAGAGACTATCGGAACTCATAGAAGAGCTAGGCAAAGTAGCAGGATATAAAATCAATGAACAAAAATCAGCAACCTTTGTATACACAGAAAATGCCATGGAAGAAAAAGAACTTCTAAGATCAATTGCATTCATAACAGCAACAAAAAATATCGAATACCCTGCAATAAACTTAACCAAGGATATCAAAGGTCTCTATGATGAGAATTACAAAGCTTTAAAGAAAGAAATAGAAGAGAATACCAAAAAAATGGAAAAATATTCCATGCTAATGGATTGGAGGAATCAATATCATTAAAATGTCCATTCTCCCAAAAGCCATTTATAGGTTGAATGCATTACCAATCAAAATACCAAAGACATTCTTCTCAGATAGGAAAAAATGATGCTGAAATTAATATGGAGGCACAGGAGACCTCAAATTGCTACAGAAATCTTGTACAACAAAAACAAAGATGGAGTCATCACAATTCCAGATTTCAGGACATACTACAGGACACTTGTAATCAAAACAGCATGGTACTGGTACAGAAACAGATGGATAGACCAATGGAACAGAATAGAAACACCAGAAATCAATCCAAACATCTACAGCCAACTTATATTTGATCAAGGATCTAAAACCAATTGCTGGATCAAGGACATTCTATTCAACAAATGGTGCTGGGAAAACTGGATTTCCACATGCAGAAGTATGAAGCAAGACCTCTACCTTACACCTTACACAAAAATCCACTCAACATGGATTAAAGATCTACATCTACAACCCAAAACCATCAAATCATTAGAGAACATTGGAGAAACCCTGCAAGATATAGGCACAGGCAAAGTCTTTTTGTGAAAGACCCTAGAGGCACAGGCAGTGAAAGCCAAAATTAACAATTGGGATTTGCATCAAATTGAGAAGTTTATGTACTTCAAAAGAAACAATCAGGAAAGTGAAGAGGAAACCAAAATAATGGAAGAAAATATTTGCAAATTATGCAACTGATAAAGGATTAATAACTAGAATCTACAAAGAGATCAAGGAACTCCACAACAAAACAAACAACCCACTTAAGAGATGGGCCAATGACCTAAATAGACATTTTTCAAAAGGGGAAATCCAAACGGCCAATACACACATGAAAAAATGTTCAGGATCACTAGCCATCAGGGAAATGCAAATCAAAACCACAAGAGGTTTCACTTCATGCCAGTTAGAATGGCTTACATACACAAATCAACTAACATTAGATGCTGGTGAGGATGTGAGGAAAAAGACACACTAATCCACTGTTGGTGGGAATGCAAACTGGTAAAGCCACTATGAATGACAGTTTGGAGATTCCTCAGAAACCTGAATATAGCCCTACCACATGACCCAGCCATCCCAATCCTTGGAATTTATCCAAGGGTAATTAAATTCACAAATAAAAGAGCTGTCTGCATCTCAATGTTTATTGCAGCTCAATTCACAATAGCTAAGACATGTAATCAACCTAAATGCCCATCAACAGAAGACTGGATAAAGAAATTATGGGATAAGCACTCTATCAACTACTACACAGCAGTAAAAAAAAAAATGAAATCTGATCATTTGCAACAAAATGGAGGAATCTGGAAAACATCATGCTGAGTGAAATAAGCCAGTCCCAAAGGGACAAATATCATATGTTCTCCCAGATCTGTGACAAGTAACTGAGCACCTAAAGGAAACCTGTAGAAGTAAAACTGACACTATGAAAAACAATGACTTGATCAGTCCTGTGATGACTGTATTTTCTTTTTCTACTTAATCCCATTGGTTTAATTCTTTAATTCACAATGGTTATTATTAGGTGTTTAAAGTTAACTGAAAATTGATCCCTGTTAACAATAAGAGTGGGAGTAAGAGAGGGAAGTGATGTACAGTTTGGCACATGCTCACTTATCCCTAACAGTATAGCTAGAAACATCCCATTAAGTTGGCATGTACCAATGCCATCTTTCTAGTTAAAGTGATCAGTTTAAGTTCATAATTGACCATAAAGATAGGATTAAGTATCACAGGGATCACATAAATAAGACCAGTGTCTGCTAATAATAATTGATAGAATTAAAAAGGAGAGAACTGCCCAACATGGGAAGCGGGATAAACAGCAGACTCATAGAATGGCAAATGCCCTAAACCACACTCTGGCCTTAGAAGCAGCCCTTAAGGCATTCACATCTGGCTATAAATCCCATGAGAGTATCTTAGGCATGGAAAGCCAAGATACTGTGGCAAAAAATGACCTAAATGAAATATCCCAGTGAGTGAGATCCCAGCAGAAAGAATGGGCCATCACAGAAGGAAGTACCTTTCACCAAAGGGAGGAGAGGACTTCCACTTTAATTATGGCCTTTTCTAAATAAGATCGGAGTTTGTGAACTCAAGAGGCTTCCGTAGCCTTGGCAGCTCATGACAAGAGCCTCGGGTGATTACTGATATCATAAATAAAAGTGTCAATTTTTAAGTGAACAACTGGAGTCACTGTGCACTTACTCCCCATGTAGTATCTGTGTTCTTAATGTGTTGTACTATGCATATTAATGGTAAAACTAGTATTCAGAGTACTCTATACTTTGTGTGTGTGGGTGCAATCTGTTGATATCTTAGTATGTACCAAGTTGATCTTCTGTATATAAAGATAACTATAAATGAATAAATGGGATGAGAGAGGAAGTAGGAGATGGGATGGTTTGTGGGTGGAAGGGTGGTTGTGGGGTGGAACTGCTATAATGCAAAAGTTCTATTTTCAAAATTTATATTTATTAAATGAAAATTTTCTTAAAAAAAGAAAACCCTCCCCATTATAGGAGTTCATGAAAAAGTGTAGTTAAAATGTTTTCAATGTACTTTGAAACAGAGGCATTCTAAGAAAAGAGATACTTCAAGGCTCCCCACCAAAAAATACATTTTAAATACCAATATACCTTGATAATTCATTAGAATTATCTGAAAGAACATAAATGGTGTCAAATTTTTAAAATATAAAGCAGTTGGGATTGGCACTGTGGCTTACATGGCAAAACCTCTGCCTGTAGCACCGGCATCCCATATGGGTGCTGAGTTCTAGTCCCGGTTGCTCCTCTTCCAGGCCAGTTCTCTGCTGTGGCCCGGGAGGGCAGTGGAGAATGGCCCAAGTGCTTGGGCCCCTGTACCCGCATGGGAGACCAGGAAGAAGCACCTGGCTCCTGGCTTCGGATCAGTGCAGCTCTGGCTGTAGTGGCCATTTGGGGAGTGAGCCAATGGAAGGAAGGCCTTTCTCTCTGTCTCTCTTTCTCACTGTCTGTAACTCTACCTGTCTAATAAATAAAAAAATAATTAAATATAAAGTAGTTAATCATGGGGCCAGCACTGTGGTGTAGTGAGTAAAGCCACCACCTGTGGTTCCGACATCCCTAATGGGCACTGGTTGGAATCCTAGCTGCTCCACTTCTGATCCAGGTCTCTGCTATGGCCTGGGAAAGCAGTGGAGGATGGCCCATGTCTTTGAGCCCCTGCACCCACATTGGAGACCTGGAGGAGTCTCCTGGCTCCTGGCTTAGGATTGGCCCAACTGTAGCCATTGTGGCCAATTGGAGAGTGAACCAATTGATGGAAGAACTCTCTTTCTTTTTCTGCCTCTCCTATGTGTAACTCTTTCAAGTAAATAAATAAATATTTTTAAATATAGTTAATCATAATAATATGAATAATTTATAATTGACTACTGTTCACAGGAATAACTACTGCAAAAGTTTCCTAAAGACATTTACTTTATTTTCTAAAGCATGAAGACATAAAGAAGTATTCCTAAAAAGTTATTTTAAATGCAAATATGCACTAGAGAAATTGGTAATTCTGTAAATAGTGTAATATAAATATACATATTTGGATTTATGCTAGAAATTTGAGTTTTATGACTATGAGGGGCACATAGTATTTAAATTGCACTTATTGCAACATTATATAAAGCACTGACTAAATATTCTTCAGTGTTTGGAGTGAATGCCATCTTAAGCAATGATTGCCTAAAAATTCATAATAATCAACATCCCTATATACCTTTACACTTGATAATAATAATATCAAAATTGAATATATATTTAATGAATAAATGATTGCAAAATGACATATATAATGAGCATAGTTTTAGTTTGTTTTCCATTATAGTTCCTGCTATCCCCAACTCTTCATAATTGCAAATTCTCTTTTTTAATTCCCCACTGATTAGTCAGCTGTGGAAGAAAGTGACTCTGTCTTCCTGGGGCTGAGCTGGCTCATTCTCACTTCCAGCAGAGCTTCACCTGTCAGCTAGGCCACCAACTACTTGGGGACAATTTGTTTCTCTAGTGCTCTAAGTGGAGAGTGATTTAGCAGTCTCCATCTCTAGAATTTTTAAAAAAGTAATTATTTATTTGAGAGGCAGATTTAAAGGGACAGGGAGAGATAAAGACAAAGGTCTGAGTTACACAGAGAGAAGGAGAGCAGAGAGAGAGAGAGAGAGAGAGAGAGAGAGAGAGAGAGAGAGAGAAAGGAGAAAGGTCTTCCATACACTGGTTCACTCCCTGATTGCAATGTCCAGAGCTGCGCCGATTTGAAGCCAGGAGCTTCTTCAGGGTCTCCCATGTGGGTGCAGAGGCCCAAGGACTTGGCCCATCTTCCACTGCTTTTCCAGGCCATAGCAGAGAGCTTGATCAGAAGTGGAGCATCTGGGACCTGAACTGGAGTCCATATGGGATGCCAGCACTGCAGGTGGTGCTTTTACCCGTTACACCACAGTCCCAGCCCTGATAATTCATTTCAAACACAAGATTTTTGCCTCAGCAAATGTGCTTGAGCAAATCTGTGATTTTTGCCTTAGGGAATGCGCCTCAGCAGCATGCAGTTTCAGAAGCGGCAGGTCTCAGGTGGCTCTTGCCTCAGAATCATGCAGTTTCTGAAGCCTGAAAAAGATCCTCCATTCAATCTCTCTTCCCTCAGTGCATGTGGCTTGGGAAGGCTAAGCAAAAATGCAAACTGTATTATATTTTCTGGTCCCCACTTTGGTACCTTTAGGGGAGCATAAGCTAAGATAGACTGTTTCCATTAATAGAATTTGGGTCAAAATGTGGGAGGAAAGGGGGCCTATTTGTGAGTGTTTGCCAGTGTTTCTATGCTTCCAAGTTTTCTGTGATGTGTTTGTAAGGATTATTTATGGGGGCGAGCACTGTGATGCAGTGAGTTAAAGCCCTAGCCTGAAGTGCCAGCATCCCATGTGTGCACCAGTTCTAGTGCCAGCTGCTCCTCTTCCAATCCAGCTCTCTGCTGTGGCCTGGGAAAGCAGTGCACCCACAAGGGAGACCTGGAGGAAACTCTTGGCTCCTGGTTTTGGATCAGCACAGCTCCGGCCATTTCAGCCATCTAGCTAGTGAACCAATGGATGGAAGACCTCTCTCTGTTTGTCTCTACTTCCCTCTGTGACTTTGTCTTTGAAAGATACAAAATCAATCTTAAAAAAAGATAATTTATGTATTTGGGGAAGTTAAAACTTAAGCCTTTAGTCCTAAGGGATGATTTTTTTCATGTCTTTTAGAGTTTTATTTCAGTAATTAATATATAAAAATACAAATATTTTACTTACAAATATAAAGACATCTTCCAGGAGAAACGTTTAAAATAGTATAAAATTGTTGCCTCCAAGATATGAGAATCTAGGATGCTTCTTTTGATTGTTCTTATTATCTTCTTTTTCCCCAGAAACCTTTTATTTAAGGTACAAACTTCATGCACTTCATAAATACAAATTTAGGAACATAGTGATTCTTCCCACCCTATCCTCCCTCTCACCCTCATCCCATCTTCCTCCTCCATCTCCTATTGCCACTCCTAGTTTTTTACTGGTGGCAGAAACATTAGAATTCTATTTCTCACCTTTCAGGAGACCAGATGTCCAAGATCAAGAGACCAGCAGATGCCTCCTTTAGCTTGCTGATACATGGTTGCCTTCTGCCATATTCCTGTGCCCTCAGATAGTCTTGGCTTGCATGAGGGAGATCCTAGCATCTTCCTGGTCTTTTGAGCACACCAGTTCTATTGGCATGGAGACTCAGCCTTTGAACTCAATTAAGCTTGATGACATATTAAGGGCTCTGTCACCACAAAGAGTTGCACTGAGGGCTAAGTCTTTAAATGCACGAATTTGGTGTGTGTGTGTATGGCGAGGTAGTGAAACAATTCACCCACACAAATCTAGTTGTTTAAAAATCTGTCTGATTCATACATTCATATATGTTGCTTATAGCCAATGTCTATTGTGATTTATCACTGAACTGAACTGTAGTTGGTTATTAGAATATTTTTATTATTTATTTATTTTTGACTGTGTATCATCATTTTATTTTTTTAGAATTTTTTTATTTAGTAAATATAAATTTCCAAAGTACAGTTAATGGATTACAATGGCTTCCCCCCCCATAATTTCCCTCCCACTTACTCCCCTCCCATCTCCCTCTCCCTCTCCCATTCCATTCTCATCAAGATTCATTTTCAATTATCTTTATATACAGAAGATCGATTTAGTATATATTAAGTAAAGGTTTCATCAGTATGCACCCACACAGAAACACAAAGTGTAAAATACTGTTTCAGTACTAGTTATAGCATTACTTCACATTGGACAACACATTAAGGACAGATCCCACATGAGAAATAAGTACACAGTGACTACTGTTGTTGACTAAACAATTTGACACTCTTGTTTATGTTTGAGAACAAGTTTTGTAGTTAATCTCACAGCACTTTTGGTAAGGAGTTACAGAGAGAGGGAGAAGGAAGGGGATGGAGTTGGAGAGGCAGAGAGAAAGTTATGCCATCTACTGATTCCTTTCTCAAATGGCCATACTAGTTAGGGTTGGACCAGGCCAAAAAAAGGTGCTTGAAACCATCCAGGTCTCCCACACGCATTCAGGGACCCAAGTATTTGGGTCATCTTTCGTGGATTTCCCAGGTATATTAACAGCTGGATCAGAACTGGAGCACCTGGGAATCAAACCATCCCTCTTGGAATGCCAGAGTTATAAGTGGCAACTTAATCAGCTATGCCACAATGCCAGCCCCTCCTCTGTTGTTGTTTTTTTTTATAAATATTTATTTATTTATTTGAAAGAGTTACACACAGAGAGAAGGACTGGCAGAGAGAGAGAGAGAGAGAGAGAGAGAGAGAGAGAGAGACTCTTCCATCTGCCAGTTCACTCCCCAAATTCTACATTGTGTGCTAAAAATATTTATATCTAATTATTATTTCTACCCTTTATGTATGATGGCCATTTTTGAGTGCTTATTTTGTTCCTAGAAATCTTAACAAAGTATGATTTAAAGTGTTTTTCTAGATCAAAAATCAGTTTTGAAACATTTACAATTTTTATACCACAAGCTTCCTTTTCTAAATATGTTCATTGTGAGTATCAGAAACAATGGTAAATAATAGTAATGATTTGATCTCATCTTCTGACTTTGAAGCTAATGGCTGCAACCATAAACATTATTTTAGCAAGTTATTTGAAATAAATTAAATATTAAGTAAATGTTGGGTTTATATGTATTAATTTTATCTTTTTAAAGTATTCATTTTACAGGCAAAATGACAGAGGAAGGTAGATCCTCCATCCACTGGTTCAGTATCTAAATGGCTATAATGGGTGAGACATTCCTGGCCACAGCCAGGAGCTTGGAACTCTAACCTGGTCTCCCACCTGGGTTGGGGGGTGTCCAAGTACTTGAGCCATCTTCTGTTTCCTTCCCAGGCATATTAGCAGTGAATTGGATCAGAAATAGAGCAGTTTGGACTCAACCACAGTTGATTTAGGTTGCCAGTGTCACAAGTAGTACCTCAACCAGCTGTACCGCAATGTCGGTCCCAGTATTAATTGGTTTTAATCCATAATATTTAGGAATTTTATCAAATATCTTTTCTTATATATCAGTGCAATTTATTCACCATGGATTAATCAGGAATCTCCAGAGAAACAGAATAACAAAAACTTGTGTTTCTGATTCAAAGCTTGTACTGCCACTGTCTCTCCAGAACCACTCACACAGGAAGGGGAGGAGATAGGAAGGGAATGAAAGTGCTTTCCTTATCACCTGTGCTGGGTTTCCTTTCCAAGGAAAGATCCAGCTCAGTTTAACTTCAAGGCTAATGCCTTAAACTATTTGGTGCATTGGAATCACCTGAAAGGCTTGTTAGACTACAGATTGCTGAGCCTCAATTGCAGAGGCTTTGTTCAGGAGGGTGGGGCCAGAGAGCTTGAATTTCAAATCAGTTATAAGATGCTGCTTCTGGTGCTGGTCCCTGGACTGTATTTTGAGAACCTCTGACTTAGCTTAATGTTCATTAAAGATGATACTTCTAGGTTGCACAAAGATAAGCAATTACAATAGAATCTTCCTGCATAACACAACATAATTCCAGGATGAAAATTTTATGCTGTAGCTTGTGGTTGTGGTGAGGAGAAGGAAATGGCGGGACATGCAACCATTTAAGGTCCTACAGGCACAGCACCTGTGGAGGGCAATGAGATGCCTAGTGTGCAGCACACTTGGTTTCCAGGGTCTAAGAGGGGTGGGGAAATTGTTTCTGCCTGGGGCCATTTGGATATTTAAAACATCATTCACAGGCCATAGAAAATTATCAGCTTAAAAATTAGTCTGTTGAATTTCCAGTCCTGCCTGTGGCTGCCTTAAGGCCAGGCCAAATGATTTCATGGGTCTTTTGTGTGATCCAGAGGCTGAATCAGCTCTGCCCCTTAAACAAGACACAAGATGCAGCTCTGTTGTTCAGGAGCCCAGAAAGTCTGTCCCTTTAAAACATCCATTTCCCCAACTAAACCTTCAACCAACAAATGAGCAGGGAAACAGTCCCTCACTATAAGTATTCTCAAAGTATAGTTCTGTCAACCTTGTCATTAATTCCTCCCTGCCCTCTTGTCCTTCTATGAGTTTACAGGGTATTTTTCCAGGGGGTAGTGTGACTTGCAGTATTACCCAAGATTGAAGGACAAGCAGCTATGAGAGTCCAGATAATTTTTTTTATTAAGCAAGACATTAAAGAGATTTTCAAAAATAGAAAACAATGCCACTGTCCTAATTTTTTATATTTGTGGTTTTAGAAAATGTAGTTACTTACAAAAATATTTTGCTGAGCTGGTGCCATGGCTCACTAGGCTAATCCTCCACCTTGCAGTGCCGGCACACCGGGTTCTAGTTCCGGTCAGGGCACCAGATTCTGTCCTGGTTGCCCCTCTTTCAGGCCAGCTCTCTGCTGTGGCCAGGGAGTGCAGTGGAGGATGGCCCAAGTGCTTGGGCCCTGCACCCCATGGGAGACCAGGAGAAGCACCTGGCTCCTGCCATTGGATCAGCACGGTGTGCCAGCTACAGCGCAACAGCTGTGGTGGCCATTGGAGGGTGAACCAATGGCAAAGGAAGACCTTTCTCTCTGTCTCTCTCTCTCACTGTCCACTCTGCCTGTCAAAAAAAATTTTGCTATAGATTATTGCAGGGTCTTAGTCCACCCATACAGGATAGACTGGGCCTGAGGAAAGGTAAGTGCTCTGCTTGCCCATTCCCCAGCCTCCAGATCCCTGAGACAATCACATGCAGCAGGGAGCCAAGTGTAGCAAGAACTGGTTTATTTCACGTGTAACAAAGCCTTTTAAAGCACAAAACTGCAGAGTCATTGGAGCAGGGCATAAGGACCAACCAATCAAAGATCACTTTATGGGGCAATGTCTATAGGACTAGCCATGTGTATACCCTCATTATCAGTTGTTGCCACTCCCCCTGATGTTGCATAGCCAATTAGTTTTTTTTTTTTTTTTTGACAGGCAGAGTGGATAGGGAGAGAGAGAGAAAGGTCTTTCTTTGCCATTGGTTCACCCTCCATTGGCCTGCCACGGCCGGCGCACTGCAGCCGGTGCACCATGATGACCCGATGGCAGGAGCCAGGTGCTTCTCCTGGTCTCCCATGGGGTGCAGGGCCCAAGCACTTGGGCCATCCTCCACTGCACTCCCTGGCCACAGCAGAGAGCTGGCCTGGAAGAGGGGCAACCAGGACAGAATCCGGCTCCCTGACCAGGACTAGAACCCGGTGTTGCTGGTGCCGCAAGGCGGAGGACTAGCCTATTGAGCCGAGGCACTGGCTGCCAATTAGTTTTAGTGGTAAACAACTTTGGATTCCACCCACCTTACTTCCTTTGGGTGCCATCTTTGAATTGCCTCGTGTAACTAATTTCCCCACAATTATAGTATTACAACTTCTTTCTTTTTTTTTTAAACAGAATAATTGTTTTATAGAGATACTAGGAGAAAAGTTTGAAATTCTTAAAAGTAAAAATCTGACTGCAAAGATCAAAATCCACCATATTTTGAAAATCAAATTTATAAAACACAAGCACAACATAAAACAGGAAAACCCTATATAAACCCAGAAAGTTGAATCACATTTTGAAAATTCCAAAGAACCAAGCAAGAAACGAAACCACAGAATCAAAATTTCATGTCCAGACTTACAGAATACTCCACACTTTTAAGGAAGAAAAATAAATTTACATTTCCCATACCTACACAGAGTAGAAAACACAAAGAATATTTTAAAATTTCCTTTGGGAAACTGATATTATATTGATGTTGATGTAAAGGTACCAGGACATGAAATAAAAATCAAGTTATTTAAATGCATCCATTTCATAGGCCAAGCTATAGGTATCCTAAGCAAACTATTAAGGTAATAAATCAAATTATGTAAGAAAATATATCAATAGCAAGAAGGAGATAATTTTAAAAATGTACCAATGGTTAAGGTTGTGTTACAACTTATTTCAAATGATCAGTAAATGCATATTTAATTCTTTTCTAGTTTTATTTTAGAACATGTCATTAAGAAACTCATTTAGCCAATGCTTTTGGGGACTCTGAATTATTTTGTCAGCTTTGTTGTATAATTTACATACCATATGGTCACCTACCTCATGTATGCAGTTTTATGACTTTTAATACATTTTTCTTAAATTTATCTTATTTAACCAGTACCACATCCAATTTTGGAACACTCCCATTCTCCTGAGAAGACCTCCCTTGCCCTTTTAAGTTAATCCCTACTCCATTTCAAAGCACCAGACAACAACTCTTGTGCATTATAGTTTTGCCATTTTAGAAATATCATATATTTCATTATACAATATGTAATTCTTTGCATTTGATTTCTTTCACTTATCACAATGTTTTTGAGATGCATAATGATTGTGTTATTTCATTCTTTGTTTGCTGAGTGTTACTCCATACTAGGAACATACTACATTTTATATGTCAAATCTTCAGTTAAAGGACATTTAAGTTGTTTCAAATTTTGGGCTACACAGTATAATATTGCTAGGAAACTTATATGCAAGTCTATAATTTATTAGTGTAGTTATGGGTAGTTACTTAGGGGCTAAATTGCTGGATTGTTTGGTATAAATACTTGATTTTTTTAGCATTACACAGTTGAATAGAGAAATAACCATCAACACTTTCCCAGAGGAAAAACAATGCAGGAGTCTACAGAGATAGTTCTTATAGATGAGATTAAGGTGAGCAGAATGGTGCTATTTTGAGTTTCAACTTCCTTTGGGCCAGTCAGTGGTGATCCTTGCCTCTGTCCAGCTAAAAATAGGATAGGACTGTTTGGGAGCAGTTCTCAACAGTCCTTGATTTATTATCTTTTCCAGTAAACCTGTAACTTTGAGATCCTTAAACCAAACTTTGGTAAGAGTTCTGGGTAGGGGAGTGGTAGAAGTCAACAATGCACAAGACCCTGAGTGTCTGGTAAGGAAATTGCATTTTTCTCAGCTCTTGCTCCTGCTTTCCCTCAAGATATCCAAAGCCTTCCTTTGGGGTTGCTCTTTAAGGAATTCATCTTCAGCACCAATCACTAAGAGCAGTCCAGAGGAAAAGGTGCCCAACTTCAGCCTCTAGTGCTCCTTCTAGTTTGGATGGTGTCTTCTAAAACTTCTTTTTTTTATACCCAGTGATGGAAAAGCTGATTGGGCAGTAATCATAGCCAACGAAGTTTCTTGCTAATTGAAAAGTTTTCTCAAATAAGTGTACAAAACTTTTAAAAAGAAAATAAGAAAATGTGGCTTTAAAAATGCATTACCTGGATAGTGTGAATTATTCAGGGTTCCAAGATTTCTCAAAATAGATATATATGATTGTAGTCTGTACAACTGAAATAATTTTGTTTGAGTTCATGATAAAATACTTAAAATTCAATTTGTTTATAGGTTCATGATGGAAGGATAGATTTAGACTAGGATATTAAAAACATTCACTGGTAATGGTAATATGAAAGATGAAACATAAAATTATTGGCTGTTTCATGAAATAAAATATATATGATTAAGAGGGAGAAATAATAGATTGACAAAAGACATGAAAAATTGGTGATAAACAAATTATTATAATGCATTAAAAATAAAATAAAGACTCAGGAAAAAGAATATCAAAGACAATAACAGTTACCAGAATAATCTTGAACTTCTTTAGTTTTCACAATTAAAAGGAAATTTACAGTCCCATAAACTTCCATAAAATGTACAAAATATATTACCTGGTGAATGATTACCCCACCCTAAGGTCTCTCTGAGAAACTGTGTATTTGAAAGTTCCCATGACAACTTACAGAACTTTAAGGAATCTGATGACCTCACAATGTAAAATACAAGCAAGATGGCTTCCATTTCACTTAGCAAATTCTGACTTACACTAAGATATAAAAGATATATGTAGGTGGTAGGTAGAAAGTCAAAAACCAGTGCCGGCCCCATAAACTCATTCTTAAAGAATAGAGCCCATAAATATTCTAATCATAACTACATTCCTTTTCTCAGAGAGCATGTAGATATTAATATTACTAATTTAATTTCATAATTTTTCTGCTTTTTTATTATTTTAGCCAGGGTTCTTAATAGAGGAATTTGCATTAAAAAGTATTACCTCCCTTACTTAGTTGATGGTAGAGGTTAATCACATCTACAAAATATACACTACTGGGTTGTTTATTTGAAGATAAAAAATACTGGATATGAGTAGGAAGCATCTTGATACAATTCAAGTTCAAAAGTTATGAGAGTAGGTCAAACTTCAAGATATTTAACAAGTAAAACAAAAGGAATATTGTTGCATTAGGTATGGAATTTTGAGGGAGAGATAAGTCCTAAGACTCCAACAAACACTCATTCATAGAACTTGTCTCTTACATGAGCAGTGGCACCACAGAGCACTGGCAGCAGCTGGTCTGGAGGTTCAAACTGCAAGATGATCCTCAGGGCCATTTCGTGGCAGATCCAACACTTGAAGGCTATGGCACTGAACTTGCTACAGCAGGTCTCTCAACTGCTCCCTGCCAGCACCATCATGTTTATTCAGGTCAGGCACAGTAACCCTCCTTTGCTTGCAGCCTGCAAGGCTACATCCAGGAAGGGTACTGAGCTGCCTAGGGATCCAAGTGGATGACATCATGCAGCTCTGTTCACTACCCTCTGGAGCTGGTGATACAGCATTCAGAGTGGGACTGTATCAGATGTACTATTTCATTGAGCTTCATATGGCAGCATATGAGACTCATGCAGGGGCATCATTGGTAACCACAGATTGGAGCTGGGCACCTCTCAGATGATTCAAATGCATTGCCTCTAGAAGTGACAAGGCCCTGGAGCACTCTCAGGCATCCCTCACAGATTTCCCCTCACAGCAGCTGTTGAAGGTTGGTCTCCAGTCCCAGGTTTCCACACTCTTTTTGTTTTAGCCCTTTGCTCAGCTTACTCTGACTAGTCCACAACCTGCTTCTGTGGGCACTTCCTGGCTAGCAAGCTAGTTGATCACAACCCACTTCAGATCCCCATGAAATTCCTGTACAAGGTTCTAGAAGACCTTATTGGTGGTGGGGAAGGTGATTGTCACAACCCCTCAGTGTGTGGTGCCTCCTGAACTTCAGGTGGACTCTCTTCCAGGGAGCACTCCATGCCTTTCTCCATTGCTGCTGGATTCAGTGATGCTCGGGCATGCCCCTGCATAAACTGGGCTCTACAGAGACTTCTTTTGAAAAGTAGAAAACTGAATTAGTCTCTGCATGTTTCCTCTGCTTCTGAAATGTGATGCAATAATGTACTTAAATATACTTGATGTGATAACTATTCTAGAATAATCATTCATGCAGTTTAATTTTAAACATATATAATACTATATCAAATAACCTTGTTAGGATAAAGGCCTATTGTTTTAATAGATCAGTAGTAATATTATTTTTAAATTTACATTTTAAGACAGAGAAATATGAACATACAGAGCACCATCTGCTGGTTCTCTTATAAAATGCCCACAATGCCCAGAGCTGGACCAGGATTAATTGGGATCTTAAAATTCAATCCAGAATCCTACTTGATTGAGGGAATCCAGTTTTTGAGCCATCTCATGCCACATCCTGAGGGGTGCATTAACAGGAAGCTACAGTTCAGAATGGAAATGTGATTCAAGCCCAAGATATGGAACACAAACTCTGATATGGAACTCAAACATCCCAACCTATGTGTTATTTGCTAGAACAAATGATTATCCTGAAAGTATTTTTATCTGTAACTTTTTCATACATTTTGCCTATAGAAATGTAGAAGCAATGAATACTCTCATGGGTTTAATATTGCTGTTCTTTATTACACGGAAAGATTATTTCTGCTTTGATATTTCTTTTTAAATACTATATATGATTTTTATCATATAGCTTTTTATTTTATGCACACAAAGTAAATAGTATCTATGTAATTTCCTTAATTATTTTCATTTAAAAAATCTGTGCATCCAAAAATATTAGCACAAGATGTTTATTGTGGAATCATAGTAAATATTGCAAGTACCTCTTCAATTATTTTTTGTCTGAGAGTGAGAAACAAGCCAATAGATAGAAAAGAAAGAGAGATAGACATCTCCCACACACACGTTCACTCCTCAAATGCCTACAATAGCCCAGGTGAGGCTGGGACCAGATGAGAAGTCAATCTAGATACCCTACTTGCTTCATCACTTGCTGCTTCCTAGAGTGCACCTAAGCAGGAAACTGAAATGAGGGGTTAGTGTTGGGATTCAAATTCAGCATTCCACCATGGAATGCAGGCATCTCAACTGTTAGGACAAATGCTCACTTCATAATTTTAAGCTTATTTTAGCTATTCACTCAAATAGAAAGTTCTTTTAAAAATGATTTTAGAAGGGCTGATGCTATGGTTTAGTTGGCTTAGCCTCCTCATGTAGTGTCAGCATCCCATAGGTGTTCTGGCTCATGTCCTGGCTGCTCCTCTTCTGATCTAGCTCTCTGCTATGCCTGGGAATGCAACAGAAGATGATCTGAGTGCTTGGACCCTGCACCAGCATGGGAGACCCCAAAGAATCTACTGGTTCCTGGTTTTAAATTGGCCCATCTCTGACCATTGCATCTATTTAGGGAGTGAACCAGCAAATGGAAGACCTTTCTAGCTATCTTTCCCTCATCTTCTGTACTCTGCATCTCAAATAATTAAAATAAATTCTGTAAAAATTATTTTAGAATAATATTTTTTAAATTATTGTAATTGTACATATTTATGGGACATGACAGGATAAGGGAACACCTCAGGTTAGTTAGCATTTTCATCTTCTTAAATATTAAATGGTTTTCTAATAATTGTACATAATTATGAAGTGTAATGTGAAATTTCAACAAATGTACATCACATGAGCTGGTAAAATCAGTCATTAAAATTTTCCCATCTTTGCCTTTAGTTGATGATTGCAGCCTATTAAGAACCCCTCTTTTTATTTGCTCAAAAAATATCTAATAGGTTATTGTGAACTATAGCCATCCCACTCTGTTATTTAACACTAGGAACTTATTCCTTCAAAATCTGATTTAGTACCCATTATTCAACCTCCTTTAATCTAACATACACACTTACCATCCTACAATTAAAATTATTTTGTGTTCAGATTGACTTGTTTAGCTTCAACACATGTAGGATAAAGTGTAGTATTTATCTTTGTCTGTTTTGCATATTTGAAGTGACATCAAATCCAAATCCATCCATTTTGCTGAAAGTTACAGAATGTCATCCTTTTTATGGCTGATAGTATTCCATTGTGAATATGTACTGCATTTTCTTTATCCACTTATCTGGTAATGTACATTTAAGTTTATTCTATATCTTGCTATTGTGAAGAGCACTACAATAAACATGGGAGTTCAGGTATATTTTTAATAGTATGATCTAATTTCTTTTGAATATACACTCAGCTGGATCTTCTTATGAAAAATAGTAAACATGTAAATGCTAGAGCCATGAGACATAAACTGATGTTATTTGTCTTGCAGAAATGTTGAGCTTTGCCTGCACATTAAAAAATTGGAATTGCATATTAAATTGCAGATTTAAGAAATGGGGTCTTGGGGCTGATGCTGTGGGGAAGCATTGCTATTGTTATGTTTCTTAAAATTCACACTCATATGTAAATTGCCCAAAAATGGAACATCACTCCCCTGGTAACTTTTTAAAAATATGATATCATAATGGTGGTTTATGACATTCCAATTAATTATTACATCACCAGGTCCTATGTCATCACAATTGATTATGAGATAATAATGGTAGTTTAGGACATCAAAATTTTTTACAGGATCACAACAGATTTTGATTTCACAATGTTTTCTATTATATCATAGATGATTATAACACCATAACAAGTTTTATGGCATCACAGTGGAAGCTTATAACATCACGATGGTAGTATATGATATCACAATTATAACATCACAATGGTATGTTATGCTACAATGGCTTTTATGGCTTCAAAGTTGAATTAATGGCCAGCACCACAGCTCACTTGACTAATTCTCTGACTGTGGCACTGGCACCCCGGGTTCTAGTCCCGATTGGGGCACCAGATTCTGTCCTGGTTGCTTCTCTTCCAGTCCAGTTCTGTGCTGTGGCCTGGGAGTGCAGTGGAGGATAGCCCAGATCCTTGGGCCCTGCACCCACATGGGAGACCAAGAGGAAGCACCTGGCTCCTGTCTTCAGATCTGCACAGTGTGCCAGCTGCAGAGCACCAGCCATAGCAGCCATTGAGAGGGTGAATCAATGGAAAGGAAGACCTTTCTCTCTCACTCTCTCTCTCTCTCATTGTGTAACTCTGCCTGTCAAAAAAATAAAAGTTCAGTTAATAATGACAACATCGTAACTGGTTTATGAAATCACATTTTTCTATTTATCACAGTATACATAACAATATTAGTATATGTCATCACAGTGGTTTTCATGACATCATAATTGATTATGACATCACAATCATGGTCTATGGAATCATAATGTGACATCACAATGCTAGGTTTAAAATGTCACAGTGGTATTTATGACTTTACAATTGATTATGACATCACAGTGGTTGGTTTGTGACATGAAAATATTAGTTTATTGCATCATAATATTGATGGCAAAATAATGGCTTTCATTATATCACAATTGATTATCATACAACAATGGCAGTTTAACACTTCACAATTGATTATGACTTCCTAAAGGTAAGTTTGTGACATCACCATGGTTTTATTAGTCCACAATTGACTATGACATCAAAATGGTAACTTTATAGCATCACAATGATTTATTAAATTTAGAATTGCTTATAATGTTACAATGATAGGTTCATAACATCATGGTGGCTTTTAAGACTGCAATATTGATCGTAATATCAAATGGATTATGAAATCACCATGATTATTTATCATATCCCAGTTGATTTTTGTGACATCACAATTGATTATGACATAACATTGGTACCTTTATTGCAATAACAATTGTATGTTATGCCATCACAATACTGGTTTATGGAATCACAATAGATTTTATGACATTATAATTGGTTTATCATGAAAATGATGCTTTATGACATCATAATTGATATGACATCACTATAGTTTAAACAGCAATGGTTGCTCATGTTATCACAATTATAGTTTATGACATCACAAACTGGTTATAACTTCATACTAGTATATGTATAACATCACAATGGTATTTATGAGTCAATTGATTAGGACATCACAATGGTAGGTATATTATATCCTAGCTGATTAGAAAATTACAAGGATTTTTATGATATCCTAATTGATTATGACATTACAATTATAGCTTTATGTCATTTACATCATGGTTTTTCATATCATAATAGGTATTGACTTCAAAATTGTTTTAATTACATCATACTTGAGTATACCATTATATTGGCAGTTTTATGACATTTCAATTGTGGCTTATGATATCAAAATTTTTTTTATGACTTTATAAATTATGATGACCTCACAGTGAAAAGTCATGTCCACACAGTGTTCATTTATGACATCTCAATTGATTGTTACCTCACAATGGCAGTTTCATGACATCACAATGATATTCATGGTTTTACTATTTCATCATGACTACACAATGTTTGATCTATGATATCACAATTACACATTCATGGCAGCATATTAGTATATGATATCAAAATAGTTTTCATAATATCTGATTTTATTATAACATCAATATTGTGTTTCATGACATCACAATTGATACTGCCATCAAAATGCTGGTTTATGACATAGTAATTGAATAAGACATCATATTATAAGTTTATGACATCACAATGGTTTTCATGATTTTACAATTAAATATGACATTATAATGGTTACTTTATGAGATCACAATTAATTATAATGCCATAATGGTAAGGTTATGATGTCCCAATTATTTCAATGACTTCACAATTGATTATGACACCAAAATGGTAATTTTATAAAATCACATTGGTCATTATGACATAATTATGGTTGTTTATGCATTGCAATTGATTATAATGTTACAATGGTAGTTTTGTAATACCACAATGGTTAGTTTTTGTTATTATTATTTTGTTTTACTGTAGTACAATACTTTATGCCACCCCAATACTGATTTATAACATAATTGTTTTATAGCATCACTACTGATTATAGTATCACAAAGGTGGATTAGGATATCTCAGAGGTTATGATATAACAACATTGGATTTGTGGCATCACATTGGCTTCTTTGACTTGACATCATAGAGATTGGTTTATTTGTGTGTGTCTTTTATTTTTTTAAAGTTTTTATTTAATGAATACAACTTTCATAGGTACAGCTTTAGGAATATATTGGTTCTTCCCCCCATACCTACCTTCCCTCCCCCACTCCCATCCCACCTCCTACTTCCTCTCACATCCCATTATTTTTTAAGCTTCATTTTAATTAACTTTATATACAGAAGACTAACTTTATACTAAGTAAAGCTCTCAACAGTTTACACACATACCTACATGCAATGTAAAAATACAGCTGAGAACAAGTTTAGCAGTTCTCATAGTACAACTCATTAAGGACAGAGGTCATACATGGGCAGTAAGTACACTGTGACTTCTGTTGGTAATTTAACAATTACCACTCTTATTTATGACCTCAGTGATCACTCAAGGCTCTTGCCATGAGCTGTCAAGGCTATGGAAGCCTTTTTTGACCACAAACTCTGTCAATATTTAGACAAGGCCATAAGCAAAGTGGAAGTTCTCCCTTCACTTCAGAGAAAAGCACATCTTTCTTTTATCACCCTTTCTTTCCACTGGGGTCTCATTCACTGAAATCCTTGATGTAGAATATTTTTGCCACAGTGTCTCAGCTTTTATCAGAATTATCAGATAAATCTACGATGTCTCTGAAAATGTGTGTCCATGATGATTGCCAGCAAAAACTGTAGTCTTTGGATGGAGTTGATGATCTCATAAAGAAAAGCCCAACCATGATGACCACACATTCACAGTGCTAGAATTGGCTTACAATATCAAGTTAAAGAGATATATAGGTATAAGTTATGAACTCAAATGCAAAAGCAAATAAACAGGCTGTTATGAAATAAAATATATTATGATTGCAATGAAAAAATGAATAGTTTTAGTAGCAATGATAGAATGCAAAGAAGATAAAAAAACTGTTGAAAACTAGACTATTGGGGCTGGCATTGTGACATAGTGGGTAAAGTCACTGTCTTCAGGGCTGGCATCCCAAATGGGTACCTGTTCAAGTCCTGGCTGCTCCTCTTCTGATCTAGATTTCCCTATTGGGAAAGCACTAGATGATGGACCAATTCTTTGGCCCCTGCACCCATGTGGGAGACATGGAAGTCTACTAGGCTGTGGGTTCAATCTGGCTTGGCCATGGCCATTGTCAGAATTTGAGGAGTGAACCAGGATGGAAGATCTTAAGATCTTTCTCTTTCCTCTCTCTCTCTCTCTCTCTCTCTCTCTCTCTCTCTCTCTCTCTCTCACACACACACACACACACACACACACACACACACACACTCTTACTTTCACTCTCTGTCTCCCTCTTACCCTGTAACTCTGCCTTTAAAATAAATAAAATATTTTAACAATATACTATTATAATTAGGTAGAAAGAAAAATAAATGAATGCTTCAGGAAATGTTAATCAAAGAAAACACCACCTGCCAGAATAAAAACACCAGTAAAATATCAGTATTTAGGGCTAACCTACTGATATTTCCAAAAAAATCAAAGGTAATGGTATGGCTCCATAAACAATCACACTTACCATAAAATCTGTTACCTTGAAGTGGGTAAAGATCAAATGCTCCTAAAATGGCTCTGAAAAATTCTGTACATGAAGGTTCCCAGAACAACTTATACAATTTTGTGGTAGTTGATAACCTCATAATGAAAACACCAAGAAAGATGGCTTAAGGTTCACAGTGGTAGGATTTGCTGAGCATAGATCACTAAATATATATATAGGTGATAGTTACAAGGACCAAGATAAAAAATTAAGTAAAGATAGAGGTGCTATGAAATCAAATATATTATAAGAAAAATAATTTTAGAGAAACAATAGTACAACAACAAGTAGATATAAGTACTTTGGCTGGAAACTATATGACTACAATTACCCTAAAAAGGAAAATGGGTGAAAAAAATAAAAAATGGAAATCAAAGCTCAAGTAAGTTAGCAGTAAAAATTCAAAGAAGCCAGTGTCTGCACCTATTATAATGCAACTATCATACACTGATAGTAAATATAGAGTTCCATAAAATTCAAATAATTTAGAAATATGTTGCATGTGACCCAACATTATGGTACAGCAGATAAAGTTTCCATCTGTGAAGCAAGCATTCCATACTGGTGCTCGTTCCTATCCTTGGTGCTTCACTTCTCATCCAGCTCCCTGTTAATGGCATGAGAAAAGCAGTGGAAGATAGACAAGTGATTGGGCCACTGCCACTCATGTGGAAGATGGGAAGAAACTCCTGGTTGCAGCCTGAACCACACAGCCATTGCAGCAATCTGTAGAGTAAGCCAGCAGATGGCAGATCTCTGACTCTCCTCTCTGCAACTCTCAAATAAGAAAAAAAAATTAAAAAGGAAAAGAATAAAAGATGGCTTTAAAATTCATGACACAGATGATGTGAATTATCATGAATGCCAAGATCTTTCAAAATATTTGTAAATGATGGGTTCTTAATACAACTTAAATAATTTTGTTGGAATTCATGACCTCATAATCAAAATTTAATTTGTTCACAGGTTCACAATGGAAGGATAAACTTAGATTAGGATATTATAGGCTGGTGCCACAGCTCAACAGGCTAATCCTCTGCCTGCAGCACCGGCACCCTGGGTTCTAGTCCCGGTCGGGGCACTGGATTCTGTCCCAGTTGCTCCTCTTCCAGTCCAGCTCTCTGCTGTGGCCCCTGAGTGCAGTGGAGGATGGCCCAAGTGCTTGGGCCCTGCACCCACATGGGAGACCAGGAGAAGCACCTGAATCCTGGCTTCAGATCAGTGCTGTGCACCAGCTGCAGCATGCTGGCCACAGCAGCCATTGGGGGGGTGAACCAATGGAAAAGGAAGACCTTTCTTTCTGTCTCTCTCTGACTATCCACTCTACCTCTCAAAAAAAAAGGATATTATAAACACACACAGGTAATGGTAATAGGAAATATGAAGCATAAAAATATTGGATGTTTTCTGAAATAAAATAAGCTGTGTTTAAGAGAGGAGAAATGAGTAATCCAGTGGGAGAAATAATAGATTGATAAAAAACATATGGAAAATTGCTGATAACAGACTATTACAACACATGAAAAAAGGAAAATAAAGGCTCAAGAAAAACAAAATCAAAGACAATAGCACTTACCAGAATAGTCTTCGACTTCTTTATCTTTCACAACTAAAGGAAAATTTAAGCCCCATAAGCATCCATAAAATGTACAAAATATATTACTTGAAAGTGGTGAATGATTACCCCATCCTTTTTTTTTTCTTTTTTTTTTCTTTTTTTTATTTTTGACAGGCAGAGTGGACAGTGAGAGAGAGAGAGACAGAGAGAGAAAGGTCTTCCTTTTGCCGTTGGTTCACCCTCCAATGGCCGCCGCTGCAGCCGGCGCACCGCGCTGATCCGATGGCAGGAGCCAGGATCCAGGTGCTTTTCCTGGTCTCCCAGGGGGTGCAGGGCCCAAGCACCTGGGCCATCCTCCACTGCACTCCCTGGCCATAGCAGAGAGCTGGCCTGGAAGAGGGGCAACCGGGACAGAATCCGGCGCCCCAACCGAGACTAGAACCCGGTGTGCTGGCGCCGCAAGGTGGAGGATTAGCCTATTGAGCCACGGCGCTGGCTCTGATTACCCCATCCTAAGTCTCTCTGAGAAACTGTGTACATGAAAGTTTCCAGGACAGCTTACAGAACTTCTGGCCTCCATTCCACCAGGCAAATACTGACTTAAACTTGGATATTAAAGGTATGTACAAGTGGTAAGTAGAAATTCAAAGAACAAAAAGTTCAAATGTGCTGCAAATATTATGAAATGAAAAGCAATTTGCTGTCATTACTATGAGAAGAAATGAGTGTGGGGAGCAACTTGGACTATACTGTTACTGGAATTAAGACTTATTCTATGCACCTGCTCTCCCACAATATGGCACTGAGAAGGGAGAAACAGCTTCTACACAGCTGCCTCCAGTTCAACCAATAAACTGTAGGACCTACTCCTGATTGGAGAGCAGTGTACTCGGTGTGTGGGTAGCAGAGTTGGGATTGGTGGAAGAGGACTATAAAGGAGGAGAGAGACAACATGCATGAGGAACATCTAAGGGGAACACCTATCTGAAGGAACACCTGTGCAGCCCCCAAGAGAGCCGGCCGGCGGTGTGCTGCTCCTCTATGGAAGTGGGGAAAGTGGCAGGGGGCCCGCCCCTCCACGGAGGTGGAGGGACGGTAGCCAACCTGGGAAGAACCAGCAGCAAACCCGGGAAGGGCCGAGCAGATGAAAGAACAACGCAGAGTTCTGTGTCGTTCCTCCACGAAGACGGGGAGCGACAAATGAGTACTTTGTTAGAAACAATACAAATGCCAAGAGAAAAGAGAAGTTGCCAAAAAGTAGCCCATAAAAATGACATTAAATCTGTAATGGTAATTGTTATATATTCAAAGACAGCACAAAACATAAAGTTTGCAGATATTTTAAAATAAAATATGGTAATTATCATTAGAAAGAATGGTTAATTTTGTAGGAGCATCTGATTTAAATTGAAATAGCAGGATTATATATTTCCTGTCCTTTCAGAATTTCATTTTTCTAGTAACTAATTTACATTTTACTTAGTATTAAATGTTACAAAATATCAATCCACAATGCATTAGGGAAGACACTGGTCCTTTCCTACAGGTGGCTTGAACAGCAATGTTCTAGCAACAGTCTAGAATGCATTATTAAAAACTTACTTACATTATACAGAGTAAAAATATTTAATTAATTGAATAGTAAACTCATTCTAAAATATTAATTTATTTGAAAGACAGAGTACAGAGAGGCACAGAGAGCAAAAGAGAGAGAGAGGTCTTTCACCTGCAGATTCACTTTGCAGATGATCAAAATGGCCAGAGCTGTGCCAATCCAAAGCCAGGAACCAGGAGCTTCTTCCAGGCCTCCCACACAGGCACAGGATCCCAAGCACTTGGACCATCTTCTACTGTTTTTCCAGGCCATACCAGAGAGCTTAACCAGAAGTGGCACAGATGTGACTCAAACTGGCACCCATATGGGATGCCAGCCCTGAAGACAGTGGCTTTACCCACTATGCCACAGTGCCAGCCCCATAAACTCATTCTTAAGAGTCCATAAGCTTTCTAATTATGCCACATTCCATTTCACAGAGAGCATGCAGATATGCATATTACTAATTTAAATTTATATTTTCTTGTCAGTATTTAGTTATTATATCAGTCTGGGTTCTTAATAGAGGAATTAGCATTAACAAACATAATCTTCCTTACTTATTCAATGACATGTTATTCACATCTACAAAATATATACATAGCAATATCAATAATACTGTTTTGCCAAATTCATCACAACAGTGCAACTAAGTTGACTAAGTTGAGTTGTTGATTATAATAGTTTCTTTATCAATACTGAATGCATACAATGTCCTTAAAGCAGATGTAAACTTGAAATAAATAAATGTCATTCTTCTACATCAAATAATACAACTATACTTAGACCAAATTGCTGGTCATTCTTTATCTCATGGGGAAAACTTCACTTCCAGTTAGGGTACAAAACACATCATTCCACTCAATTATTGTCATCACGTGTGTTACACCAAATAAACAAGAACTAACAATACATTGCAAACCTTATTAAATTTTATTTAAGTATGTGAGAGGTAAGCTGCATTGTTGTGGGTACACAGATTAAAACATAGTGAGATCTCTGAAGTAAATTAGGAGTCTTTATTAGCCAGCTGGCGATTGCCCTCTCACAGAGCAAGTCTGGAGAAGGTAGCCCAGAGTTTTAGTGGTGGGGGGGTTGTTAAAGGCAGAAACTACATTTTAGTGGTCTTGACCATTATCAAGCAAGCAAGCAGAAATACAGAAGCCAGAAATATGCTGGTTACAGCTGGAAGAGCAGACTGATATCTATAACTTGTTTCTTTCAGAGGAACAGTCCCTGCTCTGAAACAACCAACCAAGATAACCTATAACCACTTGGACAGGCTATGTCCCATGAGAAAACCTTAAACTTAAAGACATGCTGTCACATTCCCCACTGGTTTTACTCAGGAGTCAAACTATTGACTTGCCTTGCTGACCCAACACCTGGCATGGCCCTTCTCTTTCCTCCTGATTTAGCTGTTGGTAGTGAGTTCAGAGCATTAATAATTCGACTGCATTTAACCTGCTGGTAATATACTTTGAGAGATAATTTAGGAAGCACAGTCCTATAAAAAGTCCTGTAAGAATGATGGTCAGGGCTCCAACAATTGCTGAGATAAGTGTTGTTAGCCAAGGTGACCATGAGAAGAAGTTTTGATACCAATTATCTCCACTTTCTCTTTGTTGTTCTCTTTCTCTCAATTGTTTTCAAACCAGTGCTACACTGTTCCTAATCACACACCTGAGTGGTTAGCATAGAAACAGCAAGTTTCTCCCAAGGCCATGCATAACCCTCCTTGTTCTAGAAATAGAAGATCTAAGCCCCTTTGATTTTGTAGGGCTACCTCAGGCAAAGAGTCTAGTGAAGATTCAAGATGAGTTATAGATTTCTCTAACTCTGCTAGGCTACCATCCACCTGTCTGCTTAGGATCTTGAAATTTTGTTGACTGGTGGCCAGGGGCAATGTTCCAACTGCAGTGGAGTCTGCAATCCCTAATCCAACCAGCAGAGGGACCAGTACTGGGGCTCTCTTCTCTCTGCAGAGGGATCCCAGATGTTCCCTTCCACTTTCCCCAAAATAATAGCACACCTGAGGTATTACATGTACTAGTACACACAGTTCTGTCTAATTGGACTTATTGAGTCCCACATTTGAAAGGAAAGGAGTTGCCAGCACCGTGGCTCAACAGGCTAATCCTCTGCCTTGTAGCGCTGGCACACTGGGTTCTAGGCCTGGTCGGAGCTCCGGATTCTGTCCCGGTTGCCCTTCTTCCAGGCCAGCTCTCTGCTGTGGCCCAGGAGTGCAGTGGAGGATGGCCCAAGTGCTTGGGCCCTGCACCCCATGGGAGACCAGGAGAAGCACCTGGCTCCTGCCTTCGGATTAGCACAGTGCGCCAGCCGCAGCGTGCTGGCTGCAGCGACCATTGGAGGGTGAACCAACAGCAAAGGAAGACCTTTCTCTCTGTCTCTCTCTTCACTGTCCACTCTGCCTGTCCAAAAAAAAAAAACACACACACAATGTGGTTTCACTTCACCCCAGTTAGAATCACACACACACACACACACACACACACACACACACACACACACAAACAATAAATGTTAGTGAGAATGTGAGGAGAAAAGTTCCCTAATACACATTTGGTGGCAATATAATTTATACAACCATCACTAGAGACAGTGTAGAGATTCCTCTACAATCTGAGAAAGATCTACAATATGACATAGCCATCCCACTCCTGGGAATGTATGCAAAGGAAATGAAATCAGCATAATTGAGTTATCTGTGTCCCCATGTTTACTGCAGCTCAGTTCACAATAACTAAGATTTGGAATCAACCCAGATGCCAATCAACTGATAACTGAATAAAGAAATAATGTCTTTTGCCATGAAATGGATGCACCTGGAAACCATTATGATCAGTGGGATAAGCCAGCCTCAAAAAATACAAACATCCTGATTTCCATGATATGTGGTTAATAATATACAGAGTCCAAAAATGTTATGTATAGGAGTGAAATTGACATTTCAGATTATTGTTTATAGCTCTTTCTATACTCTTCAGGAACAGTAAGTTTCCTTCTATTATTTGTTGAATCCTTTACTTTGTGGAGGGTTAAGCTTGTGATTATAACATAAACTGAAAGTATGTCCTTGTAAAAATTAAACTAATAATGAAGGAGGGAGGAAGCTATGAGCCTGGGCAGGAGAGAGGTTAGGGTAGATCACTATGCTCCAAAATCTGAATATATGAAATGCACAAAATTTATTCCCCTTATATAAATAAAATGTAAAAATCAGTAAATAAATCAAAAGGAAATAAAGATAACAATTCAATTTCAAAATCATAAAAGGGAATAAAATACTTAGAAATAAACTTAACCAAGGAAATAAAATATCTAAATGTTGAAAACTATGTCACACAAATAAATGTAAATATATCCTGTGTTCATGGATTATAAAATATATAATATAAGAAATCAATATGATCCTAGTGATCCTTAGATTCAAATCATTCTTTATAGTATCCTAATAGTTAATTTTAGAAAAAAAATTAAAAAACCATACAGAAAATTCATATGGAATGTCAAAGGATCTAAATAGCCCAAATATCTTGAAGAGTTTCCCCTATGCTCTTGATTAATTTGATGGTGTCGTGGCATAGATTTAGATCTTTAATGCATGTTGAGTGGCTTTTTGGTCTTGTTTCATACTTCAACAAGTGATTTAATTCCATATTTCTTGTTTGATACTGCCCTAATTCAAATTAATTGAATACATACTTAAAGAAATACTTCATTTTTGTTACATGAAACAATTTAAAAGATGTATTAATCATCAATTTAAGATAAAGTATTGCCTCCTAATCACTCCACTTAGAATGACAAAATGCCAATATACTTATTTCCAGATTATGTTTGTCTTAATAAACTCCTTCCAAATATCATATTATTAGTTGCAATACTAATTTAACACCCCTTAACCTTATACACCAAGAAAGATGATGTTTTGAGTTTATTTTTATTGACAATAATTATATATACCTATTGGCTACAGTGTGAGATTTTAATTGATGCATGCAATGTGTACTGAACAAAGCATGGTAAACAACATTTTCCCTTCTCTGAAATTACACTTCATGATCACAGCCTTTGAGCACCTTTCTTGTTTGTGTATAAAATATAGAATAGATTACTGCAGTCTATAGTCACACAAGCATGCTATGTAACACTAGGAACTCACCCCTACCATCCAACTCATCTATCATCTAACTTCTCCAAAAAGAGAGGAGCCCTCCAAGTAGTTATTAAAAATTATGTAATTAATTAGTTTTAAGGAAAAAGAGACACATAGAGAAACAGAGGGGGAGAGAGAACACTCTCACCCACTGGTTCACTTCACAAATGCCTACAACAACTATGGTTGTGACAGACCTCAACAATGATTTAGGAATAACATCAAAAGCACAGGTGACAAAAGAAAAATAAAGAAGTAGGACTGCAAAAAACATTAAAAAAAATTATGTGTACTAAAGGGAAAGCTGAAAAGTGAAAGCAAGGAATAGGAGAAAATATTGGTAAACCATTGTATGATTAAAGAAATAACACAAAGAACTTACACAACTCAAAGGGAAATACTGTAATAAAAATGGACAAAGGATCTGATCAGTTTTTCCACAAGCAGCCAATAGGTATTTGAAAAGGGGCTCTCAGCACTGCCAATCAAGAGCACAATGGTTATGATCTCACATATGTAAAAATGACTATTATCAAAAAGTAGAAACTATAAGTACTGAACCAGAATTGGAGAAAGGGAACAGATAAATTCTTTTTGGGAATGTAACCTGATATACTTACTATGAAATACACTACAGAGTTGCCTCAAACAAAATTAAAAATGGAACTAATAAATGATAAAGCAGTCCCATAATTGGATGCGTATCTAAATAAAATTAATATCTCAAAGACACATCTGCACATCCATGTTCATGTGAGCACTATTCACAAGAACTAGATATATAAATACATTGTCTATCAAAATGAATAGAGAAAATGCCACACACTCACACACACACACACACGAATCACATTCAACCTTAAGAAAGAAATCCTGACATTTTGTCATAACCTGGATTCAAAAGTATGAATGTGGACATTAAGTTGATTGAAGTATGACACAGAAAGATAAATATCACACAATTTCCCTTATTTGTGGAACCTTATAAAATCAAATTTAAGAACATATCATAGTAATGTGGTTTCCAGGGGCTGAGAGTGAAGGAAATGGTAAGATATTAGTTGAATGACACCCATTTATCACTAGGAGATAAATTAACTCCTTGAGACATAATACACAGCACAGAAGCAAAATGAATACACTACTGGGTACTCACACTTGTAAAGATATTAATTATTCTTTTAAAAACTGTGTAAGGTGAAGGACTTGTTAGGTTGATTGTCCTAGTCATTTCATAATGTACATGCACAAGGGAACTCCAAAAGATTTGTGAAAAACTAGATTAAAAGATAAAGGGAATTTTCCATAAACTTTTAAAAAAGTCCCCTTACAAATCAAAATATCAGGTTGCAGGCCTCGAATACATACAAATTTTGTTTGTCAATTATACTCCAATAACCTTGAAAAAATCACCCTACATCAAAATTAAAATTAACTTAGGAATCTAGATTGATATCTTTGTGGTTGGAAAGACATGGTGGAACAGAAACAGTTTTAAAACACTCGTAAATGTGGCTACCTAAAATTTCCAACTTTAAAGTACAGAGACACATCGCGGTCTGTCTAGCGAACATATAAATGCTAAGATGACATCGAGGTAGCAAAGTACAACGTCCTCGTGACCCCCTAAAACCTAGACTAAAACCCTGACTGAAATAAAGCTGCTTTGGTTAACTGACCTGGTCTGTGCCTGTGTGATGGCTCTGAGCAGAAACGGGACAGGATGCATGGAATCGCGGGTGCCAGTCCAGCCCCCATACTGCAGTCCAGCCCCCATGCTGGCTCCACACTGAGGGCAGGGTCGAGCTGTGAGCAGGAATGGGACAGGATGCCTGGAGTCCCTGGTGCCAGTCCAGCCCCCATCCTGGCCCCAAACTGAGGGCAGGGTTGAGCTGTGAGCAGGAATGGGACAGGATGCCTGGAGTCCCTGGTGCCAGTCCAGCGCCCATCCTGCAGACCAGCCCCCACACTGGCCCCACACTGAGGGAAGGGTCGTGCTGTGAGCAGGAACAGGACAGGACACCTGGAGTCCTGGGTGCCAGTCCAGCCCCCATCCTGCAGTCCAGCCTCCATACTGGCCCCACACAGAGGGAAGAGTCATGCCAGTAACAGAGGGCCCACAGACCCCAGAGCTGACCTCTGGGAAGCCCGCATCCCACCAGCCTTTTCTAGCAACATCCACCTGCTCCCCTTCCCTGCTCCTCAGACCTGGCCCCACACACTCACCATGTCCCGGGTCCGAGGGGGTGGTGTCCTGCGATGGAAGAGGGGCAGAGAGCAGACAGAGCAGCGGACGCCAGCTACCCGCAGTGTTCCGAGTGCTGGAGCCCCCTCCTGGGCCCTCTCTCCTCAGTGGAACGAGAGAACTACTATGGCGTCAACATCCCACGTGATTTGATTGCACAGCTTGCATACCAGGGGCAGCATCACGCCATAAAAGACGCAGCCAATCAACATCCTCCATAGCGCTGACGTATAACTTCAGGTCTTTCTGGAGGGGAAAACAAGAGGGAGTTTGGATTCATTTCTAACACGAGGACCTCCTGGGCTCCACCTCCCTGCGGTGGGCGCGGGGGAATTCTCTCTTCTCTTCTCTGGTCCTGCCAGCCGCTGGATCCCTCCTGCATCTTCCTGAGTGGCTTCTGCTTGGGGGTTGAACGTAATTCAGGTCAGCTACAATTTAATGGCTGTTTATTGACTTAAGAGCCTTTGTTTTTTTATCATATATGTGACACTTTTCGTCTAATGAATCTTCTATGCTATTTTTAATATTGATTTAAAGAATGTTTACGTATATAACGTAATTTAATCCTTTTTTCCAATTTTACTTGAACATTTATTTCTAGTTTGCCTGTTGTCCTTTAATATTATTTTCTATTTGCTTCTTCCTGGTACTTAGTAGAAACACACACACATCGCTTCTCGGCCTTTTGGCTAAGATCAAGTGTAGAAACACACACACACAATCTTTCCAGTAATCTCATTTATCAATTGTATTTGTTTTTAGTTTTTCCTGGATTATCTCTGTATATAAACCTCATCCAATATATTCACATTTTACAAGTTATAAATTGATCTTTACACCATATAATTTCTTTTTGCTGTTTTATTTCCCTTACTGCCCTTGAAGTGGAAAGCTCGAGAGAGTGCAGGAATCGTGGTCTAAGTTTACTCCCAGGGAGAAAAAGCTTCAAGGATGCTGTATTACTTGTGTTGTTGGCTGTAGGTTCATTTCGCTCTTGATTGGAGTAGCGAAGTCACTGGCTTTTTTGTTGTTCTGCAGGCAGTTTTCTTTTTTACTAGATGCTGAACTTTATTAAAGCCTTCCAACATGTAATCTAAATGACCATGTGATTTTCTTCTTGTGTTTTTTACCTACTTGGATGACTTGTCTGAGAATCTTTACCACTCTTGTGTGTTTTACTAAGTCCTGCTTGCTATTGATATATTTTTTATGTTATTTCATTTATTATATTAGTACTTTGCTGCAGATATCTGTAGCTATGTTTATGAAAGGGATGCTTTTAATAAAACTTAATGTTTATTTCAAGTCCTGGTCTGCTTGCATCATCCTCACTGCAATGCAGGTGTTCCATAAGAAACCAAGAAAAAAGCTCTACTTGCACTTTGGGTGAAATGTAGATTTGTTTTTCCTTCTCTAAAATTTTGGAGTATTCTGTAATTCTGGATCTGAAATTTTGATTCTGTGACTTTTTTCTTGATTGGTTGTTTGGAATTTTCAAAGTATGATTTAACTTACCTGATTTATATAGTTTTCCTACTTTATGTTATATTTGTTTTTTGCAAATTTGATTTTCAATATAGGGAAGATTTTGATTCCTGTAGTGAAATGTTACTTCTAAGAATTTCATACCTTTCTCCTAGCACCTTGGTCAAAATTATAACCTACAAAGGAATGATTCTGTTTTAATTCCTAAACTGGTTATTTGTGTTACTTTCCCCATTGGTTCCTTAATTGTTTTTCCTAATGGTTTATTAACTTTGTTAATATTTTTCTTAAAAAAAATCATTGTGCCCTTGTTTATTTGTGATACATTTTATAGCACTTCATAGATGTCTGCTGTTTTCTTTTTTCTTGCCTTTCTTCAATACTTTTTGATTTTTTTCTTTATAATTCTTAACAAGGAAGCTGTAATGATGATTTTGAGTGTTTTATTCTATTGTAATCATTTGACTATAAATTATCTCTGAGCACTCATTTACTGCATCCTCAGTGTCCCTTCAGGTGTTTCTAACACCTGTGTGTGCAAGCTGTGTCTGTCTCCCAGTATCCCTAATTCCATGTACCTGCAGCCATCACAGGTTACATGTGTCTCCAGGTCTGAAACCCATATGTACTGATTGGTAGATTAGTGCTTCAGTCATTAAAGGCCCATTCCTTACACTTGTGTGCCCAGTTAATCACAGCCCATCAACTACCCTTTCCAAGTCTGCAAAAGGACTATGGCCCCTTAAAATATATCACATCTTAATTTCTTTTAGAGAAGCAGATACAATTTCCCAGACAGCCCAAGTTAGAAATTTCCACAGAAACTACTGACAACATTGAAGTGTCAGCTTCGATATCAACCTTTCATATCAAATAGAACTGCTCTGATTGTCAGGTGTTTTTTCTTTACAGGGCTGCCTGTTAATTGCCAATTTGTGTCGATGCTAATGAGAGTCATATATCTTATTTTTCTATTAATTCTCATGACATTCTGGAGTGGCATGAATGGCAAAATTCTGTCCTCATTTGAAGAAGGTGGCAAAAATTATATCTTTGTGTAAAAATAGTTCAAGTTTTTGAAGTGCTCTGGATAAAAAATAAAATAATGTCCCAGTGCTTTGGCCAGAATAGTTGAAAGTCCTCAGTAATGGATAATACATGATCTTAAAACAGAATAATGGAGAGTAAATTTCAATAAGGAAGCTGGGAAAAGAAAATTTAAGCTGTAGAAGTGAACAACAAATTTAGATATTTTAATGAAGGGAAGAAAAATGCAGGTGTATAATCAAAGGATAAAGGAGGACTGAGCTGGAAGATGAAGAAAAAAATGAAACATGGTTACTGTAGTTAATAACAATGTATTGGCCGGCACCGCTGCTCAGCAGGCTAATCCTCGGCCTGCAGTGCCGGCATCCTGGGTTCTAGTCCTGGGTGGGGCACCAGTTCTGTCCCGATTGCTCCTCTTCCAGTCCAGCTCTCTGCTGTGACCCAGGAGTGCAGTGGAGGATGGCCCAAGTCCCTGGGCCCTGCACCTGCATGGGAGACCAGGAGGAAGCAAGCACCTGGCTCATGGCTTCAGAATGGTTCAGCGCCGGCTGTAGCAGCCAATTGGGGGGTGAACCAATGGAAGGAAGATGTTTCTCTCTCTCTCTCTCTCTCTCTCTCTCTCTCTCTCTCTCTCTCTCTCACTCTGCCTGTCAAAAAAAAAAAGAAGATTATTTTAGTTCAAAAACACTTGAATCCATATACAGATTTTTGTAATACACATTTCAATGAGTTTTTAAAGATCCCTTAATTACCGCACCGCGGCAGCCATTGCAGGGTGAACCAACGGCAAAGGAAGACCTTTCTCTCTGTCTCTCTCTCTCACTGTCCACTCTGCCTGTCAAAAAAAAAAATCCCTCATATTCATGAATTTCAAATTATCTTGCACCAAAATAAACTTACCTTTGAATTCCATTCACCTCAGACTTTTCAAAATATCTATTGTGAATTATAAATGGATATATAATGTATATATTTTAATTTTTATTTTAATTGAAATCTATTTTTATGTTTTCAAATAAATAAATAAGAAACATAAAATGAGACTGTTGGTGGATTTGAAGCATGGAGATCTTTTTCTGTTTGTGATGGTTTTAAGAGATCACTTATCAGCTGGCACTGCAGCTCAATAGGCTAATCCTCCACCTGCGGTGCTGGCACTCCAGGTTCTAGTCCCGGTCAGGGTGCTGGATTATGTCCCAGTTGTTCCTCTTCCAGTCCAGCTCTCTGCTGTGGCCCAGGAGTGCAGTGGAGGATGGCCCAAGTCCTTGGTCCCTGCACCCACATGGGAGACCAGGAGAAGCACCTGGCTCCTGGCTTCAGATCAGCGCAGTGCGCTGGCCACACCACGCTGGCCATAGTGGCCACTGAGGGGTGAACCAATGGAAAAAAGGAAGAAAAAGAAAAAAAAAAGAGATCACTTATCTTTTAGACACTGGACGATCCAGTTTGGAGACTAATCTCTTTGGGTGCACCAACAACGACCTATCTGTTTTTTTCTGGTGGAGATTTGAATTTTGACCTCCAACTTTTTCCTACTTATTTGTTGATTGATTGTTGCCATAAAAAACACTGGAAGGAACATCATATGAAGATGTCTGTGTCTGTTCCTGGCAGACCAACTCTTGTAGCAGTGCAATGTGTGATGCACATATTGCATATACACATTGTCTTCGAGTCAAACATGTTCAATTTGAACCCATAAAGACTTGTATTCCTGTTTCCTGTTTCAAGGATATTCAAGAAATTGACTGAAATAGTCAAAGGCAACCCAAGAGAATTCAGACAAAAAGTAGAGAATGAGGTGGGCTTTGGGAGAGCTGGCCTTTGTCTCCAACACATCATGAACTGTTAATGGGAATGAGCAAGACTAAATGACTGAAAGGTCAAAGAGAGAATCCAGTCAGTTTCCCTGCATTGTCCCCTGGATGTGTCTGACACAGGAAAAATTGAAGTAATCATTGCTTATTAAAGGGAATGTAAATGCATTGCTGAACAAAAATATTATTAAATCCGGTAACTATTGTACACATAGAATGTTGACATATTGGAAAAAGGCAATATTATATTTTCTTTTTTTAAAGATTATTTATTTGAAAGTCAAAGCAGAGAGGCAGAGGCAGAGAGAGAGAAAGAGAGGGAGAGAAATGGTGAGAGAGAGAGAGACAGAGAGACAGAGACAGATACAGAGAGACAGAAAGACAAGAGAGAGGTTTTCCATCTGCTGGTTCATTCCCCATATGTCCACAACAACCAGAGCTGGGCTGATATGAAGCCAGGAGCCAGGAGCTTCTTCTGTGTATCCTATGCAGGTGCCCCAACCCAAGGATTTGGGTAATCTCCCACTGATTTCCTAGGCCTTAGCAGAGAGCTGGATCAGAAGTAGAGTAGTCAGAACCTGAACCAGCACCCACATAGGATGCTGGCACTACAGGCAGCAACTTTACCTGCAATGCAACAGCACCAACCCTACATGATGGGATCTGGGATGATATGATAAGCCTATTAAATTTCATAGAAAATATATATTATGGAAAAGCCATGCATGGATGTAAATATATTTTGCTTCAAAATCTTATTTTTAATTGAATTCTTGCAAAAGCTTCTTGAAATGCCCTGTACATTATGCTAAGAAATATTTTTAAACCCTATGTTGTTTTTGTATGACTCCATTTTCAATGTGATACTTACTTGCCTTTTCTAAGGCTGTACATTATGACTAAGAAGAATATAAAACTTCGCATCTGCAGTTGTTAAATTTTGGACTTCAAAATCAGAAATGTCATCTATTGGAAGTTAAAGATGTTAATCCTCTAGTCTCTCCTAGATACTTTGCACTGTTTACCTATAAACTTGGGGTATTCAGTTTACTATTTGGATTACTCTGTGCTGGAGATGCATAGCTGACAGCTGGCACTTTCTTGTGAAATTTGGTTCCACTTAAAACAAAACAAAAGAAATACCAGCACTGCTCACAGGCCTGTAATTTATTGTTAAATAAATGTTGTATAAACCTTCAATAAATTTTCAAAACATTAGAAGTTAGTAAGAAGAAAGTGAAAAGCAATAAGACTCAAAGAAAATGCTTAGCAATAGTGCTAATGTCAGAGATGTTACCATTTTAGTTACATGCACTATACCAATTAAGTTATTTCAAATTCGGACATGAGCACACCATTTCCCATAACTACCTTTATATACAGTTAAAAACCTGGGATCCTATGTAGAAAAGTGCTAGTAGCTCAAGTCTCACTTGATTAGAGTCATTGGAAGTCTATAAAATGTACACTGACTTATCAGAGTAAGGGGAAAATAAAGCCAAGGAAAAATAGTCCAAAAGGAAAAATGTGCTCATTTAGATTTCAGGTAATAACCTTTATAGATGTTCTCATGGATAATCAATGCATACATAGTTATCATTCATTCGCATACATTTCATTTTTATTTTTTAAACTTTTAATAAAAATTTGTTTTTGTTTCTGGAATCACATTTTACTATACTTTGTATGTTCCCATCAGAGTAAACTTGAAGTTGCTTACGTCAAAAAGGTCCACAAGTGAAGAACTTACTCAGAAAAGAGGTTGCCAACCATGAATCACAGGAGCAGTGCTCACTGCTACCTGAATACTTCAAAGTCTGTATGAGCTGTTTCAATGGAGACAGCTGTAGTTTTACAGTAAACTTTATATTATTGAATTGCATTTTTTCATATGGACAGCTTACATCATTAGAAAACTATTTATTTTCATAATACATTATTCCCATGTGTATCTGCAAGGTGCTTACAGGCATACTACTGAATATATTAAACAATCATGACCTAGTTTCAGTGTAAGAAATTTGAATCTCTCTCATAAAGCAAGAAACATCCACAGTTGAGATTTACATAAGTAGTACCTCTTTAAATAAATAAAAAATAAAATGATATCCTGTCTATAAAGTTGTACTAGTTCATTTTACAGATTATTAAAGTGCTTAAGAATGCATTAGTTCTCAGTAAATAAACATGGTGCTACAACACATCTAAAAGGAAAAAGTCATCACACTGGCCCATAGAAGTGCCTGGGATTATTTTATATCTCTTAACATTCGAAAAATTAAATGAAATAAAGAATTAAAATTAAAAGAGAAACAAGAAATTTTACAAAATTAAAACACTATGGCCTAAAAATATACTGAAATATTCAATTCGGTAACTAAGTCATTTCTGGATTGAACACTGTATAATTAGGTTTGGAGAGTGCTTCTGTTAGCAAGGTCATAAGGTATGTGGAAATAATATAAGCATTTTATAAAGACTGACCCTGAAACAGTAATTGTTTATAAACATCACATATACCTGGTGCTGTGATATAGAAGGTTAAGCCTCCACCTCTGGTACTGACATCCCATTTGTTCCTTAGTTCAAGTCCTGGCTTCCCCACTTACAATCTAGCCTCCTGCTAATCTGCCTGGGAAGGTAGCAGAGGATGGCTGATGTACTTGTGCCTCTGCACCCACACAGGAGACATGGAAAGGTTTCCTAGCTTCTGACTTCAGCCTGGCACAGCCCCAGTCACTGTGGCCATTTGGGGAGTGAACCAGTTGATGTAAAATTCTCCCTCTCTCTCTCTCTCAAGTAAATAAATAAATCTTTCAGAAATAAATAAAAATCACATGCTAAGATACAACCAGCATACTCAAGGCTTTTGATTTTGATGGAATGAAATCTTAGAGTGGGAATACAAATGAAACCAATAATCATGGAGATGCCACTTGTTTTCACCAAAGTAAACAATAGGAACATCATTTCAAGGAATAGTACATTGACAGACTAAAATGAGAAACTGTGAACAATGTTAGTTAGTACCAAAATATTCCCTAAGTTTGGAAGTAGTTCTAGTTCTGTTGCCTGTACAATTGCTCTTCAAAACATGTGTTCTCCTTAGAAAATATGTCTTCTGAATGGCTTTGTAGTCAGTGTGGAAAAGTAGGAAATGAGGTTCACAGTGAAGCTGAGTAAAATGCTTCCAAGATGATTCATTGTATCAGTTAGTAATCTCACCATACCTACATGTTGAATTTCAGGATTTTGTTTTTTAACTCCTTCTCAAGTCTGTGGGCTTCAGCTCCTCAGGCAGTAATAATATTTTTCATGTTTAAGTATACAGGTCCCTGCTGTATATTATTCTATAGAGTACCTGTCCCATAATTTCTTTATCCAGTCTACTGTTGATGGGCATTTGGGTTGGTTCCAGGTCTTAGCTATTGTGAATTGAGCTGCAATAAACATTAATGTGCAGACAGCTTGTTTGTTTGCCAATTTAATTTCCTTTGGGAAATTCCAAGGAGTGGTATGGCTGGGTTGAATGGTAGGGTTATATTCAGGTTTCTGAGGAATCTCCAGACTGATTTCCATAGTGGCTTAACAAGTTTGCATTCCCACCAACAGTGGGTTAGTGTCCCTTTTCCCCCACATCCTCTCCAGCATCTATTGTTGGCAGATTTCTGAATGTGAGCCATTCTAACTGGAGTGAGGTGAAACCTCATTGTGGTTTTGATTTTCATTTCCCTGATTGCTAGTGATCTTGAACATTTTTTCATGTGTCTATTGGCCATTTGGATTTCCTCTTTTGAAAAATGTCTATTGAGGTCCTTGGCCCATCTCTTACGTGGGTTGTTTGTTTTGATGTTGTGGAGTTTCTTGATTTCTTTGTAGATTCTGGTTATCAACCATTTATCTGTTGCATAGTTTGCGAATATTTTTCCCATTCTGTCGGTTGCCTCTTCACTTTCCTGACTGTTTCTTTTGAAGTACAGAAACTTCTCAATTTGATGCAATCCCAAATGTTAATTTTGGCTTTGACTGTCTGTGCTTCTGGGGTATTTTCCAAGAAGTCTTTGCCAGTACCTATATCTTGCAGAGTTTCTCCAATGCTCTCTAATAATTTGATGGTGTCGGGTTGTAGATTTAAGCCTGTAATCCATGTTGAGTGATTTTTTGTGTAAGGTGAAAGGTAGGGGTTTTGCTTCATGATTCTGCACATGGAAATCCAATTTTCTTAGGGGATGATTTTATGGTTATTGGTGATTGCTTTGCCTCAGGATTTTGGTTTTAAGATCTGGCATGCTATCGTGACTCTCCTATGGCTGCTTTTGTGTGGCACAAACTGGAAAGGACAGATTCTGTTGCCTAGTAACCACAATAGTCTCAGGAAATGTATTGAATCTTTAATTTGCTTTCAGAAGTATGAACATTTGATGATGTTGCTTCTCCCAAGTCATGAACATGGAAGTTTTTTTTTTTTTTTCATTTTTAAATGTTGTTTTTTTTTATTTCTTTCTTTAGTGCTTTTGTAATTTTCATCAAAGAGAACTTGGTTGGACTTCTTTCTTAAATTTATCCCAAGATATTTAATTATTTTTGGAGCTAATGTTAATGGGACTTATCTTGAAAGATCTTTCTCAGCTGTGGCATTGTCTGTGTATACAAAGGCTATTGATTTTTCTGTGCTCATTTTATATTCTGACACTTTACCAAACTCTTTTATGAGTTCAAACAGTCTCTTAGTAGAGTCTTTCAGATTCCCTATATATAGGATTATGTCATCTGCAAATAGGGATAGTTTGATTCCTTCTTTTCCAATTTATATCCTTTTGATTGCTTTTTCTTGCCTAATGGCTCTGGCTAAACCTTTCAGGACTATATTAATTAGCAATGATGAGAGTAGGCGTCCTTGTCTGGATCTGAATCTTAGAGGGAATGCATTCAGCTTTTTACCATTCAGTAGGATGCTGACCATTGGTTTGTCATAAATTGCCTTGATAATGTTGAGGAACATTCCTCCTATACCCAATTTGTTTAAGGTTTTCCTCAGGAAAGGATGTTGTATTTTATTAAATGCTTTTCTGCATCTATTGAGATAATCATATTGGTTTTGTTCTTAAGTTCGTTCATGTAATGTATCACAATTATTGATTTGTGAATGTTGAACCATTCCTAAGTACTAAAAATAAATCCCACTTGATCCAGGTGAATTATATGCCTGATGTTTTGCTGGATTCGAGTAGCTAATATTTTGTTGAGGAGTTTTACACCTATGTTCATCAGGGATATTTGTTTATAGTTCTCTTTATTGTATCATTTTTCTGACTTAGAAAGTAAATGATTAACATTTCATTTAAGGAGTTTGGGAGGATTTCCTCACTTTCAATTTTTCTGAGTAGCTTGAGAATAATACTGTTAGTTCTTTAAATGTCTGGTAGAATTCAGAAGTGATGCCATTAGGTCCTGGGCTTTTCTTTGTTGGAAAGGTCTTACTGATTCATTCTCTGTTGGTTATCAATCTGTTTAGATATTCTATGCCTTCATGACTAAATTTTGGTAGATTATATGTGTCTAGGAATCTCTCCATTTTTTCTAGTTTTCCAATTTTTTGGCTCACAGCTTGTTCTAGTAATTCCTCATGATTCTTTTTATTTCTGTGGTGTCTGTTATATTTCTATTTTCATCTCTAAATTTATTGAATTGTGTCTTCTTCCCCCTTTTTTGGTTAGTTGGCCCAATGATGTATCAATTTGCTTATTTGCAAAAAATAAGCTCTTCATTTCACTGATCTTTTGTGTTGGTTTTTGCTTTGAGTTTTATTTCTTCTCTAATTTTAATTATGCATTTCTTCCTACTAATTTGAGGTTTGGTTTGTTATTTTTTTTAGGTCCTTGATATACATTAATAGCTCATGTATTTGGTTCCTTTCCAATTTATTCATGTAGGCAACAATTGCTATACTTTGCTCTTAACACTGCTTTTACTGAATCCCATAAATGTTGATATGATGTATTGTCACCTAATCCCATAAATGTTGATATGATGTATTGTCACCTTCATTTGTTCCCAGAAAATTTTTGATTTCACTTTTGATTTAGTCTATGAACCACTGTTCTTTCAGGAACATGTTTTCAGTCCCATGTGTTTGCATATGATCTAGAGAATCCCGAGTTGTTGATTTCCAGCTTCATTGCATTGTGGCTAGAGAAGATGTATGTTGTGTTTCAACATTTTTTTAATTTGTTGAGACTTACTTTATGGACTTAGTATATGGTCTAGCCTAGAGAAAGTTCCATGCACTGATGAGAAAGATGTGCATTCTTCAACTGTAGGGTGAAATGTTCTGTACATATCTGTTAGGTCCTTTTGGTCCATAGACGCTATTACCTATGTTTCTGTACTGATTTTTTTGTCTATTTGATCTATTGATAAATGTTGGATACTGATATCCCCCCTTACTATTGTATTGTAGTCTATATATCCTTTTATATCTATTAACATTTCTTTTGAATAGCTAAGCACCTTATGATTAGCTGTGTATACATTTATTTTAGTCACATCTTCCTGTTGAATTGATTCCTTAATCATTATATAAAGCCCTTCTTCATCTGTTACAATTTTTTGTGTTAAAATCTATTTTGTCTGATATTAGGATGAAAACACCTGACTTTTTTTACTTTCCATTGGCATGGAAAATTTTTTCCAGTATTTTACTTTCAGTTGGTATGTATCTTTGGTAGTGAGATGTTTTTCTTATAGGTAGCAAATAGATGGTCATATGTTTTAATCCATTCAGCCAGCCTGTATTTTTTAACTGGATAGTTGAGGCCATTCGCATTCAGTGTGACTATTGATATTTAACAACTTGGCTCTGCCATTTTCCAGTAAATATTCCTAGTGCTTACTTTGGATTTCTTTTGTATGTTTACTGGAGGATTATCAAACTTTACATTCTTTCATATTGATGGCTATCTTTCTGTGTTTCTGTGCATAACACATCCCTAAGCAGCTTATGTAAAGCTGGATGAGAAGTGACAAATTCTTTCAATTTATGTTTGTTATGAAAGGTGTTTCTTTCACCTTCACTCATAAATGACTACATAGCAGGCTACAGGATTCTGGGTTGACAGTTTTTTTTTTTTTTCTCTTAAGATTTGGGATATATGCTGCCATTCTCTCCTAGCTTGTGTTTCTGATGAGAAGTCAGCTGTGAGTCTAACTGGATCCTCTGAAAGTAATCTGGATTTCTCTCATGCACATTTTATGGTCTTTATGGTGAATATCTTTTCTGGTAATATCTGTTAGGAGATCTATATACTTCCTCTACATGAGTGTTCCTTTCTTTCTCCAAATTAGTGAAGTATTTCTCTAATTATTTTACTAAATGGGGCTTCTAATCCATTCTCTCTTTCTACACCTTCAAGAACTCTAATACCTGTATGTTGTGTTATTTGATAGTATCCCATAAATCTCCAACACTGTTTTTAAGTTTTCTAATTTCTTCTTTTTCTTCTTCTTTGATCTAATTGAATGATTTCCAAAGTTTTGTTTTCTAGGACAATATTCCTTCTTCTTCCATGCCAAGTCTGCTGTTATGGCTTTCCACCACATATTTTATTTGGTCTATTGAATTTTTCATTTCTAATATTTCATTGTGATTTCTCTTTAACATATCAGTTTCATAGGAAAATTTTCATTCATACCATGTATGGTTTTCTTAAGTTTGTGGATTTGCTTCTGGTTGCTTAAGAATAACCTATGTTTACTTTTTAATTCTATTTCCAGAATTTCCTCAATCTCTTCATCCAAACATTTAAATATTGAAACATAGTTGTATTCCTTTAGGGGAGGGTAACAGGGTCTTCTTTATTATTGTTTCTTGAATTTCTTCATTTGTATTTAGTTAAATACAATGAATAAATTTGTGGAGTTTTTTTCTTTTCATGGTAGAGTTTTTTTTTTCTTTGAGCTATGAATCTATGACTTAATGTAATGCCTGCACTTTTATTAAATACCCAGAGGTATATGGTTGGTATGGCCACGGAGCTCTGGTCAGCGCTTAGGTGTGGGGTAATTTCCAGAGTAGCACACAGGTGGTTATAGTAGATCTCAATGCCTGGGTGTGTTCTGAACCATTATAAACCCCACAAGTGTTCTGCACAGTCTTCACTGTGAGCACATTTTCTGCTGCAAAGACCTGTTATTAGTAACCAAGGAAATCCAAGCATGTGGAGCTGCAACCAGTGATTGCCCACAGGCCCCACTATACCCTGTACCTTTTCATGTATCCACCAAGTCTCTACAGTCTCAGTACAAAAGGCCCCAACAGACTCCGAGTGCACAGGTTTCTCTGCCCTACCAGGCTGTCCAGTCAATAGAGTGGCAAATGTTCCCTGAGACAGTTCTGCCTAGGTGTCTTGCTCCTGGCAGTCTGTGGGTGCTTTATTGTCCTCTGAGGTTGACCGCCTACCTCCCTGTCAGGCTCAAAGTCAGTGGGGACTGCCTAGTATTCTCTTTGCTAGAGTCACTGGATCACATGCATACATAAAATCACTGGCCAAATGTTGCTATCTCCTTACCATTACTGCCAGTACTGCAAAAAACAGGGAGTCCTGCTCAGCCAGTTGCTGTTCATGTGCACAAATTCTTCTGCAGCTCCTGTTCTAATCCAAAATGATGCTCACTCCTTCTCATCCAAGCAGCAGGAGCTTTCATGGGGAAGTTGAGGTGAATTAAATATGCCCCTTGTCCTTCCACTGGGTCCGTGGACAACCTGTAGCAACTGCTGGCCTCCAGAGCTCCAGTCCAGACTCACACTGTGACTCCCTCTGGCTATATCACCATGGGTTGCTTCAGCCCAGCCTCACCTCTGTCTCCAAGCTGCCTCCTGCTCCAGCTCTTGGCTGCTTCAGTTGTGCTTGTGCTGGTGTTCTTACTGCATGTCTGCACCTTCCACACAGGTCCATGACATTCCTTTTCCTGTTGTAGGATTTCCAGTGCAGTTTTCTCTCCTATTCTATCCTGAGAGTGTATTCCCTATCCTTTTTCTTCCTGCTCATCTGTAGCCTATCACAGTGTGTTGGTCCCAAATTCACCATCTTGGAATCTCACTATAGTTATTCTTATCACAGAAGAGTGAGTGAGTTGTAAGAAGAGTCGATTCTGTAATATCACCCACAAACCTCACTCAATTTGGAATTTGGCTTAGAGACTACTAGAATGAAGCCAGTGGGGATTCATAGCAGAGACAATGCTCCACAGAGAAGCAGATTAAGTCAGAGTTGTGAAGTTGGAGGGTATTTGAAATCTTCAGAATTATTTTGATCAATGTGAAACCTAAAGCAACTTTCATTCCTGGGAGATTGAAATGCTAAGACAAAAGGGTAAGTCATAGTGTGAGTACTTTTGTGTTCTATAACACCTATGGAGTTTCTGGCTAAAAATGAACAAGTATTTCTGATATGAATTTGAGCCAATAAAATGATATATTTAAAACACAGTTTGGAAAAATTTGATAAATAAATTATTCATGAAAATATGCATGGCTACTTTTTTTAATCTCTCAAAAGTGTTCCATCCTCCCCATGCCAACCCACAGGCATGTGAAATTTCCTTTAACATTTCCATGTTTTTTCTTAAGTATGGAAATCAATGTCAAAACCAAAACTGTCTGTATGACTTCTTCCTCAGCATTTTCAGTTGATTATTCATTGAGTGCTGAGGAGGAATGTGAAATCAATAAGACCAAATAGCAGTGCTTATTTCCAGATGACTTTCCATTATATAGTCAGTCATGTTCTTACAATTATTTTGGTTGTTTATCTTGCATGTTCATAAATCTTGTATGTTCATAAATTGTAATTTTAAATATAATTAGAAATCAGTGACATAACTCAAAGAATGATTTATTACACTCAGGAAGTACTGAGGGCAAGCAGTCTTAAAGTAAAGCACCATATTTTTATAGGTTTGAATTAAAAGCTCTTAATTTTGTAAAACACATCTAGACTATAAGATTAGAGATCAGATTATCCATTATTATTTACAGCCAGTTGGATCTGTAAAAGAAAGAAATTACAAAATAAGTCTGACATGATACAAAGCAATTTCACACCAGATGTTTATCTAGATTTTAAAATTAACTTAACCCCATTTTTTTTTAGTCAACAAGTATCCTAGGCCAACAGTACCTGTTCAACAGTCTAATACTTGAGGTTGTCTCTAAGACAAAGAAGTGTGTTCAGGCCACTGTCAGACATCTTCCAACTTCATCCTGAGAGTAGATAGCTGAGGTGGTCTACTATTGAGTATATACAGTATTATAGTCTATAGATTATACACCACAATGGAGACAGAAGAAATCCTGTCACTGTTGATGATTTAATCCATGGAGAACCTACAAAGAGAAGAAAGGAAACAAAGTACAAATCCATTCTCTAAGTACTTCAGATGAAGGAAGCTGACTAAGATAGACTCAGGGGCATCTTCCTGTGTTCTACATATTAAACTAGTCACTTATCTCTGATTAACAGCAAGCATTGATGTTGACTTTTCTTTAGACCTAATTTTTTCCTGGGATATATTTTTTACCATCTACCTTTGGGTTAACACAGAAGTTTGTAAGTTTGAAGCTTGTAAAAGATGACCTATTTTATCTATGAGCACAGCAAAATATTTACCATCAAACTACAGTACAAGATAGTTTTTGAACACCCATGGTTGTTTTTAACAAGAAAATTAACAGGAAACAGAGGGAAATAGCTCAAACTTTGTGGCAAACAAAGGGAGATCAAGGATCAAAGGAGAGAGAAATACATAGGAAAGTAGGGCCCTCATTCATAAGGGTGATAGGTGCTGAGTGTCTTAGTGCAAGAACATTTCAGCTCTCTTATAGAGTTGTGAAAAAGTGAAGAGACCAAAGGGGAACTGATGCCATCCATCATCCTTTTACATTAAATAGGACTCCCACACTAATTCACAACCTTGAAAGTGCAAATGATATAATACTGGCAGCCAATGTGAATGTAGGCAGGTGTATCATAATTCCAATGACTTTAGAAAGAATTCACTCAATGTCATAAGTTATAAGAAAAAACAAACAATGCCTACTAATCAGCACCATAACTCTTCACTACTGGAAAGAATGCCCACCCCTATGTGCACTAACAAGATGTAGAAACATGATTCTCAGCTGGGTAAGTTTGACTTCCCAGAATTCTGAAAACTGTCCAGAGACATTTCCAGCTGTCACATAAGGGGCTTCACTGCCTTCCAGTGGATAGCTGTCATCCTCCTAAAAACAGCACTGGCCTGTGCCCCAACTATTATCCAGCTCAAAATGAGTATGGTGCCCAAGTAGAGCATTTTGGCATAGGAAAAGGGTCTATATTCCCCCCTCTTTCAAACTCTTCACCTTTTAAACCACTTTTCCAATAGTTTGAGATATTGGGATATTTTTGCATCATGAGCAAAGTTTTTCATAGAAGAGTGGGCACAGTAGGCAGAATTTTAAGGTGGCCTCTGACTTATGCACACTGTGTTATGCCCTGCATTTCCCTCACCCTTAGATTAGCGCTGAGTCTAGATGATTAAAGATGGCAAAGCTGATATATAGACACTCCTATTGTTATGGCCTTTGACATGAGGAACCACTTGAAAGACTTGAGGGAAATTCCCTTGCTGGACTGTGTACTGTGGTATGAGTGGGAAGTACAAATATACCCTAGGAACTGAGGTTAGATGACAAGTAACACAGAGAAGCTGGATCTCTCAGTCATGTGCCATAAGGAAATAAATAATGCTGATGATAAATATGTATTCATGAGCAGATAAATCTGATCCTGCAGATGACAGCCAATGCATGTAGAAATTTGATGGTGTCTTCAATTATGACTGTAGCCCTTTCTTGGCAAGGGGGTCTTTCCTGGTCTCCTGGGCTTCCTACTCTACCATGACTGTTACTGCCTGCTTTTCTAGATGATTCATTCCACAGTCCTTCTCTCTCAGATCCTCCATGTCCCTGGATATTTCCTGTAAGCATGATCAGTCCCTAAGTTAAACTAATAAAACTAAGAATCCTGTCACAGTGACTTCAGCAAGGTGTTTCAATACTAACATATCTAACATGTTGAACCTGCCTAACTTCTTAAAATAAAGCTTTCCAAAATTATATGGTCAGAATCTTATATTTTCCTGTATATCTTATTTCACTTATACCAAGTGTTTCTTTAAGTATTTTTGCGTCTTACTCATTAATGTGATTCAGATTAGAAATATATTTTTATTCATGTGCATGATTTTTACATTCTGTGTCTCAGCAGTGTGAGAAGAGGAAGACAACTTTACACAAGAGAAGGAAATGAAGAACTGTGATTTTTATGCTGTTCAGTCTGATCATAGTGACTTCAGTCCACCAGATTGAAACCTTAAGTACTCAGTGAGACACACTTAACCAACATCCTCTGCCATAAAAATCTTAGAAGCAAACTCATAAAAGCTTACTTCAAAGAGAGGTTGTGAGGAAGAAATGCTAAATTAGGAACTTGCCTTATACATGGTGCTCCTAATTCATTTATTCAAGCCTATTCAGTCACTGCAAGAATAAAAAAGGCACTGAGTGCTAATACTCCTGTGAGCTGTGTGAAGTGTATATTTTATTGGAGTAGCAACAGAACAACAGAACAGTAGGCTCCAAATAATCATTGATAGACAAAATTGGGACAGGAGGGCATGGTGGTCACACTAACTACGATGTCATCAGTGTGACAGACTGGTAAGGGTCTTAGAAGTTGAGGGGATGGGAGAGAAGAAATGCAATAAGAAACACAATGGTAAGCCACATTCGGAGCAGAGACAGGTGTGATGACTCTTTAGTGGCCCTTCTCAAGACTCTGAAGTTCAAGTGGTAAGTAACAATTTATTCCAGAGCTAGAAAGGAAGTCTTGGGTAAGATTCTCTCTATTATTGATTCTGGAGGACCCTGTAGTAATTCTGGCTATGTAGTCACCATTCTAGCAGACAATAGAAAGCCCCTGCCTCAACTGTCACCACATGATATTTCTCATCACCAAGAAAGACTTGAAACCTGAGGATGTAAGGAAACATCCACCCTCATGAGCATTCATCCTGCAGTGTTTGGCACTCACACAGTACCTGTGCCAGTCCTCACACAGGAGCAGTGATGGGGGTGGATGGCTAATGATCACATCACCAAGTCACAGGGTTAGGGGAAGAGGAGTTACAGGATTTGATCTGTGTCTGAGGTATCCCAGTACCCATCTGCCCAGACTCTGTATCTTTATGAACGGTGCTGCCTTCTGTGGACATCTGTCTCCTTGGGATCTTTCCACAATTTCATCACTTTCTATTTTCTAAAATGTGCATCTGACTGGGCTCCTGTGTCTACAGTATGCTTTCTCATCACTTTCTGGACCAGTCTCCTAGTGGAGGGAGCACATGGAGACAACTCAATTACGGCCATGAAAAGTTGAGTGCAATTGCCAGGCTGTATTTTGAATACTTTCCTGAACCTTAAGGAAGAGACTTCAATCAAGTTTTTCACATTCATGCAGGAAGCCTCTAGGGGTAAATGTCAATCAATAACCATGGGCAAGTGCTAGGAGCAGAAATAATATTTTCCTATTCCTGAGTCCCAAAACCATTAAGATTCAACAATTATGATTAAGTCCTGACAGTGAACCTGGTCCTATTTCCAAAATTTCACAAGTGAGATTTGATGTTCTGATTATAGAAATAGACTAAACTATGATCAGAGTGTTGGTAAGTGACTGCTCACCTGCCACGTAGTATCAGCCAAGTGACTTGATCTTTCTATGCCTTGCATTCTCTATAAAAAAAGGGCAATGATTCCTGATGCCCAAAACTGTTTTTGAGTATAAAGAGTTCCAGATACAGACACTCCTCAGCTAGTGTCTGACAAACCCTAAACCCTCAATAATTCTTAGATATCAGGATTTGGAATGTTACACCTTGTGATAATTTAATTGATGTTTTCTCATTCCCTGTTCACCTCTAGTATCCACAAAGTAATGGGTCTTTTCAGATTACTTCTCATTCTCAAGACAGAGACTGAAATGTAGAAGACCTCCAGACTGAAGAAAGGAATGATCAACCAAGAACACAGTTTTTTTTTACTCAATTCTGTCATCTTATCATGTGGATACTAGTCAGGCAGTAAAAAGCACTGAGTTCTGGCCTCACTTCTACCACAAAGGTAAGTCATTGTCTCCAGATGAGTGTTACTGTGGCTATGACAGCCTGTGAAACTTACATACACAGAGGCCTTATCTCCTAAACACAGGCCTTGTACACAGGCCTCTCACAAACACAGGATAGCACATCACACAGGCCTCTCTCTCTCTCTCTCTCTCTCTCTCAGAAAAAATATCTGGCAATCTGTCTCAAGGGTGTCCTACATGCATAAGTGTAAGGAATAGATCTCGCTCCTCCCTTACGTGAGTACCAAGAACACACCAGAAATCATTGAGTGAGTATTAAGAATTGGACATGAAAAGTTCATAGTGATGTGGGAGAAGATGTTATGGAAATAACCTCTGTGATCCATCCAAAACAATGAATGCAGTGATATGCTCTTATGAGGTTCTATATGGATTTATAGAAACAACTATCAATCCCACCTGTACATGCTCAGGGAAGACTTATCCTAAGAGGTGAAATCATATTGAAATATTCTAAAGCATTACTTTTTCCAAATCTTACACTGTCTAAGGAAAGAGCAAGGTCAGCTTTGCAGATCTGAAGTCTTGTGATGCTGAGAGTTTGGAAATCATGTAAAATAGACAATCAGAAAGAATCTAGTCTCAGAACAACCAGGACACACTGCATCCCAAGGACCCAGAGGAGATAGACATAAATATATTAAGACATGCAGTATTTCAAATAATCCACTGAAAATCATAAGTCGTATAGATGCAGGAGTGCCTGCTATTCTGTATCTCCCTCCCATACCACTTCAGTCAGACTCTGGAAAGATGATGCTGGGATCTGCGGGACCTTGGGAACCCTAGGTCATAGAGGTCACTCAATAGCTCTTCAACATTAGAGGTCCCCAGACCTAACTGTCAGCAGTGGCTTTTGAACATAAATCATTGAGGTTCCACAGACATAGCAAGATGGCTCAAGTGCATTACCTTTTGCATGAGTTCAAACAGATCCTGGGCACCTGCTGCTTCTCAATTTCTGTTTGAGGAGATCATGTTGCAGAGTGTGAGAATCACTTAGATTAGACATAGCAGCCCTTGGGTTATGGTGAAACATTCACCAGTAAAAATGAGGAGACTAACACTTTGCCACACTTGCTTTCTCTCAAGAAAAAGAGATCTCCCCTTTATGCTTCTCCTCCTGTCCCCATTCTCAGCATCTTTTCTCTGTGTCTCAGTGCTCTGACACTCTCCATATTAATTGTTTCTCTCTTTTAACTCATAGCAGCTTCTACCTCCAAATTACAACTTGGCATGATCTTTCCACACTACCCACTGCCAGTCCCCACATCCATTTATAACATCTCTCATTTGCATAATTTAATTTCTTTCCTGGACAGCTACTAAATTACTAAGTTTCCAAATTCCATGAGGTAAATCAATTATTGGATGGTCTTGGGTCAAGGGTCCAGAGCCTATTAGTTGGTTTATTTTATTTATTTGTTCTGCTTTACTTCATTATTTACCATGTTGTATGCACTACACTTTACTTCTTGCCCCTTCCTAATTATTTTTCTTGCAGCAGTTGTTCTCAGGGAATCTCATTCAGTCTAACATCTTTAAAGGACATTTGAAAGCTCATGACATCTTAATGTCTACCTACAGCCCAAACACCATCTTCAGCTTCTCTTATATTTAGTATACTGCCTTATAATAATAACTTATTTACATGACTTACTAATCATGATGTCTAATTGCCAGCTCCAAACTAACCTGCCCTGACCATATTTATCTATCTATTTCTTTCTTTCTTTCTTTCTTTCTTTCTTTCTTTCTTTCTTTCTTGCTTTCTTTCTTTCTTTCTTTCTCTCCCTCCCTCTCTCTCTCTCTCTCTCTCACACACACATACACACACATACACATGTATATACACACACACACAGAAGTCTGCCTTCATTACACATTTGAGTAATCCTAAACTACTATTTTCTTCTCATACCAAGGCAGGAGTCAGCTAAGGGTTAATTGGGGAATCTGAGAAAAACAAATTCTCAAATTATTTTGTAGTCTTAGTGTGTTTTTCCTTTTTCCAGTCTCTACCTCCTTGCCCTTATACTTGACCTTGAGGCAGTAGACAAAGAGATAATTGGGGAAGCTAAGGAGAAAAGTTGCAAACTTGACCTTCATATGCATGTGGTAATGTGCAGATGGCTTACATGCCAGATGATCTCAGAACCACATGGAGGGTTGCCGCTCACCAAATAACCACCCCTATAAATATACAGACCTTAACCACATTCAAGTGGCTTTGGTCTCAGCCTGTTGCCAGCTCATATTTTCATAATGAGTATACTTTACTTTCCTGTAATAAACATTTATTTCTTTACTCACTGCTTGTGTGAGCCTCATTCAATTTGTTGTCTGAAGTTCAAAAGAGCTTAGTCATGAACTTTCCACTCTCAACTCCAATGATACTAAATATTTAAATAAAAAAATTAGCTATTTCTGTATTTTGAAGATCTGATCTCAAGTCCATCTACCTCTACCGCCAGCATTTTTCATTCTATTCCTACATGACTCCATCTCCTGGACTGCTCAAAATCAGTATTCTCAAATTGGTACTTATTTGGGGCTGGTGCTGTGGTGTAGTGAGTAAAGCTACTGCCTGGAGTGTCAGCATCCCATATGGGCACTGGTTGTAGTCCTGGCTGCTCCTCTTCCAATTCAGCTCTCTGCTATGGCCTGGGAGATCAGTAAAAGATGGCCCAAGTGCTTGGGCACCTGCACCATCATGGGAAACCAAGAAGAAGTTCTTGGCCCCTGGCTTCAGATTGGTCCAGCTCTGGTGGTTGCAGTCATTTGGGGAAATGAACCAATGGATGGAAGCTTGCTCTCTCTCTGCATCTGTCTCTCTGTAATTGCCTTCCAATTTTAATTTTTTTTTGACAGGCAGAGTTACACAGTGAGAGAGAGAGACAGAGAGAAAGGTCTTCCTTTTCCTTTGGTTCACCCTCCGAATGGCTGCTGTAGCCAGCGCGCTGTGATCTGAAGCCAGGAGCCAGGTGCTTCCTCCTGGTCTCCCATGCAGGTGCAGGGCCAAAGCACCTGGGCCATCCTCCACTGCCTTCCAAGGCCACAGCAGAGAGCTGGACTGGACGAGGAGCAACCAAGACAGAATCCAGTGGCCCAACCGGGAATAGAACCCGGAGTGCCAGCACCACAGGCAGAGGATTAGCCAAGTAAGCCATGGCACCAGCTGTAATTGCCTTTCAAATAAATAATAATAAAATGTTTTCTTAAAAAATTGGTACTTAGGGGCTGGCACTGTGACATAGCAGTTTAAAGCCCTGGCCTGAAGCGCTGGCATCGCATATGGGCACAAGTTCTATTCCCTGCTGCTCCTCTTCCCATCCAGCTCTCTGCTATGGCCTGGGAACGCAGTAAAAGATGGTCCAAGTCCTTGGGTCCCTGTACCTATGTGGGAGACCTGGAAGAAGCTCCTGGCTCCTGGCTCCTGGCTCCTGGCTTCAGATCAGCTCAGCTCCAGCTGTTGTGGCCATCTGTGGAAGACCTCTCTCTCTGTTTCTACCTCTCGCTGTAACTCTGTCTTTCAAATAAATAAAATAAATATTTTTTAAAAAATGGTACTTCATAGTTGCCTAACAATAAATTATTTATTTGATTGAATCTTATCATATTACTGCATAAATATCCTTTAACTTCTTTAGTCATAAATATACATCCCTGATTAAAATTTTATGTTTTCCCATTCTACTCTGATTTTAATGACAACATCTCTAATCTAATTTGTATTTCCAATATGATCCTGAGTAAAGCCTTCCCTTTCCCTAGGCCTTGGTTTCATAATGTATAAAATGAACTCACTCAAAATGAGCACAGAAATGTTCAGTAGGGAGATCTGTGGGTCTGTCACTCCATTGGAATGTGCTAAATTGGAATGAATGTATGGTCAAAATAACTCTGTGAAAGCCAGTTTCTAATTTGACCATCCATCACATCCATCATGAATATCTTTTTTGAAGAGATAATCTTCAAAGCACTAATATTTAAGAAAATCTCTGCCAAGTCTGACCCAGAGAGAACACAACAGAAATTTCAGTGACAACTCACAACAAGGAGTGTATACTTTGTAAAATATTTTGGTAGGATCTTCATAGAAATGTATGACTGCAGCTGCCACAAAAACTCTGATATGCAAAGGAATCTGGTTTCCACAATAGCCCTAAATTACATATCCAGACTGTCAAATTCTGAGCAAAATGAAATTAACACTTTTATAAAAGAAAATTATGTTTCAGTCAAAAAAGGCATAAACTTTCCTTATGAAAAATTTATATTTAAAAAGTTTATTTCCTTATGAAAAGTATAATTACTTTTAAAAACATTTAGTTAAATACCCTACAAATGCCCAGAGGGTTAATGAAAGCAGGAGAAAGATGTATGATTGTCTAGTTTATACTGTGCCCCACCAAACTATACAAGTGCTACCTCTTAATCAAAATGTAAAAAGTAAATTATGTAATATAAAGATTTTTAAACATTAAATAGTGAATAAGGTATCAAGATATTGAGGAGATGATGATATAAATATGGAATTAAAATTATGAAAAAATTTAAATAACAGTTTTGAAGAGACAGGAATCAATGAACATCAAGAGAAGGCAAATGAAGTTATCTAGATGTGTTACATGTTTTACTTATGTTATTTAGTAAAACACATAGCAAATGAAAAAATAAACAGGCAAGCTATTTGTAGTACACCATCAATTGTACTAACGCATGCATCGTGGGATACCCATTATGAGTGGAGAAGGAGAGGCAGAATATTTAGAAAATTATGGCAAAAAATATCCAAATATGACAAAACACAGTTATCTGCCCATGTAAGATAATCAGTGAAGTCTAAGAGGATGGATCATAAAAATCTGCACTAAGAAACATTCTACTAGAGTTAATGTACAAATAAGAATGCACAATCCTAAAAGGAACAAAGAAGTGACTTTCGATTCACCAAACACCTTCAAATAGGATAACAGCTGATTTTTTGTACAAAACAATATCAGTCAGAAGTTAGTGGGTGGCACATTTAAGTCACTGAAAGGGAAACAACCACAGCTATCAGATATGAATTCTGTATTAGATAATGTGACAATTGAAATTGTGTTCCTAGAACGGCCATCAATAAGTGAGAAAAGAAGTTTCTTAGGCTAAAATGAAGGACATTATGCACTAACTAAAATCCATATGAATAAATCAACATCATAGATATTGGTAACAACATAGATATATGTAACAGTCATGCTTTTTGCTTTATGTGTTTACTTATTTTTTCTATGTCAAAGTCCAATGCAAAAAAAAAAAAAAAGTAATTATAAAGCCATGTTGAGGAGTACAGAATGTTTATGACCTAGTGGTGTTAAAGCTATATTAGTGGACACATATTTAGTAATGGGACCCAAAGCTTTTGTATGTGGGAAGATTTTTAGTGAATATTTTATTTTTACTTTAATGACTGTCCACAGTTCATTTCTTGATATACAGGAGTAATTTGAAATATTCACAATCCACTGGAATTAAAAAGCAAATTTATTTGATGAAACACTAATTTGAAATCCATGTGTAACTTTTTCATAATATGTGTTTTCCACAAAACATTAAAGATGACCTTCTAAGTAAACTCATTTAATTTCTTCAGTTATCATTCATAATATCTGCCTCTAAGTCACTTATTTTGTAGTAGTCCATGGAACTAGGTTTTCTGGGTACTTTGAGTTGAAAATAATTGGTATTTTAATATAGAGGAAGGAATTAATACAAAATTAAGCTATGTTTGAAGATGGTATGAACAAAAGTAATTTGATGAATCAGAAGGGTTAATACTCAGAACATATAATATTAGGCACTACTATAAGCCACGAAATATTTATGGGCTTAATAATTCAAAGCTCCAAATTAATTACACAGATTCAATAAAAAAGAAAAAAAATATGCTTCCAAATATATCAAGAGAGAAAAATCAACACAGAAATCAGCCATTTTCACTGATTCATTAAAATCTATCTGTATATAAACAACAATGAATGCACTACATGCATATAAATAATGTTAAGTAATTTATTTTAAAGTTTGACTAATTAAGCGTACAAAAAAATGGACAACATTATGACAAGGAAGCAAATGATAAAGTTCCTTTTCAGAATTCAGATATAAGTGTTTAAATAAAAAGATATATATATATTATAAAAATCTGTCATTGTTTCTCTCACAACAGAAATCCAGCATATCATAATTTCTTGGCACTCTAATGACAGTAGTAACCATCAAGTAAAATCTAACAAGTGATTTGTACCTACATGTACATTTCATTAAGATTATTTAAGCTAGGGCCAGTGCCGTGGCTCACTTGGTTAATCCTCCACCTGCAGTGACAGCATCCCATATGGGTGCCAGGTTCTAGTCCCAGTTGCTCCTCTTCCAGGCCAGCTCTCTGCTGTGGCCTGGCAGGGCGGTGGAGGATGGCCCAAGTGCTTGGGCCCCTGCACCCGCATGGGAGACCAGAAGGAAGCACCTGGCTCCTGGCTTTGGATCAGCATAGCTCCTGCCATTGTAGCCATTTGGGGGATTAACCAATGGAAGGAAGACCTTTCTCTCTGTCTCTCTTTCTCACTGTCTAACTGTATCTGTCAAATAAAAAAAAAAGAAAAAGAAATATTAACTCACAATTTAAATAGACTATCCAGAAGGATTATTTTTGTAGAGTTGTGAAAGTGCCAATGAGGAAAAATGATGATTGAAGATAAAACCCTGAATTTGGACAATTAGTTCTTGCCAATATTAGGTTAACGCTATAACAAAACAGTAATTGAGAACATTGTAAGGAAATGTAATAACTCATAAAAATTGTCAAAATATTGTCAGTTTTCTAGTATTAAATTAAGTTCAAATTAAATTTTAATATTAAACTAATCATATTCTACCCATTATCATTAACTTACAGTGATCTGGGGAAGAGGAGTATGTTCCAAATAAAATGAAAAAGGGATTTCTCATGAAACATGATTGTCTACTACAGAAAATCTATGTGAAACATTATCTTGTATACTGTAAATAATTGTGCTTTTGAGGGAAACTGTTATATGTCCAACAACTTATAGTGCAGAAAGTTAAAATAATCAAATGCTGTAAGATTCACCAAAATGTCTAATAAAGTTGGAAGAAATATTTGAGAACCCCCCAAACTAGGAAAGCAAACCAAATAAATTTTTCATGGAAGGAACAAAACTAAGAAACAGATTCTTCATTCATAAAGGACTTATGAAGATGAGAAATCTTTTTGGGGTGTTCAGATTGGAGGGGCAAAAACAATAAAAGAAAACTAACTGCAAACATTCCAAGGTGATATCTCACTATATGAGAAATAATCTTAACTACTTTTTCACACAGAAATAACCTACCAAAATAAAATTTCACATTACATAAGCTTTAGACAGGGGGATTATCTTTAAAACATGTAATTCAATACAATGCAGATGGGAGAATCACAAAATACATGAAAATAACAAGCACCCAAATGAATAAAAAGGCATATTTGGGAAACAGCAAGTAAATTGAGTCTACTTTATATAAAATGTATGTCAAACATTAGACTGAGCCAAAGAAAAAACTACTGAACATAGTTAGTAGAAGTACAATAAAAAGAGAAAATCAATAGAAGTTAAAAATATAAACCTACATATACAAAGGTTAGAATGAAAAGGAATTAAATAATCTAATTGTGTAGATTATATAAAAGATATCAAAGAAGCTAGTCTAAGAATTACTTAGTGTTCAGGTATCCAAAATTGACAAGAAGACACAAATCAGTGAATTCAGAAAAGTGGTAACATCAAAGAAAAGACTTAAATGAGAAAAGGATGATAATCTGCAAAGACATGAGAAAAATCTCCATAGTTTATATATGTGAAAGCAGAAATAACTATTAACAGATCATTGAGAAACTGTCAGTAAAACTAGAATTGGATGCTTAGTTAATATGCTTTCAACAAACAGTAATATGCAGATTACCTTCTGAAGTAAGATCTAAGGATCAGGTAGCAAAAGCAGCTTCATAGATGCCAAGTCTAAAGGAAAAAAAATCCTACATTAAGTTTGGAAAGTTTAAGAAGTAATTTCAATACATGGAGACCATTGAACTAAGGGAGGCATTGCCAAAGTAAAAAAAAAAAAAAAGGTTACAAGTAAAAAGACAAAATTCTACACATTTAAATTAAAATTTAAATTCACTAATTTTTTGAATATTTAACAGAGTTAGAATTCAGCTTTTCAGATTTGTTTCATCAACTTGTTAAAATTGTCATATCAGTCACATTTTTCAGAGTACCAATTATTCTTTTATCAGAACTAAAAAATATCAAAGGACTGGCCATGGCATACACATTTCCCACAAGTCTCTGGACATCCAGGACAACTGGATCATATTTCCACAATACAGTTGAGAAAGATGACATTGTGATATCCACACAGTACATGATCACAAAGAAACTCACCAGGAGCAGGATAGTATGAGTGGCCCTTTTTGCTGGGGAGGTTCTTGGGGTAACACTTATGCTGTGAAGGTACTCACACCTCCTCTGATGATTAGATAAGAAAATCACCATGTATGCACTGGAGAGTAGCATGATTCCTACAAAGATGTTCTGGGACAATGCAAGTGTGAAAAATATTTCCATGATGATAGAATTCATTGAGGAAAGTGAGCAATACTTACTGACATTGAGTAGTTTGGTCATGTTGGAATGAGCTACAGTGTAGATGATCATGTTACTATTGAAAGAAAGGTTGAGGGACCAAAAACAGAAGAAAGCCTGAGTAATATAATTTGTGAGTCCATGTTTAAATCTTGACATGTAGAAGGTGCTGGGGCTGATGGTGATGACTTGGATGATGCTCAAGAGGGACGTAGTACAGATGGAGAGACCCCTCATCACCCTGACCATATAGAGCAAAACCTTACATTTTGAGTCATTTAGAAAATTCAGTGACTCGAACATATCTGCAACCACATGACATGCATGAATTAATGAGAGGCACATAGCAGAGTTGGTAAAGTCGTTGTTGAATTTGCTCCTTAACCCAATCAGCCAATCTGTGTCTGTTAACTGGACAGTTCAGGCCATTAACATTCAATGTGACTAATGATAAGTGGTAACTTTGCCCTGCCATTTGCCAAAGATAAGTTCTAATATATGCTTTGAATTCCCTGTGATCTTTTGCTGTGAGGTTTCCTTCCTTTACCTTCTTTCATATTGATGACTGTGTTTCTGTGTTTCTGTGTGCAACACATCTTTAAGCATCTTTTGCAGGGCTGGATGAATGGCAACAAATTCTTTCAATTTCTGTTTGCTATGAAAAGTCTTTATTTCACCTTCATTCACAAATGATAGCTTTGCAGGATATAATATTCTGGGCTGGCAGTTGTTCTCTTAGTACCTGGGCTATATCTCGCCATTCCCTCCTAGCTTGTAGGGTTTCTGATGAGAAGTCAGCTGTGAGTCTGATTGGAGATCCTCTGAGAGTAATCTGACGTTTCTCTCTTGCACATTTTAGGATCTTTTCTTTATGTTTCACTGTGGAGAGTTTAATTACAACGTGTCGTGGTGAGAATCTCTTTTGGTTGTGTTTATTAGGGGTTCTGTGAGCTTCCTGTACTAGGATTTCTCTGTCCTGCTCCAAACCTGGGAAATTTTCTGCTAATATCTCACTAAAAAGGCCTTCTAATCCTTTCTCCCTCTCCATGCCTTCAGGAACTCCTAGAACCCGAATGTTGGGTTTTTTAATAGTATCCTGAAGATTCCCGACAATATGTTTTAGATTTCTAATTTCCTCTTCTTTTCTTTGGTCTGACTGTATCCTTTCCTGTTCTCTATCTTCTAAGTCCGATATTCTCTCTTCTGCTTCACCCATTCTGTTTGTAAGGCTCTCTAATGTGTTTGTCATTTGATCTATTGAATTCTTCACTTCGTTATGATTTCTCATCACTATCACAGTTTCCTGTTGTACTAGTTGTTTCATTTCATTTTGATTCCTCCTTAATATTTCATTTTCACGAGAGAGATGTTCTATCTTGTCCATTAAGGATTTCTGTAGTTCAAGAATTTGTTTTTGAGAACTTCTTAATGTTCTTATCAATTTTTTTGAGATCTGCTTCTTGCATTTCTTCTATCTCATCATCTTCATAATCTTGAGTTGGGGTGTCTTTTTCATTTGGGGGTGTCATAGTGATTTCTTTGTTTTTATTACCTCAGTTTTTGCATTTGTTATTTGGCATATTGGAGATATTTGGTTTCTTCACTGTGGTGTTTTTTTCTTGTTATACTGTGACTCCAGATTAAGTGGACTGTCTGTTTTTGATGGAGCCTTAGAGGCTTCAGGTGGGTGTGGCCTGAGAGCTCTGTTTGGTGTGCCAAAGGTGACACTCCCAGGTTAGGTGTGGTAGATCTTCCTCTCTCTCTCTCTCTTTCTTTTTTTGATCCAAAAGGGAAGTAATTCTGCACAGCTGAATGAAGTTGGAGGTAGTTAGCAGGCAAATGATATACCCACAGGAGCCAGAGATTGGAAACTCTTTCCCGAGGACCACACAGGGAATCTGTTCTGCCCTCAGAGTGGGCTCAAATTCTCCTTCAGTCTCCCACTGGGTTGCCAAAGTTACGGAATTGTAGCGTCTCTGGAGAGTACTCACGTGAATTCCGTGAGTTCTCTCCCCCACCGTCTCTTTTTTCACAGTCTCAGTTCAGTAGCGCCACAAATTTACTAGGTCCTAATCTCCTGTTAATTCGCCCCACCCAGAGTCAGGTTTTTCTGCTAGGCTCAGGGCCGGTGCAGACCTGAGGTCGCTCTGCTTATGACGTATGTCCAAGATGGCGCCTGCTCTTTGTCTTGCTCGACCTTGAGAGGTGAGTGGAGAGAGAGAAACCCGTGTCCATATCAGTCACTTTTCTCTCTCTCTCTCTCTCTTCTAGTTAGCCTGGTGAACTTTTCCCCCCCGGGGTCGTTCCCTCTAGTCTCCTCTCTCCGCTTGCCTGCTGGTGTCTCGGGCTATTGAGGTTTGGCTCACCTTGCGTTCCAGCGCTGGTGTGTTGAGTCTGCCACTGGTGTCCCGAACTGTGGGCTCCCATGTTCTCCACGCAGGTCCACTGTGAATCACTCATTCTGGAAGAGTTTCTTCTGCTGTTTCTTCCCCTACTCTTCTTTGAACCTGCAGTATCTCCACTTTTATTAAACTGTCTCTCCCCAGACTATCAGTATGCTCCCTTCCTATTCCGCCATCTTGCCTCCTCTAATTTGCTTCAAAGGCTTAATCAACTAGAGCAAAAGCACTATGTATCATAAATGAATAATTGTTCCATAAACGTGTATCTGGCTGGTGTCATGGCTCACTAGGCAAATCCTCCACCTTGCAGCACCGGCACACCGGGTTCTAGTGCCTGTCAGGGTGCTGGATTCTGTCCCGGTTGCCCCTCTTCCAGCCCAGCTCTCTGCTATGGCCCGGGAGTGCAGTGGAGGATGGCCCAAGTGCTTGGGCCCTGCACCCTATGGGAGACCAGGAGAAGTACCTGGCTCCTGCCTTCAGATCAGTGCAGTGCATTAGCCGCAGTGCACTGGCTGTGGCAGCCACTGGAGGGTGAAGCAATGGCAAAAGGAAGACCTTTCTCTCTGTCTCTCTCTCTTACTGTCCACTCTGCCTGTCAAAAACAAAACAAATAAACAAACAAAAAATGTGTATCTGTACCCATGGAACCAGAAAAAGTACCATGACCATATTGACTAGAAGATGAACTATCTCCACATTTCAAGGATCATAATCAATTCAATTATATATTTAAGCAGTGTATGATATTGGTCCCAGTACTTCTTCCATTCATTTATGAGATTGAGCCATTTTGCACCAGACATATGTGTGTAGAGTATTTAAAAATATTTATTTTGGTATATATACATATATATATATATATAATTATAGTGTCCTCATACGTTATGAGATGTTTGGTGAAAGAGATAACATAATTACATGAAAGCAAGTAGATAAGGATTTCAATATTTTCTTCTCCTGCCACAGTGATATTTGGCTGATTATCCCTGCCTCATTTCTCTCATTTGATAAATGCCCACCATGTACTGAAACAGACTTGCTCTATCAGATACTCAATTGTTATTTGTTTCTAATGAGGCTTTTGTTAACATACAGTTTGGGTGAGAAAAAAAAAAACATGGCTCCTGTGGATGAGCAATAATAGATGAAATATAATCATTTAGATGATTTCTTTTGAAAATGCACATTAATTCCCTGTATCTAACAACTGATAGCTGTCTGCAACATATATGTGTACTCCAAACTATCATATTATTTGTTTGTATTTTAAAGCTAATTTTGTATCCTATTTTTATGTGAAAATCTGGCAGTTGCATCATGGAAGGATCACTGAAGGTGCAATAATATGTTGTCGACATGTAAGAAAGGGAATAGAAGAGTTTGAAGATGGTCACTTACAGTTTGGTTAGGGTGTAGTCAAGGAGAATTGAGTCCTTTGTTAAACAAAGTAAATACTTAAACATATTAACATACAGCTCCGTTCTCACTGGAAGAACTGAAAATCAGAGATTACTGGGGCTGAGAGTGGAGCCTCTGAGCATTCTCAGAGACAGAAAGTGTGGGCAATGTTCACCTTCTTTATCCTGCCTTTCATCTTATATGTCAAAATATTCACTTCATCTTGGATCATGGTGAGGAAAACACCACAATTAGATGAACCTAGACTTTTTAGCCTTCTCCCCATTATCCCTGAGAGCTGCTCTGGCTGCAACACACTCACCCAGAGCTCCACCTCCTGGAAAGCTACCACCACTGTCCTCTTCTTCCAGGTGGCATCATGCTTACCTATGGGGACCTCATCAGTGACGATGAGATGTTCTATAACATTTGCAAGATGTGCCTGAAGGTGGAGGGGAAGATGGCCAGTGGGCAGAGGGTAACATTGATGATTCCTTCCTTTGCACAAATGCCTCTTCTGAAGGTCCCTAGGGCAAAGATACTGAAAGCACAGTAATCACTGGTGTTGATGTTGCCATGAACCATCACCTGCAGGAAATCAGATTCACAAAAGATTCCTTCAAGAAGCATATTAAAGATTACCTGGAATCAATGAAAGGCAAACTTGAAGAACAGAGACCAGAAAGAGTAAAACCTCGTATGATAGAGGATGCACAACAAATCAAACATATCCTCGCTAATTTCAAAAACTATCAGTTCTATTTGGGTAAAAACATGAATCCACTTGGCATGGTTGCTCTGCTGGTACTACCGTGAGGATGAGATGACCCCATTTATGATTTTCTTTAAGAATGCTTTAGAAATGGAAAAATGTTAACAAAATTGACAACTGCTTTGGATCTATCACTGCTTATCAGAACTGGCTGCTGCTTGTATCCACACAACACCAGGATTTACAGGAAATGGGACTGATATTATCTCGAGACCTTCATTTATTTTGGCTGTGATTTACTTAGAATGAAGGCATTGTTTTTAAGGGAAAAATTGTCTTTTAGGTTGTCTAAAAATTATATGCATTTGAACTAAAAAAATATAGATAAATAGACTAGGAACCAAAAGACTAATGATGAAATCGCTGGGCTTAGATTAGGCACGTACATAAAACAGAAGCAGTATGACAAAAAGATGCTGTCTATATAAAATCGAGGGCTACTTGGTACACAAAGTATGTTTTAAAAATATTTACTCAAAAGGCAAAAATATAGACACACACACACACACACACACACACACACACACACACACAGAGGTAGTGAGAGAGCCAGGCATCTCCCATTCACTGGTCACTCCCAGAGATGCCCAAGAAAACTGGCCACAAATAGGAGAGAGGAACTCAATTTCAGTCTCTCATTTGTGTGCCAGGAACCCAGGTACTGGAGCCACTATCTGCTGCTGCCTAGTTGCACCAGAAGCAAGAGGCAGAGGGGTCAGAAGCATATATACAGGACATGAACCCACACACTGATAAGGGATGCAGATGTCCAAGCATCAGCTTAACTCACTGTACCACAATGGTTTCCTCAAGAAACATAATTTTGATAAAGCCTCTTTTCTTATCTTTATGATAATATGAATTATTAAAGTATTGTTATATTATGAGTGGTAACTTTAGGGATATTTGACAAATGAATGTTCAATGATGTTATAGTCCCTGTAGATTTTTTACTATTTTATTATGTTAACAATGCTGTCTTCAGTACAAGTTTTACCATATTTATTATCAATTTGACCTATGACATTGACAATATTAAAATAATTGAGAATTTTTGATACACCAATCATGGGGAGTAGGTTAATTGCATTCATTGATAAAATGAGTCAGTTTGCATATTCAATTAGAAAAGAAATCCTCTCCACCATGATTAGTTTCACAAAAATAGTTTTTTAAAAATGGACAAATTCTAGAAGAATAAACAGGACAAGCACCCAATAGCATTGAATGAATGCAATGTGTCATCTACTTAGAAACTTAATTTAATGTGGATATAGCACAGAGTTGATGAGGAATATGTAATCCCAAACATTGAATTCCTAGTCTCACTGAGAAAAATTGTAACAAAAGTGTCACCACAGAATTGGGAGACAAAAAATATAGCAGAACAAGGTAACAATTGGGGACACCCAAAAATAGTCCATGAAATTGCACTTTTTTAAAACCACCAGGATCAAGTAGACACCAGGAAAGGATAAAACTGTGTTTTACAGAGGTAATAACATGTCACCCCCAGTACATCACACTGATATGGAATTCATAGCCATTCACCGCCATGTCAAATTTATAAAACAATGAAAAATGCTCTAAGTTCCCTGATCAGGCCCATGTTGGACCCAGGGTACTGGAATATCACCCTCCCTAGGGCATGAATGCAGTTTTAAAATGAAGACTTAAAGACCTAACACTCTGCAATATTTGATCACATCAATAAATGTTTTCTGCTGGTCAGATTTGTTGAAGGGCAGATGCCTATGTGGCCACAAGTGTACATCCCTGCAATTTTGGTTCACTTTATTCACAATATCATGGTTGCCTCCTCTCTTTCTTCCATGTTAAATACTCAAAACTACAGAGAACAGTATTCTTACTCAAGTTAGATAATATGAATAGGAAAGTGGTAATAATTTAGCAATTAAATTGAAATTGAGGAGGGGCTTTTTATACATAAATTTTTTAAAAACAAATGCAGCCTAAATATTTTGAAGGACATCAGAAATGTTGATGGTAGGGATTATTTTTTATCATAAACACTATTCCCTTCATGTGTTAGGAATTATTTTTTCTGATCTCTTTAAAAATTGTAATTTTTAATGAGTGTTAAAATGTTTATTTAAAAAACTAAATACTAAAAGTAAATTTAGGGCCAGCACCGCGGCTCACTAGGCTAATCCTCTGCCTAGTGGCACCGGCACACCGGGTTCTAGTCCCGGTCGGGGCGCCGGATTCTGTCCCGGTTGCCCCTCTTCCAGGCCAGCTCTCTGCTGTGGCCAGGGAGTGCAGTGGAGGATGGCTCAGGTGCTTGGGCCCTGCACCCCATGGGAGATCAGGAAAAGCACCTGGCTCCTGGCTCCTGCCATCGGATCAGCGCGGTGCTGATCACTGTAATGGATTTTTTTCATGGCCACCTGTTGAATTCATTATTGTTTAATATTAAAAATATTGTTGCATGGTTTATGGGACCATGAGGTGAAACCATCCTAAAATATTCTGAAATATCTTAAAATAGTTCAAAACTTAAGAGAACAAAATAAATATCACCAAAACATACTGAAAATCTAGTATAGTTCCAATTCAAGTACACCAAAAATCACAAATATACTTTTCCAAACCTATTAATTTATGGCCTTAAACAATTCACAATGTTGATAATTTCAGGCCTAAAAACATCTGTTCTATTAATGGTGGAGTAACATGTAAGGTTGATAACATGAGCAGACTTATCCTAATGTTCCACTGCAAAGATGCCTGCTTTCCTATAGAACTCACCTGCTCCGGGAGCTCATTCTGTACATGAAACAGAAAGATACTCATCCAGCTAAGTCTCTGATGTTAATCCATTATGAGATGAATCCCCAAGATGTGGTTATAGGGCAGAGATGGCATCAGCTCATCTCCCTCCAGGCCCATAATGTCATTTCTCTTGTGGAAGCAGGACACCTTGGGCTTGGAATTATTAGAAGTAGGAACAAACTCAGGGAAAAGTGAACTTTCCAGGTATCTGGAGACAGCAGAGAGCAGCTGGGTTCCATTCCTCTCACCTACAGACTCATTTCTCCAAGGCAGGCCTGCCTGGACAGGTTTTTATCTCAGTCCTTGTCCACAGATAAAAATAAAACATGTACAAGCCACATCTGATTTCTTAAGCTATCCCCATTGCTCCAGGAGACTCCTGGTGGCATCCCCACTTGTTCTCCTGTGATGTCAAGGTCTAGTCAAGCAGTACTGCATCTGTAAATCAGGAAAATTGCCCCCTCCTCCAATCCTACACAAGAGAAGTGATTGTTTTCCCCAGTGGACATGGCCCTGAGTCAGGGAACCTGAATTAGTTGCAGAATGCAAGCTGAAGTAAGTCAAGTAGGGGGGCTGGCATGGCAAGTTAAAGCCCTGGTCTACAGTGTCATCATCCCATATGGGTGCCAGTTTGAATCCTGGCTGCTCCACATCTGATCCAGCTCTCTGCTATGGCCTGGGGAAGCAGTAGCAGATAGCCCAAGTCTTTATTTATTTATTTATTTTGACAGGCAGAGTGGACAGTGAGAAAGAGAGACAGAGAGAAAGGTCTTCCTTTGGCCATTGCGCTGTGGCCGGCGCACCATACTGATCCGAAAGCAGGAGTCAGGTGCTTCTTCTGGTCTCCCATGGGGTGCAGAGCCCAAGCACCTGGGCCATCTTCCACTGCACTCCCTGGCCACAGTAGAGAGCTGGCCTGGAAGAGGGGCAACTGGGACAGAATCTGGTACCCCGACCAAGACTAGAACCTGGTGTGCTGGTGCCGCAGGTGGAGGATTAGCATATTGAGCCGTGGCACCAGCCAGATAGCCCAAGTCTTTAGAGACTTGCACCCACACTGGAAACCCAGAAGAAGCTCCTGGCTTCTGGATTTGAATTAGTGCAGCTCTGGCCATTACCACTACCTGGTGACTGAACCAGCAGATTATAGACCTTTCTTTCTGTCTCTCTCTGCCTCTATGTAACTCTGTCTTTCAGATAAAAAAATAAATCTTTAAAAAACTTAATTAGAAGCTTCAGTATTTCTGAAATAAGTAAACACTGATACTTAGTAAATTTAATGTTATTTCATGAAATATTGATATTTATGTATATAAAACATTGATATAACAGCTATAGTCATTTTATAACTATGAATATAGCATGGTAACTTTTTCAATTTTAATATCCTACATTAACTATTTCAGATCATGTGAGGTACCATGTTTTCACAATGCAAATATTATCTCGGTTATCCTTTTGCATATTTCTTTGCTCAAAAATTCATTCATTAATGTTGGATAAGTATCTAAAAGATTAAGTTTCCAAGAATTTTGTCTTTATTGTTGTTTAACACTGTAGTTGAATACTCAGAGTTACATCTTTGTTAGTTTTTTTAAAAAAACTAATAACTGCACATAAGAAACTTTGATCTAATATACAGTCCAGTCCAGTAAAAAATTATATCTCCTTCTTCTTAGTATGGACTGAGATTAAATTGTATCAATTTAAGTACTATAATATTTAGTCCTGCTGGCACCGTGGCTCACTAAGCTAATCCTCCGCCTTGCGGTGCTGGCACACCGGGTTCTAGTCCCAGTCGGGGCACCGGATTCTGTCCCAGTTGCCCCTTTTCCAGGCCAGCTCTCTGCTGTGGTCAGGGAGTGCAGTGGAGGATGGCCCAAGTGCTTGGGCCCTGCACCCCATGGGAGACCAGGAGAAGCACCTGGCTCCTGCCATTGGATCAGTGCAGTGCGCTGGCTGCAGCATGCTGGCCTCGTGGCCATTGGAGGGTAAACCAACAGCAAAAAGGCATACCTTTCTTTCTGTCTCTCTCTCACTGTCCACTCTGCCTGTCAAAAAAAAAAAAAATTAGTCTTAAAATACTTAGAATTTTTGTCTAATTACAGAAGAATTAGTTATATTTCTTGTAAAAATTTTTGTGTCACTGAATGATGGCATAAATTTTGATCATATATAATCAAATGAATCATAACAAAATGTCTGTATGTGTACTTATTTATAATGTGATTTTTTTGTGGCATACATACCTTTTGGAATTTGTATGACTATAAATGGTTTTCATTATATAGGAGGATCACTTGTCTTTTAATGATTTATTTACTTAAAAGGCTCAGTGATGGAGAGAGAAGCAAAGACATATATTATACATGCTAAAATGCCTCCAACAGCCAGGTTGTGCCAGGCTGAAGCCTGGAGCCAGAGATTCCATTCAGGTTTCTCAAGAAACAATAATATATGTGTTTTTTACATAACAATAATGTATGCATTTTTTCTTATGTACTATTAAATTATTAACATAAATCATATGGAAATTAAATGTATTTTTAAAATTGTAAATTGAAACATAAAAACTGTATATATTTATGTAGTACCATGAGGATTATACATTGGATAATATTCAGATGGGATAAGCATTATCACAGTCCTCAAACATTTATCATTTTCTATTTTACTACATTATTAGGATTTATTGACGTACAATAATTGAACATATTTATGAGATATAACATATTTTGATACATGTATAAAATTTAATGATTAAATTAGGATGATTAGCATCCATTGCTTCATATTCAAGATTTCTTTGTAGTGTGAACATTCAAAAGTCTTCTAGCTATTTAGTTAATTAATGTTAACTATTGTTATTGTTAACTATTGTTACACTATTGTGTAATAGAAAATCGGAAGAATTATTTTACAATAAGGAAAAATACTTTAGAATTCAATAAAAACAAAACTTTATGAGGTTCTATTTACATATTTTTAATTTTTATTTTTTAAAGATTTATTTATTTATTTATTTATTTATTTATTTATTTATTTATTGGACAGAGTTACACAGAAAGGGAAGGAGATGCAGAGAGAGGGAGACACACACAGAGAGAGAGAGGTCTTCCATACGCTGATTCACTCCCCAGTTGGCCACATTGGCTGGAGCTGCTCCAATCCAAAGTCAGGAGCTAGGAATTTCCTCCTGGTTTCCCACATGAGCGCAAGGGCCCAAGGGCTTGGGCCATCTTCTACTGCTTTCCCAGGCCATAGCGGAGAGTTGGATTGGAAATGGAGCGGCTGAGACAGAAACCGGCACCATTATGGGACGCTGGCACTGCAGGCGGCAGCTTTACCCACTAAGTTACAGTGCCAGCCCCATTTTTTTTTTTATTTTTAAGCATTTTTTGAGAAACTTAATTATTTTTGAAGATAATTAAGAACTTGGAATATCTTCTGGTTCTTTCCCAAGTGCATTAACAGGGAGCTGAATCAGAGATGGAGCAGCAGAGCCCCCAAACACTGTCCATGTGGGATGCTGGCACTGCAGGAAATAGTTTTATCCATCTATCCATCCATTCATCATTTGATAAAGAGGCTTGCTTCCATTTCTGGGATGTTGTGAAGAAATATTTATTTAATTTCCTCTAGATATATACTCAGGAGTAGGACTGCTAGACCATTTGGTACTTTACTTTTAGAGGAACTGATATACTCTTTTCAATAACAGATGTACTAAGTTACATTTTAATTAAAATATGCAAATATTCCATTTTCTTCACATTGTTGCCAGCACTTACCTTTTACCTTTCTGGTAATGGCCAATATAACTAGAACAAAGTAATATCATTGTAGTTTTGATGTCCAATTCCCTAATGGTTAGCGAAGTTGAGTATTTTTGCATTACTTGCAAACACTTGCATGTATTCCTTGGAATAATTTCTGAATCAATCAACTCTTCAATTTAAAATAGAATGATTTTTCCTTTCTCTATTGAAGTCCTTACATATTCTTATTATTAGCCCATTCTCAATTAAATAGTTCGTGAATATTTTCTGCCATTGTGTAGATTTTCTCCTCCATTTGTCTTTCTTTTGCTGTGTAGAAGCTTTTTAGTTTTATGAAATCCCATTTGTCTAGGGTTGTTTTTGTTTCCTGTGCTTTTTGCTCCTGATACAAAAAAAAAATCTTGCCCATTCCAATGTGCTGAAACATTTTCCCTATGTTTTCATCTATGAGTTACAAGCTTATTTTCTTATATTTAGGTTTTTAGTATTTATTGAGTTGGTGTTTATATGTATAGAGACAGGCAGGCAGGATGGTGTAGTGGGTAACCAGCATCCCACAGGGGTGCTGGATCAAGACCTGGCTGGTCTACTTCCGACCCAGAAGGAGCAGTGGAAGGTGCCCCAAATGCTGGGGCCCCTACAGTCACATTGGATACCAGAAGAAGCTCTTGGCTCTTGGCTTGGACCAGCCTTCTCTGGCCATTGTGATCATTTGAGGAGTTATCCAGTGGATGGAAGACCACTCTGCCTCTTCCTCTCTCTGTAACTCTGCCTTTCAAATAAATAAATAATTTTTTAAAAGACCCAGCTTCAGTCTTATGAGTAGGGATACACAATTTTCCAACCCTCTTTTTAAGACCATTTTTTCCAACATGAGTTCTTAGCAACTTTGTCATAGATCAGTCTTTTGTAGCTGCATGGAATACTTGTAGGATCTCCATTATGCTCCTTCATTCTATATGTTTCTGTTTATATGACAATGGCATGCCATTTTAACTTATACAGCTTTGTAGCACACTTAGAGTAAGGCCTCTGCTTTGTTTTAGCTGGTTTGCTTTGGCTATTCAGGCTTCTGTGATACCACGCACATTATGGTTTTTTTGAGAGGTGACAAAAATGCCATTGGTTTTTTTAGTTATTGCATTGAATTACTGAATTGCTTTAGGTAGCATGAATATTTTAAAATACATTGAACAGGTGGACTGGATATAGAAGACAGTGACAATTCAGCACATCTTCTGACCCTAATACTCTAATACCCCTTGGCTGCTGAGAGCATTGAACCATGATCCAAGGGAAATGACTTTGCATCAAATTTTATTATTGCCTAAACTTCCTTCCAGTTCAATCAGCTGCTTTGAGAGTTGTGTATTTCTCAATTTGTCACCATTTATTAGACTCCTACCATGTGTCAGGAACTTCCCAGGGTCCAGATGTTATAAAAAAATAAAAGCACACCTACCTGTGAACTCAAACACAGTGTGGAAATCAGCACAATAAAGGCTGACTACACGTGGTCAGTGTTAAAAAGAAATTGAAAGCTGAGGTGAACGCAAATGTTGGAGTCTCATTGTGCATCCAGGAATCTTTCTTATTTCCACTCTGGGGATCCAGGTTCTACATGTCACTTTTTCCATGTTCTCTGTCATGGAGAGGCCATCAGAGACAGACTAATCTAGTATTCATTTTCAAATCTGGAAACAACTTTGGAAGAAGGGGGTGGATAAATTCAGAATTAAGGCAAAGGGACCTTTCCCTCTTCATTTCATGCTGACTTGCCAAGAGACCTTCTCTGGCCTCTCCTGACTGCTGCTGAGGGGGATGCCAACTGATTTTTCAGTACTATATTTTATGTGCTTTGCTGTGTACATTCATCTCATTCCTCCCTTTTGGTGGCACTGTAGGGCAGTTGTGAATGTACACTTACTGCAAAACTATGTTAGGTCATGGGTTCCTGAGGAAGTTGGCACTGATCCTTCAGTATGTGCAGTCAGGCCTGCAGTAGACCCCCAGGAAATGAGTACTGCAGCTGTGCTGGGGTGGGTACTCCTTATGCTGCAGTAGTTGTGGTCACTGGAGGACAGGTGAGTTCTGTTCAAATGTCCATCAGGTCCCATGAGATCGTCTTACTTCTGGAGGACTCTGTGGCACTCACAAAAGCACCACACAAACCTACATATCAGTCAGGTCTGTCTCCCAGAGGACTGACCATGTGCAAGGACAGGATCTCTCCTTCATCCTCACATGCTGTCATGCAGTACCTTTTCTATGAAGCAGAAGTTGGCCAGAATTGTGAGGACCTGCACCAGATTGACACCATCTTCATTCCAGTCAAGGCTACAGAACTAGCTTTGCCCCACCAAGCCCTAATATTCAGGTCAGCCTGAGGAGGAAGAAGATGAAGTGGCCCTTGAGGGAAACATAGGAAGGACATGGAGCACAGGAAATACAGGTTGGGACAGGGGCCCTCTGTGTCCATAGGGCCTCTGGCCATTCCTTTAGATTGCATCTATAAGGCAGTTCAAAACACCATCTTCATGAGTAGAGACAATACTGTTCTAATAATGGATAGGCTGTCCATGGGTGGGCTATCTGTGCACCCACAGCAGCCATCCCCAGAAACTGATCAAATCTGGAGTTCTGGATTGAAAACAGTGCCCTGCAAGGAGTATGAACCCTAGAGGCCAATGCACCTGGCATTGGGATGCCCTTAAGTAGTTGCCCCCTCATGAACCTGGCTCACCCATTCATTGGACAACTGTAACACTTGTTTCCACCCTCTTATTCCTATCAAACCTAGAGGCAGAGACTGGCACTCCAGAATCTTGGGCCTTTCTTTTATTCTGTAGCATGTAAGACTCCACCCCCTCTGCCTAGTTCCTAATGCCTTTTCTAGGTTTCTTTTTTTTTTTACTTTGGAAATTTATATTTATTAAATAAAAGTAAAATAAATAAATAAATAAACATTACAGTATAAAAATTGTAAAAAATATTTGTAATTAGTGCTTTGGATTGGCGCAGCTCTAGCTGGTGCGGCCAGTTGGGGAGTGAAGCAGCAGATGGAAGACCTCCCCCCCACCCAACCCCCACTGCTGGGACATGTTCAGGATATCCTCTGAGTCATCACCCCATATGGTTCAGTAACCTCAAGTTCCCTGTTCTTGCACTTGTCTCCTATTCTGGGATGACATTGGGAAAACACAGAAGACCTCAATCTTCCAAATCAGGCTCCAATTCTCTTCCCAGAACATATTAAAAACAGGTCATTTTCACCTGAAAACCTTCCCTTGTCTGATCCATCCTGGAAAAGTCACTTGTTAGCTCCTTACCTCCATGACTGCATCTCCAGCTATTCCTTAGGCCCTTCAAGATTGCTGTAGCCTGCTGAGGCCCAGTTAGCCACTGGACCTGCACTACATGTGGCCAGGTGCCCTTAGTCTTTGGTCACTGTAGAATGTTTCTGACCAGGCTGGCTCCACTAGGGACAGGGCATGTCTCTCAGGCTGAATCCTCCCTTTATGTAGAAGCAGAGCTTTCAATTATGAAGGCTCAGTGCTGTCCTACACTCAGCTCTGTCCCTGCCAGCCCTCCTCAGTTGATTTCAGGGTCATAGCCACCTCTGCCCTGAGCCTGAAGAGGCTTAATAGTGTCACTGCAGCTGAAGACAAGGTCTGTACATTCAGAAACAAGGAAAGTTTTTCTGAAAATGACATCAAACTTTACATAAGTTGGGGGTGATGACAGTGCAGGATCCACTGCTTGTGTGGTGATATGCAACTGGTCAAAGCATCCTACTTCTCATACTCCAACTGTGCCTTTCATTGGTGACCCTGCAACTAGAATGGATCCTGAATAAACAGTCAGGGAAGCTCAAGGTTTGGGGTTATTAGGGGATTCCCTCCATACTGTTTTTTCAAAGAAGTTCAGGAACTTGTGACTGTGGATTTGGCACATGATGTGTGACTCATCTTCTCTATGTAGTATCCTGGCCTATATCTACTTCTATTAGTGATGATGTCTGCTCATTTATGGGCCATGTTTTCAGAGCTAAACCTTCCTGGAGCTGCAAGGACCAGCAAAGACCCAATGCATCCATAGAAATCCATGTCCCAACACAGATTACATTTAGGGCACACTCACACCCACTCCACAAGATCACAATGAGGAAAGAATGAAATGAACAAGCATATACCCATCACAGAACAGACACTCCTGAGGGATCAGTTGGCATCACCAGTGTCAGCGTCCAGGAGAGGCCTGGGCCACACAGCTGGGACACTGTACTCAAGTCATCAAAACATGAAGAGATCAAGCTCCACTCACTTAAACTCTAAAATAATCAACTCTGCCAAAGGTGCCAGGTGCTAATAACATGCACCAGGTCAGTAAATCAATTGGGAGACACTTGTGGACTCTGATTGCCACAGGACATAGAGGCATCATAGGATTCTATCAACTCTGTCACAATGGTGCCCTCCAGGATCAACAGAACCTAGGATCAGCCTGATTACTCCTTGAATAATTGAATCCCTTGGAGATGGGTCCCATGGTCTTTCCAATCAATCCAGATATCCATCAACTGATGACTGCATATATAACTTTGGAATACACTCAGCCATAAAAAAGAATGAAGCCCTATTTTTGCAACAAAATGGTATGTGGCAGTTAATATAGAATACCAAAATATATATAGGAATAAAATGGTCATTTTGGGATACAATTGTCATTTTTAATCCTTGTTTGTACTCCTGTGTAATTGTGGTCTGCCTACTTTTTTCCTGCTGGATACTATAATCAGTGGAAAATTAAGTCTATTACTAAAATGAATTAAAATTATGTATTTGCAAAAACTAATCATAAGTGGGAAGGGTGGGAGAGGTATTGAGGTAGCAGGGGAGGTGTGGTTGTTGTCTTGGAACTGTAGCTATGGAGTGCAGTCTGCTCACTTTATATTAATAATGTTTTTGTTAAAGAGGCATGTTAAGAGGAAACTTATGTGGCTCTTGTGTTATAGGTCCAGGTGAGTCACTGTACTCTATCAACTGCTGCACATGGTCTATAGCTTTCTATCTCCTTAACTTTCTTATCCCACAACCGTGTTTCACACAAGTTTTAAGGCCTTTTCACTTTGAGTCAATGTCATCACATGTCCCCACATGTCTCAAGCAATTTCCTAAGATTTCTGGATTCTCTGCTTACCCCTGCAGTAACCATAACTGGGGACTCCTAGCACTACAAATTTCTGCCACAAGTCAGGCCTCACACTGCCACTGCTGATCCAGACTATGCCCCTGCTCTGTTCCTGCCCTTCTCTCTGGTTCTGTTGGTGTTGTAACCTAGGTAGACCTCTTGGGATAAAAGAAAGGTCAGTGGCCAGCTAATCACCACCTATCTGGGACCCCAAGCTGACTTAGCCCATACTGTCTCCAAGAGAAGGAACAAAGACCCTGCATTTAAAGTAGGCAAGGAGTTAAACTGAAAAACACTACAACTTCTCCAGCGCACTTCCTGATACTCACGCAGGTAACACCAAGGATGATGCTGACAATAATTAGGCCATAGCCAGGATGCAGGAAGCAGGAGCACCTGCAGGCCCTGAACCTCCCAGGATTGATGATATTTGGATACCCCAGTCTGGGCAGCAGCAGGCATCACAGTTACCATCAGAATCTCATCTCCTCCACTCCAGTGTCAGTCTTGTTCACCTCTATTTCCCACAAAGGTAGTAGTCCCAGGCCTCAGCTCCTGCTGCATCTTTGGTGAGCTCTGTTCTCCTGTGGGCTCATGTGTGGGCTTGTGTGTGTATAGGTAAACCCATACACATGACCTCACTACAAATTTATTGTTCCACCTGGGTCTGACTATTCCAAGACGAGCACACAAAAATCCATTTCACTGCCAATGATTGCACAAAGCTGGATATGAGTGACAGCGAGTGATCCTCAGTTTCCCAATCAGCCATGCCTTGGACATCTTGGTGGTGTAGTTTTGGATAAGACAGTGAGCATAGCACATAGGGAAGTTCCTATGCCTGGGGGGCTAGGATCTCTGTCACCTCAGTCACCACAAGGCAGCAACTGGGACCCTGTGGCATTCAGGAGTTTCCCAGCAAGACCTCCCATTCTCATATGTCCTCCTTTGGTGGAGATGGCCAGCAGCAGTGTGGCCAGGGGAAGACTGTAAGGACAGCTGACAGGGTTGCAGTGGCATGGGAAACAGGCGAGAGGACATGGCTATTGCAAGGTCATGCCACCCTGGCTCCAGAAACAGTGAGCCCCTATAGCTGTGTTACACAGTGCTCAGACGTGGTACCTCAGCAGTTACTGACTAGAGGCAAACAGGATGTACAAACAGGATGCCCCTGGATGTGGGGTAGCGGTTGTGTAGGATCAAGGGCCGGGGTGGGAAGAGGGTGGCCTTGCAAAGCTGCAGGGTGTGGTACAGAGGAGGGTGAGTCCTGGGAGCTGCAGCTGGTGCTGCAGGAGCTAAGGGGCTTCCTGGACAGCTGCAGTAGTGATGATAGCAGGAGAGGCTGATGAGGGCAGGGAAGGATGATGGGAAAGACAGTGGGAGGATACAGTGGGAGGGGGAGACCCAGATGGAGCCACATGGAGGGAGGCAGGGAAGCAATGGATGCAGTGAAAAGGGAGAGTAAGAAAGGAGAGGGGCTGAGCTGGAAAGGATGGACCTGGCAGAGGACAGCAGAGGGAAGATTTGAGCAGGGGAGAGATCAGAGAGGGACATAGCGGGAGGCAGCACCTGGAATCCAGAGCCAGCTCAAGCAGAGAGCACAAAATTCCAGACTAGAAGCCCCCTAGATTTTTAATTTGCATTCCTTGCTCTTCATATTTCTTAGAACACATAGCACTAATCATAAATAAACTGTCATTAACTTGTCTAACCCTTTATTTGTCCTCTCATTTAAGCTGTTTTTATCTTGAAATCTTTACTTAATGTATAAAGCTCCAGTATAATTTCTTTCCCTTTACAATAAAAAAGGAACCATTACCATTGCTGCACACTGGTGTCATAACCAGTCATTAACCTTGTCAATAACCTTGTCAATAACCAGTTATTCCCCCACTTAAAAATCTGTTACCCATATTAATAAATCTTAATAAAATCAGTTATGCTCCCATCAATCTATTGAGTACTTATATAATAATCTTACTTGGGTAAATGAAAAAGTTACCCAGGACCACCTTTTGGGATTGTTACTTTTCCAAGTCTTCTCTGATATCTCAAGGTGTCTGTCTTCAAATAAATCTGGTCACCCTTTGCCAGTGTTTTTGGCAAGATTCTACTCATTCAATAGTATTGGAAAACCTCATGATACAATCTTAAGCCCTCATTCTCTGTTTTTACTCTATATTATCTTGGTTCTTTGATGCATGTACTTAATTTCTTCAACTGTACCTATTGTTAACACCATCATTGCAATATCTCATAAAGCAAGTAAGACACCTACAAGTTCTAGTTTCTAATTTTGTGTTTTTGAGGCCTCAAATAACATCTGAGTGAACAAAAATTCTCTACTCCCAGGTGTCTCCTGTTTTCTGGCCTGACATGAGGTACAGGATATTGATTTCATGGTGGTTTCAATGTCAAAGTTGTTTGCTTTTTCAAGAATTTTTTAAATAGCTGTTACTATCATTTCTTTTCTTTCTTTTCTGTCTTTGTCTTTGGGACAGTTAGATACCAGGAGGTGCCTTGTCTGCCCCATTTTTCATCACTTCATCAGTCTGATCATCTTCAGTCAGAAACCTCTTGCTCCCACCAACATGACCCACCTTGGGCAGCTGCTTGTTCTCCCTGTGCCAAAGTTGTTGGTGACCTCCAGGTGGCATGATATCTCACCTGAATTGTGCTATCACTTCAGGACAGCACCTCTGACAGGGATTCTGTGACAGTGTGTCCATGTGGGGCTGTGGTGGGGGATGAAGACAGGTTGCCATGGTGCTGTTGATAGGCTGGGAGACACAGATAGGGTAAATTTGCACCACCTGAACCAGAAACACTGTGAGGGCCAGGGCACAGATGTGTTGCAATTTCTCTAAGGGCATGAGTGGCTGCTGCTCTGGAAGAGGCCAACAGGACTCATGTTATCTGTGCACTCTGGGCCAGATCAGGGTAAGGACAGTGTCCCTGCAAAACCACAGAACATGCAACAGATGATGGGGCCCTGGGAGCCTCAGTTTGTCCTTGAGGTGGGGGCAGTCTGTGAGGCTGACTGGGGAGATACTTATAGGGGTGGTGGGCAGATGGATGGAAAGAGGTGAATAAATGAGTAGGACAGGGTTAGGACACTGGAGGGATGGGACAATGACAAGCAATACAGAGCCAGGGAGGCTGGAGAGCTTGGAAGCCAAGAGAGCAGATGAAGAAAGGAGAGGGACCAAGCTGGAGGGGAAGGGCCTGGGAGAAGCAAGCAGAGTGGAGACATGAGTGGGAGCCAGAGAGCAAGGACACTATAGGGAAGGGGGTGGGGGAGGCAGGGTCCTGAGCCAAGCTCCAATGTGTCACCTCCCATTTTTATCCAATTTATGTTCCTCTATCTTCACATTTCAGGAGCTGCCAATGGGATCAGAGAGAGGCTTGAGATGGCTCTGCCACTGACACCAGACACTACAAGTACTATTTAAACCTGGTATAGAAGACTTCAAAACAATGTGATTAGGATGTTTGATTACCACTGAAGGGAAACCTGGATTTACTTGTTTTCTCAATACATTAATAAATAGTGTGACTCTCTTTATTCATACCAAATTCAAATTTATACTTGGTAAATCCTTTTATATCATTTGTTGGATTATTTTATAGAAAAGTCTTATTGATGTATTTTGCCTATATTCCAAAATGCATAGCCTTTTAAACATATCTGCTCTTTGTTAAAATCTAAAATTTACCAATAACAGACATAGCCATGTGTCTGTTTTGCTATTTTGGAAAAAGGTGAAAGATTTATATATTCTGAAGAGAAATCAGAGTATAGTTTTGCCATTTTGAATGTAGCATAATACATAATAATCTATTTGCATTTTATGAACAGTAATAATTGTTCTGAATTGGAAACTGCTAAGGATCATCATGCTATTGTATTATTTGAAGATCAGTGTGTTTATATAGTTGGTCTGAATATTTTTCATAAGGTGAGAATTATTCTTCCACCTAACAAGTATAATATACCCAAACAGGTAAGCTACCCTTTTAAAATAGATAAGTATTTTCTATAAAACATATCTGAACAAAATATGTTAAGATGTTGACAGAAAAATGTATTCTGTTTATTTAACTGTACCTTCAATGCTGTGTGTGTGTGCATGCGTGCACGCACACATACACTGTTTATCACAGGAAAGATTAAGCATAATACAAATTATCAATTATTTAAAGATAGCAGGTAAATATTATTTGAAGATGGCAGGTGAATATGAAATGAGATATTTTGGAAATTAGGGACCATATTATTGTAGATTGAGCATTGAATAAATCATAAATAGAAGGAGATAGATTTGGGAATTTTGAAACTGAAAATGTAAGGTCATCTTTAAGAAAAACAAAATGTACCAGTACAAAATGGGCAAGTGCAAGGGAGGCACCCAGAAACTGTGGTGAGAAAAACTGCTTGTACCATTGCACTAAATAGTGGATAACTGGGAAAGAAATCATTCATGACTATGTCTAATAAGTACATTGGGTTCTTGAAACATATATTTTGTGTTTTGAAAGCTATTTCTATGTCCTAAGGGAGAAAAGTGTGTAACTTCTCCTTGTCCAGTTTTTCCTTTTTTCCTTTGGTTGCTGCATACGATGGGGCCAATTAGACATGTTACTATAATAGGATTCCCTGCAATCTACCAGTACAAAAAGATGTCTTCTAAGTATGTACATTTCTGTGAAAGGAGCATAATTTTAATGAGTTTTCCTGTTCCACAAAATACTTGAATATCACTTTTATGTTGTACTCTGTAAATGTCAGGTGGAAACAGTTGAATGAGATGAAATCCAGGAGTTTTGTTCTTTGATATATTCTATAGGCAAAGGTCCAGTAAAGATAGGATAGTTCTATTTAATATGTGGCTAAGTACGACTCATGCATTTTCTTTCTTATACTTTCAGTACACAGAACTAAATTAATCATAATTATTAATTGTAGATTGGTCATCACTGATTTATATGTAGCTTTTTACATTATATGCTTAAATATTAAAATATAAAGGCTCATTGCTTATATCTAATGGACACATTTTTATCTTTGTACTTATGTAGTCTCTTATCTGATAAACCAATTGCAATTTTTCATTTTGAAGTATTTTAAAGATCAAACACTTGAAGGTATTTGACAAGTAACCTGGGTATAAACTCCTTCAAATTTAATACATTTTCAATCTATTGTATTGATTGATTCATATCTGATTTGTCAGTTTTGACATTCATATTCACTGGTATTCTAAAATGTTCAACTTTTATAGAAAGCATTTTTTTTGTTTTAGACTAGTTTAGATGGTATTTTACTATATAATGATCATAATATACTCAGAAACAGAAATAGGTCTTTACACACACAAAAAAACTGACACATGGAAGAATGTAGCTCTTATTAGAAGTGGTCATGAGCATTAATTCTAGAGACTGTCTAACTTCTAAAACAAATGAGGATTTAAAATTAACTGCAACAAAATGTGCTTTTGTCAGTGTAAGAGATGGTAACTTCTTGACAGATCCATCCTTGAAGTAGCAGAAAATGTCAAACATCCATTTGTCACATTCTATCTTCTCTGTGTAACAATTAGAGAGTTTTTTTTTTTGTTTTTGACAGGCAGAATGGACAGTGAGACAGAGAGAAAGGTCTTCCTTTTTTCCATTGGTTCTCCTCCAAATGGCTGCCATGGCCAGTGCCCTGTGACCAGTGCCCCATGCTAATCCGAAACAGGAGCCAGGTGCTTCTCCTGGTCTCCCATGTGGGTGCAAGGCCCAAGGACCTGGGCCATCCTCCACTGCACTCCTGGGCTACAGTAGAGAGCTGGACTAGGAAGAGGAGCAACCAGGAGAGAATCCGGCACCCCCACCAGGAGTAGAACTGGTGTGCCAGCACCGCAAGGCAGAGGATTAGCCTATTGAGCCACAGCGCCAGCCCAGAAAGTTATTTTTGACATTAATTATAGGTGATATTTCAGTCCTGCACATGACACTGTGCACACACATGTTTCTTAGAATTGATTTTTTTCTAAGCATGAGATGATTTATAACATACTAGATTTTATTTTTAATATTTAGGACACTTGCCCTTATAGCACCAAGTCATATGAATTTGTTATGTACAATTTTTCACTATGAAAATTTTAATTTTCTGTAATGTTACAAATATATTTTAAATGGAGATCAATCATTGGAGAAGCAGCAAGCCAGATCCTCACAATGTGATGCACATCTGATAAACACATGAAGTGCAGGCTAATGGATGAATTACTAAATAGCTACAGTGATTACATTCTTAGAAGATTATATATTTAGAATTGGCCATTCTGTTTTATTTTGAGGTTTGAACCTCTTTTTTTCCTAGTGAAATGCAGGTACACATAGGAGATTCTTGATTTTCCAGATATTTGAATTCTAGAATGAATGTTACAAGTGGAGTTTGAGAAAAAAACAGATTTGTTTTATTTTTTTTTAACTTTTATTTAGTAAATATAATTTTCCAGTTTATGGATTACAATGGCTTTTCCCCCCCATAACTTCCCTCCCACCCACTCCCTCTCCCATTCCATTCACATCAAGATTCATTTTCAGTTATCTTTATATACAGAAGACCAATTTAGTATATATTAAGTAAAGATTTCATCAGTTTGCACCCACACAGAACATGAAGTGTAAAATACTGTTGGAGTACTAATTATAGCATTAATTCACATTGGATGACACATTAAGGACAGAGATCCCACATGAGGATTAAGTACTCAGTGACTCCTGTTTTTGACTTAACAATTTGACACTCTTATTTATGGCGTCAGAAATCTCTGTAAATGTTCTTATCATAAATTTTTTGAAATCCATATCTTGAATTTCTTCCATCTCATCACCTTCATAATCTTGGCTTGGGGTGTCTTTTTCATTTGGGGGTGTCATAATGTCTTCCTTGTTCTTGTTTCCTCAGTTTCTGCATTTGTTTCTTGGTATTGTGGAGATATTCTTTGGATTCTTCTTCCCTCACTGTGATTTTTTTTTCTCTTTATACTATGACTGTATTAAGTGGACTGTCTGCTTTTGATGGTGCCTTAGAGGCTTGAGATGGGTGTAGCCAGAGAGCTCTGTTTGGTTCCTCAGGGTTAAGGGTGTGCCAAAGGTGACATTCCCAGGTTAGGTGGGGTAAATCTCTCTCTCTCTCTCTCTCTCTCTCTCTCTCTCTCTCTCTCTTTGATTCAGAAGGGAAGTAATTTTGCACAGTTGAGCAGAACTGAAGGTAGTCAGCTTCCAATCTCTGGCTCCTGTGGGTATAACATTCACCTGCTCTTTTCCAAGGACCACACAGAGAATTTGTTCTGCCCTCATTGTGGGCTCAAATTCTCCCGCAGTCTCATTGGGTTGCCAAGGCTACTGAATTGCAGTGTCTCTGGAGAGTACTCACATGAACTCCATGAGTTCTCTCACCCACCATCCCTTTTTTCATAGTCTCAGTTCATTAGCTCCACACATTCACTAGGTCCTATTCTTCTGTTATTTCACCCCCCCCCCCCAGAGTCAGGGTTTTTTGCTTGGCTGTGGGTGGGCAGAGCCCTAAGGTCGCATAGCTTATACATATGATCAAAATGGTGCCTGCTCTTTGTCTTGCTCACCTTTGATAGGTGAGCGGAGAGAGAGAAACTTGTATTGGTACTGCTCCCTTTTTTTTTTCCCTCTCCTCTAGTTAGCCTGGTTAACTTTCCCCCATGGCGCTTCAAGCCTCATTCCCTCTAGGCTCCTCCTTCTGCTTTCCTGCCAGTGTCTTGGGCTATTGAGGTTCGGCTCACCTCATGTTGCAGTGCTGCTGCGTAGATTCCACCACTGTTGTCCTGAGCCATGGGCTCCCACTTCCTCCTCGCAGGTCCACTATGAATCACTAGTTCTGGAAGAGTTTCCTCTGCTGTTGCTTCCCCAACTCTTCCTTGAACCTGCAGTATCTCCACTTTTATTAAACTGTCTCTTCCTGGACTATCAGTGTGCTCCCTTCCTATTCTGCCATCTTGCCCTGCTTTTCTCCTATAGATTACATTTAGTACTATATTAGTTACCAAAGATCAGAGAGACCCTATGACATTTACCTTTTGGTGACTGGCTTATTTCACTAAGTATAATGGTTTCCAGTTGCATCCATTTTATTGCAAATGAAAGCTTTTAATTTTTACCACTGTGTGGTATTCCAAAGTGTATATATACCATAATTTCTTTATCCAGTCTTTAGTTGATGGACATCTGTGTTGATTCCAAATTTTAGCTATTGTAAATTGAGCTGAGGTGAACCTGCAGATACCTATCACTCTTTCATATGCTAGTTTCATTTCTTTTGGATGACTTCAAGGAGTGGGATGGCTGGGTTATATGGCAGGTCTATATTCAGCCTTCTGAGATATTTCCATATTGTCTTCCACAGTTGCTGTGCAAGTTTACAATCCCTTCAACAGTGGGATCCTCCTCCCCACATCCTCACCAGCATTTGTTGTTTAATGATTTCTGTATGAGGACCATTCTAATGGGGTGAGGTGAAACCTCATTGTGGTTTTGATTTGCATTTTCCTAATGGACACTGGGGAAATGCTACAAGATACTGACATAGAGAAAGACTTCTTGGCAGAGTCCAGAAGCACAGGCAATCAAAGCCAAAATTAACAAGTGGGGTTACATCAAACTGAGAATCTTTTGCACTGCAAAAGAAACACTCAGCAATGTGAAGAGGCAACCAATATAATAGGAGAAATTATTTGCAAACTATGAAACTGACAAAGGATTAAATCCCAGAATCTATAAATAGGTAAAGTAACTAATCATACACAAAACAAACAACTTAGTCAAGAAATGGGCAACAGACCTGAACAGATATTTTTCAGGAGAGGAAATTCAATTGGTCAAAAAACACATTAAAAAAAATGCTCAGGATCACTAGTCATCAGGGAAATGTAAATCAAAACCATAACTATTAAGTTTGACAAGATTGTCAGTTGAGTCATTAGGATACCACCTGCTCACATGATATCTCTACTCTTAATTTTATGTGAAAACACAAGCATTACTTGCATTAAAACAGATTTGTACAAACCTAACCATTTTAATCAAGTATATAATGCAAGCAGTACAAATTACTGGACCTGTTAAGAAAAATGGGTTGTACCAAAACAATTTAGCTTCAAATGTTAATGTATTAATTATCCGCAAATACTAAAATTGATATTGTATAAATTTGAATGTGTGAGTTCCTTTATATGAGTTCTAGCAAAAGTTCAAAATATATGGGTATATAAGAATGTAATCTTTGATTTAAATTGTGATTGATACATGAAAATACCTCTTTGGAGATCCTTGAAATCTATATTGAGTGTAAATAATGTTACACAAACCTCATTTAGCACAAAAGTATGCTAAGTGCTAATGCCCAGATAAGTAAAGTGAGTTGTTCAAAGTCATGCAGGTAATTTGTAGCAGTGAAAATTATATGAAGAATCAGGTATCCTGAAATGTAGGCCATCATTCTATCAATATAGTAATCCCTCTTGAGTACAAGATTATAATTTGTGGGAAATTAATGTTGGAAAATAAATACTTGCTTTTTTGTTATGGTGCAAAATTTCTTTATATACTTATTCATGAGTTGCATGAATTTTTTCAACATACTTTTGAGTATGTTTGCTATTTACTTGAAATATATACATAACAAGTAACTACATCTAATTCCCAAAAGAATTTTAGAAACAATTACATATATATGCTTTAAATTCTTTGCTGATTTACTTGGCAATATGAAAAAGCAATGCGTATTTGAAAACCTTGAAGGGTACTATGTCACTTGCATTTTAAGATATAATGTTGTATTTTAGGTCTCTTAATGTTTTCAGTAGTGATTTTTAAAGACTCTTCCTATTTTATCAAAGATAATAAGGATTTTTCTTTTTTGGTAATCATTATATTTTCATTTAAAACAGTATATTAAATAAGAATTCTCAAGGGAATAATTTCTTTTTTTTAACTATTATTTAATGAATATAAATTTCCAAAGTACAGCTTATGGATTACAATGGCTTCCCCCAATAACGTCCCTCCCACCCGCAACCCTCCCCTTTCCCACTCCCTCTCCCCTTCCATTCACATCAAGATTCATTTTTTATTCTCTTTATATACAGAAGATCAGTTTAGCATACATTAAGTAAAGATTTCAACAGTTTGCTCCCACATAGAAACATAAAGTGAAAAATACTGTTTGAGTACTAGTTATAGCATTAAATTTCAATGTACAGCACACTAAGGACAAAGACCCTACATGAGGAGTAAGTGCACAGTTACTCCTGTTGTTGACTTAATAAATTGACACTCTTGTTTATGGCATCAATAATCACCCTAGGCTCTTGTCATGAGCTGCCAAGGCTATGGAAGCCCCTTGAGTTCACCAAATCTGATCATTTTTAGACAAGGTCATGGTCAAAGTGGAAGTTCTCTCCTCCCTTCAGAAAAAGGTACCTCCTTCTTTGACGACCCGTTCTTTCCACTGGGATCTCACTCGCGGAGATCTTTCATTTATTTTTTTTTTTTTCTCCAGAGTGTCTTGGCTTTCCATGCCTGAAATACTCTCATGGGCTTTTCAGCCGGATCCGCATGGCTTAAGTGCTGATTCTGAGGCCAGAGTGCTGTTTAGGACATCTGCCATTCTATGAGTCTGCTGTGTATCTCGCTTCTCATGTTAGATCGTTCTCTCCCTTTTTTATTCTATCAGTTAGTATTAGAAGACACCAGTCTTGTTTATGTGATACCTTTGACTCTTAGGCCTATCAGTATGATCAATTGTGAACAGAAATTGATCACTGGGACTAGTGAGATGGCATTGGTACACGCCACCTTGATGGAATTGAATTGGAATCCCCTGGTATGTTTCTAACTCTACCGTTTGAAATAAGTCAGCTTGAGCATGTCCTGAATTGCACATCTCTTCCCTCTCTTATTCCCACTCTTATATTTTATAATTTCATAATAAATCCTAATACATTAATATATTTTAAGGTGAGAAAATAGGATTTCTTTGAAATCTCATAGAATGATAGTGAAAATTGAAGATATCTACAGTGTTTCATAATTTTGTTTAAAAATTGTCAAATTGATAGTTTTTTAGGTAAGTTTTTAGTTTTTAACAGATTCAATAGGTTTATAGATAGAATTCTAACAAATAATGTATACCCATCCTTACTCGTTGCCACCTTCTTTCCTTCATTGTCTTTTTAGTTTTTGAGATAACATTTTAAATTTAAATTATGATTAAAAAAGCTTAATACTTCAGGGAACTAGTTTAACAAGTATAAAGCAAAAAAAAAAAACCTAGTTTAGTGAGAAAACAGACAATGGCTATAAACAATATTTGAAAAAAGAAATAGAAAAGATTAAGGGATAAAATCACTATTTTAACTCCTTTACTAAAAGACTCAGAGAAAGTCATTATTTATGTCTGTGTGAAAATGGATGTAAAAATGAATTATTTTTGTGTAATAAAATGGAACTTCTCTGAAGTTTTCCTGACAATCTCACAGAAAAACTTTTTAATAAATTTAAACAAAGTTTCCCCCTCCTTGTAAATTTTAGAAATCATCTACACTGTTTATACTTAATATTATTATATATAAAAATAATGAGATATTTTCTGGACAGTTACACAGAAAGGTCAGGTCATGGAACTGAGGCCCCTCGTCCCACATGAAAAGACAGGAGGAAGTGAGGACCCATAAATGACAGCTCCTCACCTGCCTGAACCCCACACACAGCCCAGCTACTCTGTAGTGGCCACCCAGTCCCAACTGCACAATCAGGGGAGTCATAGCTGCCCAGGGATGACTCTGGGTCCAGAAGTTTCTGCCAGCAGGGAAAGGGCAGGACACCGGGGGTCCCAGGTGCAAGTCCAGGCTCCACCTTTTTGGTCAAAAGAGACCCAGGGAAGTGCTGTGCCACCTGTGAGATGGGGCCAAGCATTGCACAGACAGCTCTGGGAGCCTGCATCCTGCCTTAGCTCCACCTTCCCCCATTCTAGACCCCAGCCCCACACACTCACCATTTCCCGGTGTCCTAAGTGTGTGATTTCCTGTGCTGAAAGAGGGTCAGAGATCAGTGGACACTGGGACACTTTTCGGAGTCTCCCAGTAGCAAAGCCCCCTCCTTGGATCCTTTCTCCCTATAGGAACTGGACTACTATGGTGTCAAGATCATGTGTAGTTATGCAGTGTTTATACCACCGGGCCTGATTAGCAGCTTGCATAACCATCAGCATGCATGAAACAAAAGACACAAGGAATCAGCATCCTAGATAGCAGTTACATAATTTTAGGCCTCTCCAGATGGGAGAAGTAACAGGGAGAGCTGTGTTTGTGTTGCAAACTGCCTCCCCTAGGGATCCACCCTCCCTGCAGGGGGAGGGCCTTTCACCACTGGATCATGCCACCTGCCTCCCCATGGGTTTTCCTGCACCTGTCCTACCTAGAAGTTGTAGTAACCTGCTTAAGATGAGTTAAAGTCTAATGGTGTTTATTGGCTTCTGGGCCTTTTCATTTTCTTCATATTTCTGACTCATTTCTCTGTTGGGTCATTTGAAAATTTTTTATATCAATCTTAAGCATGTTAACAGAGGTTAAATAATCATTTTGTTGTAGATACTTGTTTTCTAGTCTTCCTCTTGTTCTTAAATATGATAGTTGTTTCTTGCTGGTACTGAGTAATTAGCAGATTTTATACATTAATCTTCCCAGTAATCTTGTTAAACTTATCAGTTGTATTTTAGATTTTATGAATTATCTCTGTATTAAAGTGTCATCCTAGATATATAATATATATGATCTATATAAACAATATATTCCTTCAAAATTTATCTTTACCCCTTATATTTTCTTTTTGCTTATTTACAGGACTACTCCTCCACTATGAAGTTGAAAAAAAAAACAGTGTCGGCATCTTATTCTAGGCTTTCTTCCAAGGAAAAAATTTTCAAAGCTTAAGTGTGTTATTTGTTTTAGGTTCCTTTTGATCTTGATCAGATTGAGGACATTACTTTTTGTTTGTTTTGACTGATAGCAAGTTTTTTCAAATAGAAACTTAATTCTATTAAATGTGTTTAAACATTCACTCAAAATGATCATGTGATTTTCTTTTTGTATTTTTCACCTAATTGTTTGGGAATCTTCCAACTCCTGCATTTTTTATTTTCTCTTGCTTGTAATTGATCTATGGCTTTCATACATGATTTAATTTATTATAATAACACTTTGCTTATGATATTCATATTTCTGTTTATAAAAGGGATGCTTTTAAAAATTCTTTCAAATCCTGATGCACTTGCATCATCATCAGTGTGATATTGGTTTTCCAAGAGAAATTTAAAACATACCCTCTGCTTATTTCCAGTTTACATAGATCTGGGAAACATAAGTTTGTTCTTTCTTCCTTAAAAGTTTGGAGCATGTCTACAAAGATGGACCTGAAATTTTGATTATGTAAGTTTTTCCTTCATTGGTTGGTTGGAGTTTTGAAATGTCATTCAACTTACTTGATTTATATATGACTTTTTCTATTTTATGTTATATATGTGTTTTGGGAATTTGATTTTCAAAATATGGTGGATTTTGATCTCTCTAGTCAGAATTTTGCTCTTAAGAATTTCACAGATTTCTCTTAGTATCTTGGTAAAGGCTGCAGAAGAATGATCCTGTTTTAGTTCCTGAAACTGGTTATTTGTTTGACTTTTCTCTCTGTTTCCTTAATAGCTTTTACTAATGTTTTATTAACTTAACATTTTTTAAATCATTATATCCTTGTTTATTTGCTTGTGGTAGTTTTTTTTTTTTTTTGCAGCTTTTCACAAGGTTTGCTGTTATCTTCTTGCTTTAATTAAATACTTTCATTTTTTCTTTATAATTCTTAATAAGCTGTAATGATTGATTTCATTGTTTCACTCTAACATAATCATTGAAGGCTGTAAATTATTTTTTTTACTATGGTTTACTGCATCCTTTTTATTCCCTCATGTTTTTCCAACCCCTGTATGTACAAGTCCTATGTTTCTCCCAGTGTCTCCAATCCCATGTACCTGAAGCAATTGCAGTCTACATGTCTTAATTTCTGTACCTTAAACCTATATGTTCTGGTTGATACATTAGTGCTTCAACTATCTGAGATCCATTATTTATGCTTACCTGCCCAGGTAATCACAGTATGTCAACTACCCCTTTCATGGCTGCAGAATGGCTGTGGTGCTGAAGAGAGCACCACAATAGAGCAGTGTCTCCAATAATTTCAATAGAGAAGCAAGTAAAATTTCCCAGATATCCTAAGGTAGGCATTTACTTATGTACTGCTGACTACATGCAATAAGTTCATTTCTACATTAATCTTTTGAAATAAATGCTGCTATGATTGTTGATTTTTTTTTCTTTATGGTGCTGCCTGTTAATTGCTGACATGTGTTAATACAAATGAGATTCATATATTTTATCTTCCTACCAATTCACTCCACATTCTGGTGTGACCTGAATGGTAAAATTCTGCCACCATAGAGTATATCTGAAGAATGTGGTACAGATAATATCATTTTAACTCAAAATAATTAACATTTTTAAAATGATCTTGAGAGGCCGGCACTGTGGCTCACTAGGCTAATCCTCTGCCTTGTGGCGCCGGCACACCAGGTTCTAGTCCCGGTCGGGGCACCGGATTCTGTCCCGATTACCCCTCTTCCAGGCCAGCTCTCTGCTGTGGCCCGGGAGTGCATTGGAGGATGGCCCAAGTGCTTGGGCCCTTCACCCCATGGGAGACCAGGATATGTATCTGGCTCCTGCCTTTGGATCAGTGCAGTTTGCGGGCCACAGCGTGCTGGCCACAGTGGCCATTGGAGGGTGAACCAATGGCAAAGGAAGACCTTTCTCTCTGTCTCTCTCTCTCACTGTCCACTCTGCCTGTCAAAAAAAAATGATCTTGAGAAAAAAATAGAACTCTGTAACTCAATTTTCAATAAGGAAGCAAGGAAATGAATATTCCAACTGAGGAAGCAAACCACACATTTAATTGTATTAATGAGAGAGAGAACAATATGGGTGTATAATGAAAGGATAAAAGTTGATATTTCTTACTTACTGGACATTATGTTTAGTGATGCATTAAGCCTGTGATTATAGAGTGCACTAAAATTACATTTTTGCAAAAATTTAAAAAATAAAGAAAACAAAAGGGAGGAGTTGAGCAGGGGAAAAGAGGGTTGGAATTAGACTTATGTTCTTAGAATTATGCATGAAAATACAAGAAATCTGTTCTCCTTATATTATTAAAATTTAAACAAATGCATTTTTAAAAAGTTAATTGACTTTAATAAAAATGAAGGGGGATGGTGTTTGTGGTTTACTGGTTAAAGTGGCCACCTGCAGTGCCGGCATCCCACATGGGCACCAGTTCAATTCCTGGCTGCTCCACTTCTGATCTAGCTCTCTGCTGTGGCCTGGTAAAATAGTAGAGGATGGCCAAAGTTCTTGGGCCTGTGCACCCATGTAGGAGACACAGAAGAAGTGCCTGGCTCCTGGTTTCATGTTGGCGAATCCTCAGCCATTACAGCCAACTGGGGAATGAACCAATGGATAGAAGACCTCTCTCTCTCTCTCTTTCTTTCTGGCTCTCTCTCTCTTTCTCTCTCACTCTCTCTCATTCTGTCTTCATCTCCTTCTTTCTGTGTAATTCTTTCAAATAAATGAATCAATCTTTAAACAATGACAATGAATTCTATTATTAAAAATTGTTGAGAAATAGATTTAAGGAATTCTAACTTAAAATATATGCAAGGTGATCAGTATGTAGTTGGTGCTTTTGGTTCCTTTGAAGAAATTCTTAGAAATGAAATTACTTTGTCAAAAGGTGTGATAAGTCTAATTCTTCATCACACAGGAAATATTGTCCTTAAAAGTCATGGTTCTTCATCTCTGGGATTTGAGGAAAGGTAAATTAGTAATTAATTATTTTGGGAGCAGTGATCTTACTTTTCTTTTGATTAAGAACCACTGTTCGGCTGGTGCCATGGCTCACTAGGCTAATCCTCCACCTGTGGCACCAGCACTCCAGGTTCTAGTCCCTGTGGGGGCAACAGATTCTGTCCTGGTTGCTCCTCTTCCAGTCCAGCTCTCTGCTGTGGCCCAGGAAGGAAGTGGAGGATGGCCCAAGTGCTTGGGTCCTGCACCCCATGAAAGACCAAGAGAAAGCACCTGGCTCCTGCCTTCAGATCGGTGCAGCACACCGGCTGTAGCGGCCATTTGGAGGGTGAAGCAACGGAAGGAAGACCTTTTTCTCTATCTCTCTTTCTCACTGTCTAACTCTGCCTGTCAAAAAAAAAAAAAAAAAAAAAGAAAAAAGAACCACTGTTTGAGCATTAGTAATAGCCACAGCTGACAAGGGAAATTTTTCTTTTCAGAGATTGTTACAAAGATGATGTGAAAGGATAGAGTTATAAGTGAAGTACTTTAAAGCCTAAGCATATATGTACTACACCATAGTAAGAATAATTAATTGCTCAGATAGTTAATTGGTTTATGGAAGTGAAACTTTACACAGCATCAAAGTAACCTCACACACTTGGTTACAAGGGAGGAATAACAATAATGATATGGTATTGGCAGCAGTTTGTCATCATTACTTTGGTTAATTAGAGAAGCTTTTATATGTCATTTGAATAAAGTAGTAAGCTTTAGAAGGAAGGATGGAACCCTTGGTTAAATTTGAATTTCAGTTAAACAACATCAATTTTAGTTTGAGAGGCCATCACTGTGGCAGAGGAGGTTATGCCACCATCTGCAGTGTGAACAAGTGTGTGGAAGATTATCCCTTTTTCTCTCCCTCTCCCTCTCCTTTTCTCTTTCTTCCTCTCCCTTTCCCTTCCACCCTCTCTCCTCTGGGTCTCCTCTGTAATTCTGGCTTTCAAATAAATAAATAAATAAATATTTAAAAAGATAAAATTAGCTTGATCATATTCCAGGCAGTATTAGAGTGCCCTGTATTTTATCTGGCAGAACCACTTTTATAGCAATGTAATGTGTAATACTACAATGCATATACAAATTGTCTTCCAGTCAACATGTTACACATCAAATAAATACTTAGCTTTAAATTTGTATTCCTGAAGGATTTTCAGAGCATAGAATAAAAATATTTAAGGACAATCTAAAAGAACTGAGACAAAAAGATGATGATGAGGTAGAGTTTTAGGCAACTGGCCTTTATTTCCATTAGGTCAATGAAATGTTAAAGGGAATGTGTAAGACTAAATGAAAGAAATGGGCCAAGAACATATCCAGTCATTTGCACTGCTTTGTTACTTGGACATGTCTGACATGTCCAAAAACCCCTAGCAAAAGTGAAATGTTAATCCAGTAGAGAAATTTTGTTGGATGACTTAAGAAAAGCTGAAATCAGGGAGGATGGGTTAAGGGTTGCTGGTTTAGTTGAAGGTTCATTGATGCTGGTGTGACATAGGAAGACAAAGCTCACAAAAGTCAATAGCACATGCTTCTGTTTTGGAGCAGAGAGCTACAATGAGGAAGGCCCATTGGAAATTGGATTACGTGTCAAAGAGATTACATAAATAATACTGGTGTCTGCAAATAATTAATAGAATTAAAAAGGAGAGAATGATCCTACATGGGAAGCAGGATACACAGCAGACTCATAGAATGGCAAAATCCCTCAACAGCACTCTGGCCTCAGAATCAGCCCTTAAGGCATCCAGAGTTTCACAGGAATGGAAAGCTAAGACACTCTGGAAAAAAAAGAAGACCTAAATGAAAGATCTCTGTGAGTGAGATCCCAGTGGAAAGAACGGGCCATCAAAGAAGGAGGTACCTTTCTCTGAAGGGAGGAGAGAACTTCTACTTTGAATATGGCTTGTCTAAATAAGATTGGAGTTTGTGAACTCAGGAGGCTTCCATGGCCTTGGCAGCTCATTACAAGAGCCTCAGGTAATTACTGACATCATAAATATGAGTGCCAATTGTTAAATCAACAGCAGGAGTCACTGTGCACCTGCCCCCCATGTAGGGCCTCTGCCCTCAGTGTGTTGTACTTTGTGTGTCTGTGTGGGTGCAATCTGTTGAAATCTTTACTTAGTATATACTAAGTTGATCTTTCATATATAAAGATAATTGAAAATGAATCACGATGAAGAATGGGATGGGAGAGAGAGTGGGAGATGGGATGGTTGCAGGTGGAAGGGAGGTTATGGGGAAAAGGCTGTTATAAATTCAAAAGTTGTACTTTGGAAATTTATATTTATTAAATAAAATTGAAAAGAAAAAAATAAAAATAATAAATGTAATGAATAAATAAATAAAAATAAGAGAAAAATGATACATATTGAAGAAAAAAAAAAAAAAGAAGGGGAAGCCAATGTTGATGTCAGGAAAACTAAAAGCAAGGAAAAGAGAAACTTCTAATATATGATGAAAAGAGTATCAGAAAGGAAGCTTCCAGAAAATAGAGTGGAGCTTTATTTTAGCACAATTTGTATACAACATAAGAAAGCTTAGAATCATGAAGCTACAAGATTCTTTTTTTTTTTTGGACAGGCAGAGTGGACAGTGAGAAAGAGAGACAGAGAGAAAGGTCTTCCTTTACATTGGTTCACTTTCCAACACACCGCGCTGATCCAGAGGCAGCAGCCAGGTGCTTCTCCTGGTCTCCAATGGGGTGAAGGACCCAAGCACTTGGGCCATCCTCCAATGCACTCCTGGGCCACAGCAGAGAGCTGGCCTGGAAGAGGGGCAACCGGGACAGAATCTGGTGCCCCGACTGGGACTAGAGCCCAGTGTTCCAGTGCCACAGTGCAGAGGATTAGCCTATTGAGCTGTGGCACTGGCCTGCTACAAGATTCTTTTTTGCTTGTCACCTAAAATCTACATGGAAGCCTCACTATAAAATAGTATAAAATTCACTGTGCTGAAACATGAACACAGAATAGGTGCAATTGTTATTCACCCAGAGAGCAACAGAAAATAAAAATGACATGAGACACAAAAAGATAGGATCAAAAAATTAAAAATATGAAAACCAAAAATTTAGCACTACAAAATGATCTGACATAACACATTAGACATGTTAAAGAACAAATTTGTCACAATCAGAATAACTCAAGTATGAATAATTAAACAAAAATAGAAGTACCAGAGGGAAATGAATTAGAATTACTTAAAAAGAATTATAGAATAAAAATGACTGTAGAAAGAAAATTAAACTGAAGATAATACAAGAGTGAATAGAAAGCAGATTTGAGAGCAAACAAAGGATATAGAGTTAGACAAGATAATCCAGCAATAGTGATAGCACAGCAAGCTGAAGCAATGGAACAAATTTTGGAAATTTATACTTAAAGTACACTTTAAGTGTAGAATATATTTGAATGTATATATTTATACAGTGTAAATGTGTTTAACAAAATCACTCTATAACATTCAGCACTTAGACATGTTCTTATACAACTACTGAAATTATAAAGCAAAGAAAGATTTTATTAGTATCTAGAAATCTAGGCACTTATGAGCAAAATGAACGATACTGAAGGATTTCAAATTACCATAAACTAAAGAATAAAAATGTGAGAAAATAAAACACTTCTTACACAGATGTGCTTTGTGAATATCATTTTTAGAATTGCACTTGATAAAGACATTTATAAATTTTATTAGGTTTTTTTTTTCTGTAAGATGAATGCCATGTCTTTAACATGGTTTTAAGGACACAATTATACTAATGCCCTTACGACACATGGTTAACTTTTTTTTAAAGATTTATTTATTTATTTATTTGAAAGTCAGAGTTATACACAGAGAGAGTAGGAGAGAGAGAGAGACAGAGAGACAGAGAGAGAGGCCTTTCATCTGTTGGTGCATTCTCCAATTGTCTGCAATGGCTGGAACTGCATTGATAAGAAGCCAGGATCCAGGAGCCTCCTCCAGGTCTCCCATGTGGGATCAAGAGCCCAAGGACTTGTGCCAACTTCCATTTCTTTTCCAGGCCATAGCAGAGAGCTGGATTGGAAGTATAGCAGCCAGGACTCGAACCGGTGCCCATACAGTATGCTGGCACTGTAGGGGGTGGCTTTACCTGCTACACCATGGTGCCAGACCCAAAGTTTAACTTTTTAAATTTTTTTAAAAGGTTGAGAAGGGGAGAGAGAGAAAGAGAGAGAGAGAGAGAGAGAGAGAGAGAGAGCAAGTGAGCTTCCATCTATTGTTTGGCTACCCAAATGGCCACAATAGCCAGCACTATCCAGGCAAAAATCAGGAATATGGAACTACATCCAGGTCTCCCACATGAGTGGCAAGATCTCAACCAGCTGGGCCAACTGCTACCTTCACAGGCACATTATTGTGAAGTTGTACTGAAAGCAGAGGATCCAGGACTCAAATTGGCACTTTGATAAAAGATGCCTACATTGAAAGCAGTGCTTTAATGCAGTACACCATAACACAAGCCCCCAATTATTTTAATATTATAACTGTATAATTCAATGTATTTTCCATTTATGAAATTTTACACTGGAATGTTTTTGTTTCAAATTATCTTGATCCAAACACATATAGCATATTATTAGAGAACCTAGTGTCATCATTATTAAAATTTCAATGTCCTAAAATCCACTCTAGAAACAATGGTGTTGAAGTATAAGCCCCCCTAATGTTAATTTAAATGTAATTTTTCTAAGACTGCTTCCAATTTAAAAGATATGTAGTTGCAAAGGAATAATATATGGGGAAGAAGAATTTTCCTGGGAAAATGTTTTTAACTTGATTAATTCTGTAAGGCTGTCTGTTTTCCATGATGACATTTCCATTGCTTAAATCCCAGCACAAGCCTCTCTCCCATTCATGACTTCTTCAACTTTCAGTACTCACTATTATAGTTCTCATTTAAAAATAATGGTAAAAGCAATGGACTAAATGAATACTTTTTGAAAATATAATCAATTTGGAAAATGGTTTATAAGGCAAAAAAAAATCTCTAAGCATGATAGCATAATGAATTTTCATTATGCAAGAACAATTAATCACTGTGTAACAGATTGTCAGCAAAACAAAATGCTTCAAATGTAAACAGGAGTGTCAATTGGTAAAGTCAACAACAGGAGTCACTGTGCACTTACTCCTCATGTAGGATCTCTGTCCTTAATGTGCTGTACATTGAGACTTAATGCTATAACGAGTACTCAAACAGTATATTTCACTTTGTGTTTCTATGGGGGTGCAAACTGTTGAAATCTTTACTTAATGTATACTAAACTGATCTTCTGTAAAAAAAAAAAAAAAAAAAAAAAAAAAAAAGAAGAAATTATCAATTCCCAACTTGACTCTCACTGGGATTAAACATGACAATAGGTCTGATCTGATTTCATCATCATTTAAAAAATCATCAATTATTTTTCACTTTATGTTTCTGTATGGGAGCAAACTGTTTAAATCTTTACTTAATGTATGCTAAACTGATCTTCTGTATATAAAAGAGAATCAAAAATGAATCTTGATGTGAATGGAAGGGGAGAGGGAGTGGGAAAGGGGAGGGTTGCGGGTGGGAGGGACGTTATGGGGGGGAAGCGGGGGGGAAGCCATTGTAATCCATAAGCCATACTTTGGAAATTTATATTCATTAAATAAAAGTTTAAAAAAATGTAAATAGTTATAAAATATTGTCTGTAAAGGTCAGGGAATTTTCTCTCTATGAAATAGGTTTTAATGATGAGGATTATAATGGAGAATATCATAAAACCAACAAATGTGAGATAAATCAACACTAATAATTTCTGTATTAACAAAATATATTTCCTATTCATTAAAACAGAGAGAATTTTTTGTGAATGTCCATAAAGAAAAAGATACAAAGGGATTCCAGTTAAAATACCTCAAGGGCTGAGATTGTGGTACAGTAGATTAAGCTGCCACCTACAATGCTGGCATCCCATATGAGAGCTCATGTGGGTGCCTGCTCGCTTGCTCGCTCTTCTTCTAATCCACCTCTCTATAATGCTCCTCTGACAGTAGCAGAGGATGGACCAAGTATTTTGGCCCCCGCCACCCCCATAGGAGACTTGGATGGTGTTCATGGCTCCTGGCTTTAGCCTTTCTCAGCCCCAGCCATTGTGGACATTTGGGGCAATAAACCAGAGAATGGAAAATCTTTGGTCATCTTTTGTAATGCTAGGCAAGTTGTGACAAATTTAAATTTCTGTTTATTATGGAATATCTTTATTTCACCTTCATTTATAAAAGAGAGCTTTGCTGGGTGCATTATTCTTGGTTGACAGTTTTACCTCTTAACACTTTGCATATATCTTCCCATTCTCTCCTAGCCTTTGGTGTTTCTTATCAAAATTCAGCTATGAATCTGTGCGGGTCAGCCGCATCAGTCAAATGGAACCTGAGGAAGGGAGAGGGACCTAAAAGAGAGACAAGCGATCAGAGAGAATGGAGCCAAGACAACAAGGCTGATCAAAGCTCATTTATTCCAATGTCTGGGTGGTATTTTTACATAACAAGCACAAAGAAGCAAAAAGAAGCACAAAAAAAGCACAAAGAAGCACAAAAGATAACAACATACATAAGCAACTTATTGGGGCCTCTGGTGGCACAGATAATTTTAACAGAGTGTTCTTTTTCTTTTTTCTTTCTTTTTTTTTTTTTGACAGGTAGAGTGGACAGTGAGACAGAGAGAGACATAGAGAAAGGTCTTCCTTTTCCATTGCTTCAACCGCCAGTGGCCACCGAGGCCAGCACGCTGCGGCCGGCACACCGTGCTTATCTGAAGCCAGGACCACAGCAGAGAGCTGGACTGGAAGAGGGGCAACTGGGACAGAATCCAGCACCCTGCCAGCACCGTGGCTCAATGGGCTAATCCTCCACCTGCGGCGCCACCACACTGGGTTCCAGTCCTGGCCGGGGCGCCAGACTCTGTCCTGGTTGCCCCTCTTCCAGGCCAGCTTTCTGCTATGGCCCAGGAGTGCAGTGAATGATGGCCCAAGTGCTTGGGCCCTGCATCCACATGGGAGACCAGGAGAAGCACCTGGCTCCTGCCTTCGGATCAGCGCAATGCACCGGCTGCGGCGGCCATTGGAGGGTGAACCAATGGCAAAAAGGAAGACCTTTTGCTTTGTCTCTCTCTCTCTCTCCCTGTCCACTCTGCCTGTCAAAAATAAATAAATAAATAAAAGAATCCAGCTCCCCAACTGAGACTAGAACCTGGTGTGCCAGTGCCTCAGGCAGAGGATTAGCCTATTGAGCCGTGGTGCCGGCCAACAGAGCGTTCTTGATTATCATCCTCCTTCAGGATGGGAGTATGTGACTTTCTTATCCCAAGAACTCCACAAGCCAAGATTGGCCTTGATTTTCCAAAGGCTGCCTACATGAATCTAATTTGAATCCTCAGAAGGCAATCTGGAGTTTCTATCATGTGCATTTTATTTTTTTTTTTACTTTTATTTAATGAATATAAATTTCCAAAGTACAGAATACGGATTACAATGGCTTCCCCCCCATAACGTCCCTCCCACCCGCAACCCTCTCCTTTCCCACTCCCTCTCCCCTTCCATTCACATCAAGATTCATTTTTTATTCTCTTTATATACAGAAGATCAGTTTAGCATACATTAAGTAAAGATTTCAACAGTTTGCTCCCACACAGAAACATAAAGTGAAAAATACTGTTTGAGTACTAGTTATAGCATTAAATTTCAATGTACAGCACACTAAGGACAAAGATCCTACATGAGGAGTAAGTGCACAGTGACTCCTGTTGTTGACTTAACAAATTGACACTCTTGTTTATGGCCTCAGTAATCAGCCTAGGCTCTTGTCATGAGCTGCCAAGGCTATGGAAGCCCCCTGAGTTCACTGACTCTGATCATATTTAGACAAGGCCATGGTCAAAGTGGAAGTTCTCTCCTCCCTTCAGAGAAAGGCACCTCCTTCTTTGATGACCCATTCTTTCCACTGGGATCTCACTCGCAGAGATCTTTCATTTAGTTTTTTTTTTTCCCCAGAGTGTCTTGGCTTTCCATGCCTGAAATACTCTCATGGGCTTTTCAGCCAGATCCACATGCCTTAAGGGCTGATTATGAGGCCAGAGTGCTGTTAGGACATTTGCCATTCTATGGGTCTGCTGTGTATCTCACTTCCCATGTTGGATCATTCTCTCCCTTTTTGATTCTATCAGCTAGTATTTGCAGACACTAGTCTTGTTTATGTGATCCCTTTGGTTCTTAGTGCTATCATTATGATCAATTGTGAACAGAAATTGATCACTGGGACTAGTGAGATGGCATTAGTACATGCCACCTCGATGGGATTGAATTGGAATCCCCTGGTATGTTTCTAACTCTACTGTTTGAGGTAAGTCAGCTTGAGCATGTCCCGAATTGCACATCTCTTCCCTCTCTTATTCCCACTCTTATATTTAACAGCAATCAATTTCAGTTAAGTTTCAGCACTTAAGAAGAATTGTGTATTGATTACAGTATTCAACCAAAAGTATTAAGTAGAACAAACAAAATACTAAAAGGGATAACATATTAAGCTGCTCATCAACAGTCAGGGTGAGGGCTGATCAAGTCACCATTTCTCATAGTGTTCATTTCACTTTAACAGGTTTCCTTTTTGGTGCTCAATTAGTTGTCACCTATCAAGGAGAACAAGTGGTATTTGTCCCTTTGGGATTGGCTTATTTCACTCAACATAATGTTTTCCAAATTCCTAACAGGGATCACTTTTCAGTTATAATTTAAACACCTAAGAATAATTGTGTGTTAATTACAGAGTTCAACCAATGGTACTAGAACAAAAAAAATACTAAAATGGATAAAGTATTACATTGTACATCAACCGTCAGGACAAGAGCTGATCAAGTCACTGTTTCTCATAGTGTCCATTTCACTTCAACAAGTTTCCCCTTTGGTGCTCAGTTAGTTGTCGCCGATCATGTGCATTTTAGAATCTTTTCTTTATATTTTACTGTAGAGAATTTTAGTACAATGTGTCATGAAGATCTTTTCTTATCATGGCTATTAAGAGCTTTATGTGCTTAATGTACTTGAATGTTCCTCTCTTTCCCAAAATTAGGGAAGTTTTCTGTAATTATTTCACTAAAAAGGCTTTCTTGGGCCAGTGCTGTGGTACAGTGGGTGAAACTGCCACCTGCAGTGCCAGCATCCCATATGGGCACCAGTTCGAGTCCCAGCTGTTCCACTTCTGATCTGGCTCCCTGTTATGTCTTCGGAAGGCAGTGGAGGATGGCCTAAATGCTTGGGACCCTGCTCCTATATGGGAGATCTGGAAGAGGCTCCTGGATTTGGATCAGCACAGCTCTGGCCATTGCAGCCAACCAGGGAGTGAACCAGTGCTTGGAAGACCTCCTTTTCTATTTCTGTCTCTCTTTCTCTCTCTCTTTCTCTGCCTCTCCTGCTATCTCTGTGTAACTCTTTCAAATAAATAAATAAATATTTTAAAAAGGCCTTCTAAATCCATTCTCTCTTTCCATGCCTTCAGGAACTCCTAAGATCTGTATGTTGGGTCATTTGATAGTATCCCATAAATCTCCAACACTGTTTTTTATTTTTCAACTTTCTTTTCTTCTTTTGTCTTACTATAAAATTTCCATTGACTTGTCTTCTAACTTGTATAGTCTTTCTTCTACCTCACCAAATCTGTAGCTAAAGTTTCCCACCACATTTTTAATTTGATCTATTGAATTTTTCATTTCTAATGTTGCGTTTTGATTTCTCTTATAATCTCAATTTTACGAGAAAATAGTCATTCTTTCATATTATGTATGGATTTCTTTAATTCATGGATTTGCTTCTAAAACTACTTCTAAGTAATCCTATGTTCAATTTTTTTTTTAATTCCATTTCTGCAATTTCTTCAATATCTTCATCTTCATATTCTGGTATTGAAGTGTTGTTGTGCTCTTTTATGGGCAAGATATTTTCTTCTCTTTTCTTGTTTCCTGAATTGCTGCATTTATTTTTAGGCATTTGTGGAGATACTTGATAATTGTTGGTTATTTTTCCTTGTTATGGATTTTATCTTTGGACTATGCCTCCATGGCTTAGTGGAGTGTCTGTTCTTTCAGTGAATATCAGAGGCATGTGATGGGTGTGGCCAAGTAGTTCTATTCAATGTTCCAAGTTGAGGGAAGTGTGCACATTGACACCCAAGTTGACTGTGTTAAATATCCTTTTTTTTATCACAGGGGAGGTTTGATCAACTCTATTAATGTAGTCTCATGCCCACCTCCTTCCTCCAATGACCAATGCTTAGGTGCTAGCCACAGTTGCTACAATATTTATGCATGCTGACACAAGAACCATACAAAGATCTGTACAGCCCTTGGTGTGATCATGAATCCTGCTGCAAAGATCCTCACCAGGACTCAGGGAGCCACAAGCATGTGGAGCCACGCATAGTGACTGCCCAAAGACCCAGCCACACCCTGTGCCCTCCAGTGCAGCCACAATGTTTTCACAACCCCAGCTAACAGTTACGACCACCAGAACCCTGTCAATTCTCCCAGAAGACTTAGATGATTCCTCTTGGCTAGTTGCTGGGCACATGGACATAAGCTGGTGCACCTGTTACATGTGTTCAAAATGGTGCCTGTTCTCTCTCAGCTGGTTGCAGGATTCCAGTGTCTGCTGGTCAGGGAGAGAGAAACATGCCTACTTTTTTTCCCTCTAGGTTGGTGGGTACACTCTTCCCCACAGGGCTCTAACCCAGACCCACACTAGACTCTTCCTGCACCTTTATTACCAGTGGCTTGGGCTGCTGCAGTCTGATCTCACCTCACTCTCCAAAACTGGTGCTGAGGCTCTTGGCTGCTGGATTCCTGAGATGTGTGAATCCACATCCTCTACATAAGTCCACAGTGTTCCTCTAATTTGCATTAAATTTCTTCTGCAGCTTTTCTCAATGTATCTTCCCTGAGATTGTTTTCTCTTTACTTTTCTAAAACTATCTTCTGCTAGACTAGAGCAGTAAGCTCCCTCCCTATTTCACCATCTTGGAATCCTCTTAATAAATATTTTTAAAAATATACTATAGTTCTGCATAGAGTGATTAAAAACTCACTAACATAACAAGAAGATATTTAAAGGACTAAACAAGCTGAAATAACCATTCATAATGGAAAATAAAAACTAAGAATGTAAAGCTGATATTTTTGGAAAAAATAATGAATGTGAATGAGTGCTATAAGATGTATAATTGAAATAGAATAGAAATACATGAATAAATAAAATTCTCCCAGATGTTTACTAGAATTTTGTGTACAATATTGGTGGGACCTCAGATTGATGAAGATGTATTACAATAAATGTTAAAGGAAATAGGCTACTCAATTTGTGGGGGGTATTAATTGACATATCCAGGCAAGGTAAACCAAACATGGAACTTGAATAGATCACAAAATATTAGATTTTAGTGAGACACTTTCCATTCAAAATGTTCCAATAAACCCAAGAAACTCAAATTCAAAGCTGAAATATTTAAATAAACACAAGTAAACATTTTGATGCACAATGCATTGTAAGCAATGTTTTAAAAATTTCTAAGATATGGGGGCTGGTATTGAGGCATAGTGGGCTAAGCTTCCTCCTGGTGTGCCAACATCCCATATGGGTACCAATTCATGTCCCAGCTGCCCCATTTCCAATTTAGCTCTTTGCTATGCCCTGGGAAAGCAAAAGAAGATGGCCCATATGCTTAGGCCTCTTACCCACTTAGGAGACCCAGAAGAAGCTCTTGGACCCAGGCTTTGTATCAGTCCAGCTCCAGCCTTTGCAGCCATTTGTGACTGAACCAGCAGATGGAAGGCCTTTCTCTCTATCTCTCCCTTTCTCTGTTTATAATTCTACCTTTCAAATAAATAAATCTTTAAAAAATTTATAAGACATGAATCATAGGGTTTTTTACTTTAGATAATGGGTGACTTTCTCCGTTACATAATGAGCTTCTATAAATCAATAAAAAAAAAAAAACCCAGCAACCAAACAAAAACATGGACAAAATATGTATGGATTATTTTTAAAAAAGGAAAAATGAGTTTAGATATATGAACAGAAATGCAACCTCACTGGGAGAAATTAACAAAAACAATCCTGAGATCATCATTTTCAACTTTAAGATTGGCAAGAGTCCTAAAGGTCTCAGAAGACCATATTGGTCAGGCTGACTGGAGAAACAAACCATCATATCTATTAATGAACAGCTGGAAGAGCCAGATCCAATTATCGTGACCACTATAAAAGGCAGTAAGACAGGGCCAGTGTTGTGTCATAATAGGCTAAGCCTCAACTTGTGGCTTTAGCATCCCACATGGACACAAGTTAATGTCCCAGCTGCTCCTCTTCTGACCCAACTCTCTGCTTATGGCCTGGGAGAGTTCAGCCCAGCTCTGGCCATGGCCTACATTTGGGGAGTGAACCAGAAGGTGGAGGTCCTTCCTCTGTGTCTCTCCCTCTGTATGTAATGCTGCCACTCAAATACATAAATAAATATTTTTTTAAAAATGAAACATGACAATATTTATCAAAATTATGAGTTCTTATGCTCTTTAACTCAGCAATTCTAGTTCTAGTAATTTCATTTAGAGGTTTACCTTCACCTGTGTAAATTAATATATTTCATTGATATCTACTACAGCATGTATTGCTATAAAAATAAAAGTTTGGAAAAAGGAAAAAGTAAAATATCTAAGGAACATCTGTACTAGAGACCATGAGTCTCAAAATATGAGGAAGTGATTTTGGTAATGATATGATTGTCTCTGAGGGGGTAGACACCATGTATTTTATTGTACCTTCTGCACATTTTATTGCCTTTTAATTATATAAAAATAAAGGGAGCACAAACCACAATAAAATCATTGCAGAATACTATACAAAATAAATGTACATTAATTTTACATTAAGTAGGCTAGTACAAGATGCATCTGTGTAAATTACATAGACTATGCTAAGGATAAAGGGAAGTAACTATGAACAAATCATTCAGGGGCCTGTAATAAATTACTAGGAATCTAAAGTTAGCCTCACTGGAGATTCAGAAGCAGACACTAGAAAGAACATGTATGAGGCAGCAGTGGCTGGGGTGATAGATGGGAGTGACCTACCTAGGATTGATGAAGGGTATAGAATTATCACATTCAGAAAGCAGAAAGGGGCCCAAGTAGGATGCAAAAATAGCCTATGTATAGACACATCGTGGGGATCCTTCAGAACACCAAAAGCTTAAAATATAAGTAGTGTAAACAGCAAACAGAGAGAACACAGAGATTATCCTTATGTCATCATAACGCCCCACTTGGGGCCTTTCCTCAACAAGGGTCACAGCCAGAGGATCATGAGCTGGCATCTTCACATGCTGAGGAACCTGGTCACTCCAGAATTCCACACATGGAAGTTATGATTCAAGAGATGAGGAAAATGGAATTTACCTCTCATACACTTGTACAAAAGAAATGCTGAAATACACTGTTCAACACAAAGAAAATTGCTGTGCCATGTTCCAATGACTCAATGATTTGTTTATACATCCTCCTTCAGTGACCTTTTGGATTGTTTCTGCTTTAAAGAGAATGGCAGTTGTAAGTAGTGCTATAATGTTTAGTGATGTAGTACTTCAGGCTTTTTTATGATTAGGCTGCTATAAACTTTCTAGTTAGGTCTTAAGGTAGATTTACACATCTACTTCTCTGCATACACCTAAGAGTGGGTCTTGAAGTAAGCCTATGTTAAATGTTAATAGAAACTGGTAAAGATCTTTCTGTCCATGCTAATATTCTAAGATTAACCAAGGATCTCTAAATTTAGGATTAGGAGGGAAATTACACCAATGTACCTATGCATCATGCTCAGTGGTCAAACATGAGAAATATGAGGGCACTGCAAAGCATTTGTGGGAAAACAGAATTAAAAGATAAAAACTGTAGGCTAATCCTCCACATCGTGGCACCGGCACACCAGGTTCTAGTCCCGGTCGGGGTGCTGGATTCTGTCCCGGTTGCCCCTCTTCCAGGCCAGCTCTCTGCTGTGGCCAGGGAGCACAGTGGAGGATGGCCTAAGTACTTGGGCCCTGCACCCCATGGGAGACCAGGGTAAGTACCTGGCTCCTGCCACCGGATCAGCACGGTGCGCCGGCCGCAGCATGCTGGCCGCAGCAGTCATTGGAGGGTGAACCAATGGCAAAGGAAGACCTTTCTCTCTCTCTCTCTCTCACTGTCCACTCTGCCTGTCAAAAAAAAAAAAAAGACAAAAACTGATTTGGGTCTAACATGCTTTGAAATCCATGCATAGCATTTTCATAGCATTCTTTATACATGAACTTCTTAAAATCCTCCCATTTTTCCTTTAAGGAAAAAGACAAAAATGCCAGGATATATAACAAAAAGCAATTTGAAATTATGAAAGTACATTGTTTGCAGATTAATATGCAAAAAACTAATATACAAATCAATAATACATTGAAAAATCCACTAAAAATTCAATTTAAAATAATCACACTTATAGTAACAGTAAGAACTACAATGTATCTCATAAGAAATACATGGTAAAACCTTTTTGGAAAAATATCACAAACCATTGCAGTAGTACATAAAAGAAGATTGAAACAGATAAAGAAATTTAAGAAATTCATGAGGGAAAGACAATATAGCAATTAATTAATCTATAAATTTAATGTAATTCTAAATCCCAAAAAGATTTTCCAAAGATATCAAAAAGCTGAATAAATGTGCAAAACTATCCAGGACAAAAAGAATAAGGAGAAAGGTCAAGGCCCTACAAATCCTGTTCCATTATCACTCAGAAACTCAGGCCACTTGGTATACTGCAGGGAGACAGAACTCTCTTAAGACAGAATAGAGTTTTCACAAATAGCCCAGGTACATACTTGCACTTGATACATGATGAAGAAGCTATTAAAGTTTCAGTGAGGACTGTGCCAAAATACATTTTACTTAAATCTAAGCCTCTAGATATAACCTCAAGCTTACAGTAAACAAGAGATTAAATGAGTAAATTAAAGGATACCATTAGGAAATACTCAGACAAAACTGAATACAATTTATTCTACAAAGGTATTGATTTTTACATTTTAAACAAATTTTTGAAACAACTGGAAAATTTGAAAAATGTTTAGTAACAATAGCAAATTTTGTAATTATTGGTAGTTGTTTAGGTGTAATAATGACATTGCATTTATTTGGGAGATTGTCCATATTTTTAGACGCATAATGAAATAGTGAGGAGTGAAATGTCAAGATATCTGCAACTTACCTGCAAATGAATTCAACAAAAATTACATATGCACCTGCACACTCATTGACACACAGCAAAATACTAGAAATTGCTAATTTTACATGTCAGGTACACAGAACATCACTGTATGACTTTTGTTTCTTTCTGTACACTAAAATTTTCATAATAAAATATTTGAAAACCAGATGGGAAACAGTATATATTAAACAAATATTGTTGAGAAAATTGAGTTCTTATAAAAGTATATTCTTACTTGACATCCTAGGAGAAAACAAGAAAAAAAAGCATTTAGGAGAAAACAAGAAAAAGTCTCTTTTCTCAAGTTATGACAGAATTTCTTAAGGCTCAGAATATAAGTCATGGGGCCAGCACTGTGGCATAGCAGGTAAATCCATGGCCAGCAGTGCTGGCAACTCCTATGGGCAGTGGTTCAAGTCCTGGCTGCTTCACTTCCAATCCAGCTCTGTGCTATGGCCCTTGAAAGCAGCAGATGATGGCCCAAGTTCTTGGGCCACTGTACCCTCATGAGAGACCTGGAGGAAGCTCCTGTCTCCTGGCTTCAGATCTGCACAGCTCCAGCAATTGAGGCCAATTTAGGAGTGAATCAGAGGATGGAAGACCTCTCTCTCTCTATCTCTCTCTGCCTCTCCTTCTCTCTGTGTGTAACTCTAAATTTCAAATAAGTAAATAAATCTTTATTTTTTTAGAGAATATTAGTCATGTGAAAAAGAACTAAGTAAAAAACTAAGAACTAAGTAAAAAAACTAAGAACTAAGTAAAAACACTAAATAAAAATACCAAAACAGGTAAAAGGAAAAATCAGGACAACTAGAAAATATAACCTAGACAAATGAATATCTCCAAGAATTAATAAACATCAGTGGAAAAATATAAAAAGTTCATGAGACAGTAGCAGAGAAACTCACCCTCAGAAAACAAGTTCAACATCCCATAAACATATCCCAAGTTATACGATCTTGAAAGTTTCAATTGAAACATGACACTCCATAACACACAGATTGGCAAAGAATAGGAAAAATATGGTAGCAGTTTAAGATGATTGAAATTGCTATATAATTTGGGTGAACTGGCTATTCAAATTTGACAGTTTCACTAATGCAGAAAATTAGCATACCAAATCATTTAGCAATTCCAATTCCAGAAAATTCCATTCATGACAAAAAGCTATTCTTGTTGCACTATTTGTAACTGCAAATATTAGTAACCGCCCCAAAGTCAATCAACAAAAATTGAGTATATAATACAGACCTTTTCATACAATAAGATACGGCATCACAGTCAAAACAAAGAATATTGTATTCATAGCAACATGGAAGTTTGCAAAATGCACTTCTAACAATAAAATCAAGCTGAGAAAAGACTAACAAAGTGCCATGGTATTTGTATTAACTGAAAAAATTGAAGAAAGAAATCCAAACTGTATACCAGCACATTAATGCTATACTGTAAAGATAGGGCAGGCAGCTATATAGTGACTCACAAAGAACCCTCCTTGCTGTTGTTTAGCCTCTATAATCCTTTACTATATACACCAAAGTTGCCTTGTGAAGCCAACAGTCTGTCCTTAAGGTGTTGTACTATTCAAATTAATGGTAAAACTAGTATTCAAACAGTACTTTATACTTTGCGTGTCTGTGAGGGTACAAACTGTTGAAATCTTTACTTAGTATATACTAAGTTGATCTTCTGTATATGAAGATAATTGAAAATGAATCTTAATGATGAATGGGTTGGGAAAGGGAGTAGGAGATGGGATGGTTTTTGGGTGGGAGGGTGATTATGGGGGGAAAAACTGCTATAATCCAAAAGTTGTACTTTCAAAATTTATATTTATTAAATAAAAGTTTAAAAAAGTTAAAAAATAAATAAAAGTTAAAAAAAGAAAATATGGTAACAAAACAAAACAAAAAAGATTTGGTTATAAAAATATGGTGGCTTCTGTCTTGGGTGCTCAGTAGCACTCCCTCTCAGATGACTTGCTATGGGATTAGCAAGCACACTCTGGTCAGGCAGTGATGCTGATGTCCACATGATGAGTAATGGAGGGTTTCTGCCACCCACCAAGTTAGAGACTAGAAGTGATGTTTGTAGACCAAGGGCCAGAGCCAGCCTTCTCAGCTATTCATCCATCCCTGACCCTCAGGAACTGCACAGGGTGACAAACAGCTATGTTTGGGGGAAGATTGTTACACAGCAATAGATAATTCATACAAGGTACTTATACCCATTTTGTAAAATTAAACAGGCGCAGCCACTTGGGAAACCTGGAAGAAGTTCCTGGCTCCCAACTTCAGATTGGCTCAGTTTTGGCCTGTTTGGGGAGTGAACCAGCAGAGGGAAGACCTCTCTGTCTCTAACTCTCTCTGTATCTCTATCTCTCTCTTTAACTCTTAAGAAATTAAACAGGTGCAGTAATTATGAGAACATATGCTCATTTTGGGATGAAGTGTAACTTTGGGGAAGGGGATGGATGGGCTTGTGTGATATTTTTTCAAAGAGATATTTCTTTGAAAGACAGAGAGAGAGAGAGGGAGGGAGGGAAAGATATATATATATATATATATATATATATATATATATATATATATATATACATATATATATCAGAAGCAGAGAAGGTAAGGGTTGATCTGCTACTCCTATGGGATGCTGTGTTGCAAGCAAAAGTTTAACCTGCTGTGCCAGAATGCCATCCCAGGGTAAGTCTTTAGTTATACTTACCTTTGATTTACATGGGAAAATATTATTTTTCTTTTTACTTTTTAAAGATTTATTTACATACATGAAAGTGTGTGTGTGTGAGAGAGAGAGAGAGAGAGAGAGAGAGAGAGAGAGAGAGAGAGAACTTCTATCCAATGGTTTACTCCCCAAATGGCCAGGACTGGACCATGCTGAAGTCAGGATGCAGGAGTTTCTTCTGGATCTCCCGCATGAGTGAAGGGGCCCAAGAACTTGGGCTATACTTTGTGCTTTCCAGGAACATTAGCAGGGAGCTGGATAAGAAGCAGAGCAACTCTGCCTGGAACTGATGCCCATATGGAATGCTGGTGGTGCAGGTGACAGCTTTACCCATTAAGTGTTGTTAAGTTCAGGGCCATTTAACTGACTCTTTCCCTAAAATCAATGCCATTCTTATCTGCTGATACCCAAAGTCTTACAAGTAGGGCCTCCTCCAAAGCTTCATTGCCTAGGAGCCAATGACTGACCACAAAGGTAGCAAGAGGCTAACAAGAAATGGCACCCTAGAACATCCCTGATAGAATGGACATGGAGGCTTTCAGCCCAGACATCTTTCCCAACTCCCTCTCCCCAGCAATAACATAGAAGGAAAATGGAATGGTGAGGCTACATAGAAAACCAGGAAAATAGCAGTGAAAGGGAAAAATCATCAAAATTGAAATGCAAACACAGCAAAATCAATCCAAAGCACCTATGTTATCTTAAGTGAGGTCTCTCACATGGGTGGTAGGTGCCCAACTACTGGGGCCATCTTTACACTGCTTTCCCAATCACAATAGCATGGAACTGCATGAGAAGTGGACCAATCTGGACTCAAAACTGTGCTCATTTCAGATGCTCATCCTGGAGGTAACAGCTTAACCTGCTGTGCCACAATGCTCAGCCCACCACAGCACTTTCAGACTTGGACATTTCGATTCAGGACAATGAAATCCCTTTCTTGCTCCCCATGTTTCTGCTCTGTGTTCTCATAAAGCATTCTCTGAGTATTTTCCTATCAATCCTCTTTTAAATTCTGCCATCCTCATGGAAAAACTTGCTTTTGTTGATTTTGCATTGATGGGGTATCTTAGTGAAGAGGTGTTACAGAAATGCCCAAGGAGTCAAATGTAATATTTCTCTCACATTCAAACAAACAGTAGTAGCACCATGGTTGAACATACTTGGAAGAGCTCTTTGATAAGTGCCTACCATACTCCAGGCATTTCATGCCAAAATCTCTCAACAAAACAGCTGTGAAAATAGGGAAGCTCCCAGAGGGCTCAAACCTCCTCCCCTGGCCACTAGCTATGACCTGGCAAAAACGAGACTGAATTTCAATTCCCATGATCCCTAGGTTATATTCTATTAAGTGCTCTTTGGTGTACCATGTTGCCCTGATTTGAAATTTGGGATCACACTGGGAATACATAAGACAGGTCCCTCAGGGGTTCACTGTCTTTAACCACCCATGATTTTCATTTTATCTCAAAGAAAGGGTATAAATAATTATTAGATTGTCCACTTGACTTTTGTCTGCTATGGAAGAAACAAAATGTTTAACAGTGATAGGAGTTCAGGTATTTCTCGGGCGGAGCCAAGATGGCGGAATAGTGAGGGCGTGCACCGATAGTCCGGGAAAATTTAGTTTAATAAAAGGGGAGTTACGGTAGCCGCAGAAAAAAGAACCAGGAAAATATTGCAGGGGAATCGTGTATCGGAGGACCTACTGGGAGAACAAGGTCGCCCACCACGCGGAAGCCAAGTCGCGGGACCGAGCCGCAGAAGCCCCAGTGCTCCAAGGGGAGTGCATGCCACACAGACAACAGCGGGGAGACTTGGGACTCTCAGGGCTCTGAGTCCACACTTCGGCGCTGGAAGGGGAGGTGAGCTCAATAACCCGAGACATTGGTGGGAAAATGGGGGTCAGAATCTAGAGAGGGGCCGGAAAGTGCAGCAAACTCACTACCGGAAAGAAGGAAAAAAAAAAGCTTCGGGGTTTCTCTTCCCCCTAACCTTGCAAAGGTTACAAGGCTGCAAGGCTAGAATTCCCAAGAGACAAAGAGAAGGCCTGCTCTCTGGATTTACATATCAATGGGGGAGAGCTAAGGAACTGAGTCACTACAATTCAGTAGCCTAGGCAACCCAGTGGGAGTCCAGAGGAGCCAAAGACTGGAAGCTAAATACCATCAATTCTGCACAGCCGTGCCCTGCGGTGTTACTTACCCCCTGAATAAATAAAATAAATAAATAAATAAAAAGAGAGAGATTTACCATGCATAACCTGAGGGTGTCACCTTTGCACACCCTTAACCTGGAAGAACCAGGCAGAGCTCTCAGGCCGCACCCATCTCAAGCCTCCAAGGCTCCTCCAACAGCAGGCAGTCCACTTAACACGGACACAGTATAAAAAAAAAAAAAAAAAACGCACAGTGACGCAAGAAGAATTAACTATGCCGAGTAACAAACACAGAAATAGAGGGAGCAAGATCAACGATGACACTATGATGCCTCCAAATAAGCAAAACACCCCAAGCCAAGAGTATGAAGATGATGAGATAGAAGAAATGCAAGATACGGATTTCAAAAAATTTATGATAAGAACATTTAGAAGTTTTCAAAAGCAAATCCTTGAACTACAGAAATCCTTAATGGACAAGATTGAAAATCTCTCTCGTGAAAACGAAATTTTAAGGAAGAGTCAAAATGAAACTCAGAAACTAGTAGAACAGGAAAGTGTTATAGTGAAGAGAAATCAAAATGAAATGAAGAGCTCAATAGATCAAATGACAAACACATTAGAAAGCCTTAAAAACAGAATGGGTGAAGCAGAAGAGAGAATATCGGACTTAGAAGATAGAGCACAGGAAAACATACAGTCAAACCAAAGAAAAGAAGAGGAAATTAGAAACCTAAAAAATATTGTTGGGAATCTACAGGATACTATTAAAAAAAACAACATTCGAGTTCTAGGAGTTCCTGAAGGCATGGAGAGAGAGAAAGGATTGGAAGGCCTTTTTAGTGAGATACTAGCAGAGAACTTTCCAGGTTTGGAGAAGGACAGAGATATCCTAGTACAGGAAGCTCATAGAACCCCTAATAAACATGACCAAAAGAGATCCTCACCACGACACGTGGTAATTAAACTTACCACAGTGAAACATAAAGAAAAGATCCTAAAATGTGCAAGAGAGAAACGTCAGATTACTCTCAGAGGATCTCCAATCAGACTCACAGCTGACTTCTCATCAGAAACCCTACAAGCTAGGAGGGAATGGCGAGACATAGCACAGGTGCTAAGAGAGAAAAATTGCCAGCCCAGAATATTATATCCTGCCAAGCTCTCATTTGTGAATGAAGGTGAAATAAAGACCTTTCATAGCAAACAGAAATTGAAAGACTTTGTGGCCACTCGTCCGGCCCTGCAAAAGATACTTAAAGATGTGCTACACTCAGAAACACAGAAACACGGCCATCAATATGAAAGAAGGGAAAGGAAGAACACCTACCAGTAAAAGAGCATGGGAAGCTCAAAAAATATACTAGAAAATATTTCCGGGAAAATGGCAGGGCAAAGTCACTACGTATCAATAGTCACATTGAACATTAATGGTCTGAATTCTTCAGTTAAAAGACACCGTTTGGCTGACTGGCTCACAGAACACAACCCAACTATTTGTTGCCTACAAGAAACACATCTCTCTAACAAAGAGGCATGCAGACTGAAAGTGAAAGGTTGGAAAAAGATATTCCATGCCAACAGAAACCAAAAAAAAGCAGGTGTAGCCATATTAATATCAGACAAAATAAACTTTAATACAAAAACTGTTAAGAGAGACAAAGAGGGACACTATATAATGATTAAGGGTTCAATTCAACAGGAAGATGTAACTATTATAAATGTATATGCACCTAATTACAGGGCACTGGTCTATTTAAAAGATATGTTAAGGGACTTAAAGGGAGATTTAGATTCCAATACAATAGTACTGGGGGACTTCAATACTCCACTCTCAGAAATAGACAGATCATCCGGACAGAAGATCAACAAGGAAACAGCAGATTTAATTGACACTATTGCCCAAATGGATCTAACAGATATCTACAGAACTTTCAACCCTACATCTACAGACTTCACATTCTTCTCAGCAGCTCATGGAACCTTCTCTAGGATTGACCACATACTAGGCCATAAAGCAAGTCTCAGCAAATTTAAAAGAATTAGAATCATACCATGCAGCTTCTCAGACCACAGCGGGATGAAGCTGGAAATTAGCAACTCAGGAAACCCCAGAAAGTATGCAAACACATGGAGACTGAACAACATGCTCCTGAATGAACACTGGGTCATTCAAGAAATCAAAAGAGAAATCAAAAACTTTCTGGAAGTAAATGAAGACAACAACACAACATATCAAAACTTATGGGATACAGCAAAAGCAGTATTGAGAGGCAAATTTATAGCAATAGGTGCCTATACCAAGAAATTGGAAAGGTACCAAATAAATGAGCTTTCAGCGCACCTCAAGGACCTAGAAAAACTGCAGCAAACCAAACCCAAATCTAGTAGGAGAAGAGAAATAATTAAAACCAGAGAAGAAATTAACAGGATTGAATCCAAAAATAATTACAAAAAATCAGCCAAGCGAGAAGCTGGTTTTTTGAAAAAATAAACAAAATTGACACCCCATTGGCCCAACTAACTAAAAAAAGAAGAGAAAAGACCCAAATCAATAAAATCAGAGATGAAAAAGGAAACGTAACAACAGACACCACAGAAATAAAAAGAATCATCAGAAATTACTACAAGGACCTGTATGCCAGCAAACAGGAAAACCTATCAGAAATGGATAGATTCCTGGACACATGCAACCTACCAAAATTGAACCAGGAAGACATCGAAAACCTAAATAGACCCATAACTGAAACAGAAATTGAAACAGTAATAAAGGCCCTCCTGACAAAGAAAAGCCCAGGACCAGATGGATTCACTGCTGAATTCTACCAGACATTTAAAGAAGAACTAATCCCAATTCTTCTCAAACTATTCAGAACAATCGAAAAAGAGGGAATCCTCCCAAATTCTTTCTATGAAGCCAGCATCACCTTAATCCCTAAGCCAGAGAAAGATGCAGCACTGAAAGAAAATTACAGACCAATATCCCTGATGAACATAGACGCAAAAATCCTCAATAAAATTCTGGCCAATAGAATACAACAACACATCAGGAAAATCATCCACCCAGACCAAGTGGGATTCATCCCTGGTATGCAGGGATGGTTCAACATTCGCAAATCAATCAATGTGATTCACCACATTAACAGACTGCAGAAGAAAAACCATATGGTTATCTCAATTGATGCAGAGAAAGCATTTGATAAAATTCAACACCCTTTCATGATAAAAAATCTAAGCAAATTGGGTATAGAAGGAACATTCCTCAATATAATCAAAGCAATTTATAAAAAACCCACAGCCAGCATCCTATTGAATGGGGAAAAGTTGGAAGCATTTCCACTGAAATCTGGCACCAGGCAGGGATGCCCACTCTCACCACTGCTATTTAACATAGTTCTGGAAGTTTTAGCCAGAGCCATCAGACAAGAAAAAGAAATCAAAGGAATACAAATCAAGAAGGAAGAAGTCAAACTATCCCTCTTTGCAGACGATATGATTCTGTACTTAGAGGATCCAAAGAACTCTACTAAGATCAATCCCATTCACAACAGCTACAAAAACAATCAAATACCTTGGAATAAACTTAACCAAAGACGTTAAAGATCTCTACGATGAAAATTACAAAACCTTAAAGAAAGAAATAGAAGAGGATACCAAAAAATGGAAAAATCTTCCATGCTCATGGATTGGAAGAATCAACATCATCAAAATGTCCATTCTCCCAAAAGCAATTTATAGATTCAATGCAATCCCAATCAAGATACCAAAGACATTCTTCGCAGATCTAGAAAAAATGATGCTAAAATTCATATGGAGGCACACGAGACCTCGAATAGCTAAAGCAATCTTGTACAACAAAAACAAAGCCGGAGGCATCACAATACCAGATTTCAGGACATACTACAGGGCAGTTGTAATCAAAACAGCATGGTACTGGTACAGAAACAGATGCATAGACCAATGGAACAGAATTGAAACACCAGAAATCAACCCAAACATCTACAGCCAACTTATATTTGATCAAGGATCTAAAACTAATTCCTGGAGCAAGGACAGTCTATTCAATAAATGGTGCTGGGAAAACTGGATTTCCACGTGCAGAATCATGAAGCAAGACCCCTACCTTACACCTTACACAAAAATCCACTCAACGTGGATTAAAGACCTAAATCTACGTCCTGACACCATTAAGTTATTAGAGAACATTGGAGAAACCCTTCAAGATATTGGCACAGGCAAAGAATTTCTGGAAAAGACCCGGGAGGCACAGGCAGTCAAAGCCAAAATCAACTATTGGGATTGCATCAAATTGAGAAGTTTCTGTACTGCAAAAGAAACAGTCAGGAGAGTGAAGAGACAACCGACAGAATGGGAAAAAATATTTGCAAACTATGCAACAGATAAAGGGTTAATAACCAGAATCTACAAAGAGATCAAGAAACTCCACAAAAACAAAACCAACAACCCACTTAAGAGATGGGCCAAGGACTTCAATAGACATTTTTCAAAAGAGGAAATCCAAATGGCCAACAGGCACATGAAAAAATGTTCAAGGTCTCTAGCAATCAGGGAAATGCAAATCAAAACCACAATGAGGTTTCACCTCACCCCGGTTAGAATGGCTCACATACAGAAATCTACCAACAACAGATGCTGGCGAGGATGTGGGGAAAAAGGGACACTAACCCACTGTTGGTGGGAATGCAAACTGGTCAAGTCACTATGGAAATCAGTCTGGAGATTCCTCAGAAACCTGAATATAACCCTACCATTCGACCCAGCCATCCCACTCCTTGGAATTTACCCAAAGGAGTTTAAATTGATAAACAAAAAAGCGGTCTGCAGCCTAATGTTTATTGCAGCACAATTCACAATAGCCAAGACCTGGAACCAACCTAAATGCCCATCAACGGTAGACTGGATAAAGAAATTATGGGATATGTACTCTTTAGAGTACTATACCGCAGTAAGAAACAATGAAATCCAGTCATTTGCAACAAAATGGAGGAATCTGGAACACATCATGCTGAGTGAAGTAAGCCAGTCCCAAAGGGACAAATACCATATGTTCTCCCTGATCGGTGACAACTGACTGAACACCAAAAAGGAAACCTCCTGAAGTGAAATGGACACTATGAGAAATGGTGACTTGATCAGCATAGCCCTGACTGCTAATGGACAACTTAATACATTATCCCTCATAGTATTATTTTTTGTCTGTTCTACTTAATATGACTGGTTTAATTCTGTAATTATCACACAGTTATTCTTAAGTGTTGAAAATTAACTGAAATGTGATCCCTGTTAAACATAAGAGTGGGAATAAGAGAGGGAAGAGATGTATAATTTGGGGCATGCTCGGGCTGACTTGCCCCAATTGGTAGAGTTGGAAACATACCAGGGGATTCCAACTCAATCCCATCAAGGTGGCATGTGCCAATGCCATCTCACTAGTCCAAGTGATCAATTTCAGTTCACAATTGATCATAATGAAAGGACTAAGAGTCAAAGGGAGCACATAAACAAGTCTAGTATCTGCTAACACCAACCGATAGAATAAATAAAGGGGAGAGTGATCCAACATGGGAAGTGAGATACTCAGCAGACTCATAGAATGGCGGATGTCCTAAATAGCACTCTGGCCTCAGAATCAGCCCTAAAGGCACTCGGATCTGGCTGAAAAGCCCATGAGAGTATTTCAGGCATGGAAAGCCAAGACACTCTGGCAAAAAGATCTCTGTGAGTGAGATCCCAGTGGAAAGAACAGGTCTTCAAAGAGGGAGGTGCCTTTCTCTGAAGGGAGGAGAGAACCTCCACTTTGACTATGACCGTGTCTAAACAAGATAAGAGTCGGAGAACTCAAGGGGCTTCCATAGCCTTGGAAACTCATAACTGGTGCATAGGGAGATTACTGATGCCATAAACAGGAGTGTCAATTGGTAAAGTCAACAACAGGAGTCACTGTGCACTTACTCCTCATGTAGGATCTCTGTCCTTAACGTGCTGTACACTGAGGCTTAATGCTATGACGAGTACTCAAACAGTATATTTCACTTTGTGTTTCTATGGGGGTGCAAACGACTGAAATCTTTACTTAATGTACACTAAACTGATCTTCTGTAAAAAAAAAAAAAAGAAAGAAAGAAAGAAATTATCAATTCCCAACTTGACTCTCACTGGGATTAAACATGACAATAGGTCAGATCTGATTTCATCATCATTTAAAAAAAATCATCTATTATTTTTCACTTTATGTTTCTGTGTGGGAGCAAACTGTTGAAATACTTACTTAAGGTATACTAAGCTGATCTTCTGTATATTAAGATAATCAAAAATGAATCTTGATGTGAATGGAAGGGGAGAGGGAGTGGGAAAGGGGAGGGTTGTGGGTGGGAGGGACGGTATGGGGGGGGAAGCCATTGTAACACATGAGTTGTACTTTGGAAATTTATATTCATTAAATAAAAGTTAAAAAAAAAACTGTGATAGGAGTTCAGAAACCAGCAGAACTCAGATGAAGGCCAAAAAGGAGTAAGTTTTTGGTATACTTTGTTTTAATGTCCATATTTTGATGCACTGTTTATTTTTTGTATTTAAATACCAATTTATTGATATTAATAGATAAACCTAGGCACACTGAAATTCTTAGAGTTTACCTGAGCACTCATTGATTTATATGTTTTGCAGCCCCAGATTACAAGTAGTTCAGGTTCAACCAAGAGGGCATTAGGGGAACCTTTAATGAGTTCACCGAAGATAAACAAATAAAATGTTTGGTTGAAGTGGAAGGTCCCTAGTTAGAGGTTACTTGGAGGTTTCTGACTGGTAAAGTCTCTAGGCAGAGGTTAGTTGGGGGTTTCTGGTCAGTAAAGTTGAAGTTAATCTGCAGTTCTAATTGGCTAAGCTTTTTTTTTTTTTTAAGGATTTCTTTTTTTTTTTAAACTTTTATTTAATGAATATAAATTTCCAAAGTACGACTTATGGATTACAATGGCTTCCCCCCCATACCGTCCTTCCCACCCACAACCCTCCCCTTTCCCACTCCCTCTCCCCTTCCATTCACATCAAGATTCATTTTCGATTATCTTAATATACAGAAGATCAGCTTAGTATACATTAAGCATGGATTTCAACAGTTTGCTCCCACACAGAAACATAAAGTGAAAAATAATAGATGATTTTTTTTAAATGATGATGAAATCAGAGCAGACCTATTGTCATGTTTAATCCCAGTAAGAGTCAAGTTGGGAATTGATAATTTCTTTTTTTTTTTTTTTTACAGAGGATCAGTTTAGTATGCATTAAGTAAGGATTTCAACAGTTTGCACCCCCATAGAAACACAAAGTGAAATATATTGTTTGAGTACTCGTTATAGCATTAAATCTCAATGCACAGCACATTAAGGACAGAGATCCTACATGAGCAGTAAGTGCACAGTGACTCCTGTTGTTGACTTTACCAATTGACACTCCTGTCTATGGCATCAGTAATCTCCCTATGCTCCAGTCATGAGTTTCCAAGGCTATGGAAGCCCTCTGAGCTCTCCGACTCTTATCTTGTTTAGACAAGGTCATAGTCAAAGTGGAGGTTCTCTCCTCCCTTCAGAGAAAGGTACCTCCTTCTTTGATGACCTGTTCTTTCCACTGGGATCTCACTCACAGAGATCTTTTGCCAGAGTGTCTTGGCTTTCCATGCCTGAAATACTCTCATGAGCTTTTCAGCCAGCTCCAAATGCCTTTAGGGCTGATTCTGAGGCCAGAGTGCTATTTAGGACATCTGCCATTCTATGAGTCTGCTGAGTATCTCACTTACCATGTTGGATCACTCTCCCCTTTATTTACTCCATCGGTTAGCGTTAGCAGGTACTAGACTTGTCTATGTGCTCCCTTTGACTCCCAGTCCCTCCACCATGACCAACTGTGAACTGAAATTGATCACCTGGAACAGTGAGATGGCATTGGTACATGCCACCTTGATGGGATTGAATTGGAATCCCCTGGTATGCTTCCAACTCCACCACTTGGGGCAAGTCAGCCTGAGCATGTCCCAAATTATACATCTCTTCCCTCTCCCATTCCCACTCCCATGTTCAACAGGGATCACATTTCAGTTAATTTTCAACACTTAAGAATAACTGTGCATCAATTACAGAACTAAACCAGTCATATTAAGTAGAACAGATAAAAAAAAACTACTAAGAGGGATAATGTATAAGCTTTTCATTTTATTATTTATTTTATTATTTACACGGAGATGGATTTTGGTTTGTTTATGCAGCAATTCAAGGACTAGAGACAACACAAAGATTTTTTTAGAGGTCTCTCCATTTTTTTTAGCATTGACACATTTTACCTTGTATGTTTTTTTAACTTTTATTTAATAAATATAAATTTTGAAAGTACAAATTTTGGATTATAGCAGCTTGTTTACTTTAATGTAATTATATTAATGAAGTCTTTTTTCTCAGATTAAAAAGGACTGCAAACTATACTGCTGTTTAAAATACTAAAAAAATAAGTGCATATTCAGATTCAGGTCCTCTGGGGGAAAATAAAGGTAATATTTTCTTATTAATATCACATTATAAGATTTCAAACTTAATAGATAATAGTGAAGAAAAAAAAGCCCTCCCTTCAAAGTCTTTAAGATACATAGAGTGATCATTAGAGACCACTGGAATATACAGTGTGGCTCTTCACACGTGATCCAGTGTTACCTGAGTATTCTGAGTACTCACCAGAGTCATGTGGGCCATGCCTTGCAACACAGCATCAAACACCTTCTGATGCCCCTGTCCATGATAGACTTGTATGACTTGTGCTAGAATGGGTGATATATAAGGGGAGCTTGTCATGAGTAACATGGAACTACATGTCCACTCATGGTTCCCGCCTGTCATCACTGAATATCTTCTGTGGATTTGGTTAGAATGTGTGATGTATGAGGTGGTAAGGCAGTGAGTGACCAGGGAACTGCACATTCACACAGAGCTACTGTGTGTCATCACTCCATATCTGGTATTTACAGACCCATGTTGCCCCTTTATGACTAAAAGACCTTTTTATCCTCAGAACATGGAACATTACATCTGTGAACCCAAAACTCCCACTTCCCAGATAAGGAAAAGGAGTCCCAGGAAAGGGAAGTTACATCACCTGAAATTACAGCCATCTCAAGGCAGAGCTTTGTCCTTGTTCAAAGTTGCCCAAATTCTTTCATCAAGAAATCTTTCCCAGGACAGAGGGAAGACACTTCAGTATCAAGAATTAAAATGAAATATTGACATTGCTGATGCAAATTGTATACTCCTCATTATCTCACTAGTGAAAACAAGGGAGGCTATTTTTATAAACATCACACATTCTCCACAATAAGTAATTAGTTGAGGCAGATACATGTGGCATTGCCAGCCCTGTCCATGCCTGTCACCCTCTTCATCTGGAAAAGAAAGGAGAAAGGAGGTGAGTAGGCCTTCTGCAGACATGCCACATCTACCACCACAGACAGAGCTCCCAGAAGGCCTGGAGTCCTGTGCAACTGGGTCCGGCTTCTCAGGCAAATCCATGAGTCATATGATCAAAAATACCAATCCACTCAGTTTTAAGAAAGTGAAATTGACCAAGTTATTAATATTCTTTTCATATGTAAAATTATTTGCAGTTTAAAACACATAGATTTAAATTAAAACTTAGTCTGTTGATAAAAGTATTATTTGTAAAAATAGTATTTATTTAATAAAATGGAGAGGGAGAGAGTGAGAGAGAGAGAGAGATGGTTTCCATCTGCTGGTTCACTCCCCAAATGAGTGTGACAGCAGCCCTGCAAGTTTACTTTAAGTAAAATGACCCTTTTGTGAAATCAGCAGTCAATATTGATTTGTCTGAGAATGCGCTGTATGCCTTCTCTTCCTTCCTCCCTACTCTTTTTGGAGAAGGCCTGCTTAGCTGTCAGCAGAGTTGTGGAGAGAGGCTTAGAACCAGCTCACTGAGCTTTCTCACTTCCACTATTAATGCTGATAAACCTCTGTCTGGTAGGCTTCAGCCATCAATTCCTGTTGAGCTACAGAAACCTGCTTTCTGGGCAGTCAGCATTTATTCTCTCTTCCTGTATGCACAAAACTTGGAAGGGCATCCACCAGTCTTGTGATCCACATTGGCATTGGGAGGCACCCTTGAAGAATGGAAGGCAGCTTTTCTGTTTTCTTTTGCCTGATACTCTTGTTAGCTTGCTCTGACATGCACAGAAGATGGTGCTAAGGTTACAAAGCAAGATTCCTGCTGACCTCCAGGGTTTCCACAATTGGGGGATTACACACAGTTGGCAAGGGAGGCTGCAGACTTCATTATGAAGACTTCTCTTGGAGCTGAGTCACAAGGTACTGGGTTTTCCAAATCAGTGCCATCAACCGACTGAGATTGTACTCCACAAGTCAGCACCTTTACACAGAAACTGGTGAGACCTAAATTCACATCTAGGATTCTGTGCTGGGGTCATGAAGAAGTAAAACAGGACTGTCTCTTCCTACTCTGCTCAACACAAGAAGTACCAGAAATGGCCCCGTGCCCTCACTTACTGCATACACTGAGGAACACTGTATCCCAGGATGGCACCAGCACAGGCAGACGTGGTGACCTGTATGCCATCCCAAATTGCAGTTAACACCATAGGCAGCTTCTGGGTTCCTGGGAGGGTTATTTAACTGCACATGGGAAAGCAGCAAGTGCACCCGTAGGAGGCTCCATGGAACCCAACCCAGGTATGAGGGCTCTGAGGCACACGGGCATTCACTTGTTGCAGGGCATCAAGCACATCAAGGTCTTCTCATCACTTGCTCTCAGGCCTCAGACTGTGTGGCCAGCAGCCTATGGAAGTGACTATGCTGAAATTGGGACTTCAAAGTTCATGGGAAATGCACAATATCTTTTAATTCAATCTTCTTATGAACTTTTTAACTAAAATATTAACATCATTGACATCAGCAGTATTGCTAAGCATTTTCTTTGATTCTTATTGATCCTCATTTTCTTCTTGCCATCTTTTAATGCTTTAAAAATTTACAATATGAAACAGTAAGAAACAGAATTCTAAACTGGTGTAGGTGAGGGTTAATGTATTATTTATCTTATAATAAATTGAATGTGAACAGTGCTGATATTTCTTTTGCTTTCCTTTTAAGCGGAATTGAATTTCACAATGAAGATACTATTTGCAATGTTTGCATTTCCAGCAGACAACAATATAGAGTGCAAAATTAGGCACTATGACTTTGTTGGTAAACAGTGCTCAGTATCTAGGACAGAATGGATGACCAACATCTTTAACTTCCCATTGATGAAATTTCTGATTTAAAAAATTCAAAATTTACCAACCGCAGATGTGAAGCTTTATACTATTTTTTTTGACAGGCAGAGTGGACAGTGAGAGAGAGAGACAGAGAGACAGAGAGAAAGGTTTTCCTTTGCTGTTCGTTCACCCTCCAATGGCCGCCGCGGCCGGTGCGCTGCAGCTGGCGCATTGCGCTGATCCGATGGCAGGAGCCAGGTACTTATCCTGGTCTCCCATGGGGTGCAGGGCCAAAGCACTTGGGCCATCCTCTACTGCACTTCCTGGCCACAGCAGAGAGCTGGCCTGGAAGAGGGGCAACCGGGATAGAATCCGGTGCCCCGACCAGGACTAGAACCCCGTGTGCCGGCGCCGTAAGGTGGAGGATTAGCCTAGTGAGCTGTGGCGCCGGCCCGCTTTATACTATTTTTAGTCATAATGTGCATGCTTAAAACAAGCAAATATCATTCTGAATAATGGGATGGTAAAAAAAGAGCACGGGGGTCAAAGATTTCTTAACATACATACACAAGGGAGCTTCAAGAAGGTTTATTAAAAGTAGAATTGTTTATTTTTTCAAAACAATTTAGATTCAAACATAGTTTTTATTTTTTTCTTTTAGTTTTCTTTAATACCAATCTCTGACATTATAAAACTTCATTTTTGCTTTTTGTCTTTCGAGAATTTCTAAATATAAATTGAGTTAAAAGAATGCTCCAAAATCTGATATTTCATTAAAAGGCATTAAAATGTTTCTTAGGCATGAACAGATCCACTAGTCTTTTAGTTGTGGTTGTTTGGGGTTAACTGATGAAAAGAAACCAGGTAGGAAATGGCTAACAAACTGAGACTATCCTCACATGCCAAAATGCCACTATTTTTATCTCATTTGTGTCTTGGTTGGTCTGGAGGACCCTGTGCTGCTGGGTGGGCATGAGGTGTGCACTACAGGCAGGATCCTGGGATCGAGTTGCTGTACTCTGCAGTCTCCATCTTGAGGATATAGGATATTATGCTATCAAAGCATTGCAAATGGGATCAGTAAAAAAATATTCTTCTGTTATGTTGGATCCCATGAACCTGGATGCTGGCAGGCAGACAAGAATCTGGGCCAATTGGTAGGTGTGTTCCAAGTAGGTTTTCTGAATATAACCCTGCAACTCCATCTGTGCCTTTTCCTGAAATTTTTTGGCTTGTTCAGTCAAACGTGGATGCTCGGGACTAAAGAGAACTATAACTTTAAGGTATGTATACTCATAGCTGCCTATATCCAGCTTTGCCATGCGGTTACGGAACTCCTAAAGCTTCCAGATGTGCTCCATGACCTGTTTTATCTAGTAGATGGAGAGTGTATCTTCCTGGATGCTGTTATGCAGGTGGTTTATAATGGCAGCCAGAATGGTGGAGAGTGTTGGGAAGCAAGACATCAATAGCACTGACAACTTGGAGGCTCTTGTCTAACATGGCCAAAAGACCCTTGAGGAAGGGAAGAGGGGGCTGCACACAATGAACTCTGTCCTAGTTTCACAGAACACTTCATGGAGCAATAGGAATTTGGCTGTATGAGAAGTGCACAACATCCTCCTTTCTCAATATTGTGGGTGATTTCATGTCTGTTTCCTCTCTGACGACCTAAGTCCTTACTGTAGTTATAGTTTTGTGGAAAACAAAGCCTCCCTGTCAAACCTCTCATACCAGACTCCATATTTCTTGTTTGAAAAAAAATTGGCTGATCTAGAGAAGATAGTCCCAGAGTCTTCACTCAGTGCCTTTGATCATTTTTCTACAGTATTTCAGACTCACTGGGTTGCTGCTTGAGAAAATAAGCAGCATAAGTTGTGCTCAATGTGGGGCTGGCACAGTTTGCATTTGCTATCTTTTCATCATCTGTAATGCACTGCCAACCCCTGCTGCTCACTGCAGCTGTAGTCCTTGCCTTAGTCTTTCCTGCTTCTGATTGGGACAGAGGACTCATCCTGGCACACAGCACTTTCAGAGAGGAGAGAAATTCACCATGGCAGTTCGGGTAAATAGGGGTAATTGGTCCCATAAATACAGGTAGTCATGGGAAATTCAGCTACTGTGGAAAGAAGGCATTTCATAGCTATGAGAAAACGTATGCTAAAGACAAGAGGATTAAAGTGTTCACATAGTTTCAATGCCTTTCGGAAATTACTATTGTATATAATCCTTGGTTTCCTGAGGAAGGAACAATTGACCTTGAATCTTGGAAATGGACAGGAGATAATGGACATAGGGAACATAAAAAGGATAAAGTTATTCCTATTTCCTATTTTTCCTTATGGTCAGCAATATGCCAAGGTCTCAGTCCTGATGAGCACAGGATTCCAGGTAAGCCTGAAATAGCTATTGCTTCTGCCCCACCTCCTGATGCAGATTCCTTGTTCCCCAGATTTGCATTACAGGGTAAATTAGAGAAAAGCTCTGATCCAGAATCCATTCTGCCCTTGTTTAAAGCAATGTGCTAAAATGAAAAGTTGGAAGATGAAAAAACTCTGCCTCCATATATTTTCTCTGTGACTTTTACAGCTAGTAATCCTAATAAGAGCATCATCCCATAGACATGCAAACATTATGGTGGTTCTGAAAATCAGTACAGGAAAATGGCATGCATGGATCATTTACAATGACAATGCTGGAAAATATTACCAGACAAATTTGTGTACCATAGGACTATAAACAATTGGCCCAAGCAGTTGTAAACTCAGGACAGTGGCTTCATTTTAAGGCAAAGTACTCCATGATGAGTGTGATGATTAAGCAGAGAGAAATCAGAATGGAAATATGCCTCTTACTGTTGATATGCTTCATGGTGAGGGACAATACACAGACACCCGAGAGCAAATGCATGGACCTCCTCAATATTTTGATCAAGTGTTGTTGTACACACTTAGAACAGGGAGAGCCACCCCAGATCATAGTATGGGAGAACAAAAGCTTACACACTTAAACAGAACACTGAGCTGTGAGCTGATTTTCTAGCCAGACTAAAAAGAGTGGTAGAGGGCAAGTTCCATCATATGGGTGTGGCTGATGTGCTTATCCATCAGCTAGTGTTTGAAGGGTCAAATCAAGAATTCAAAGATGCAATAGCTCCAGTTAAACATGGAAACCTGGGTTCTTGGGACTTAGCCACAGAAGATATAGGTGTACAACCTCAGCCAATACACTGCAGTTACTATGGCTACAGCTTTGACTGAAGCTTTAAGGGATAAGCAAAAAGTGATCCATGTTAAAATTCTGTGAAATTTGGCCTCATAAAAAGGGATTACAAGGAACATCCAAAAATGCCAAGAAATTTCTGTCCCAAGTGCAAAAAGGTATATCATTGGGCAAAAAAAAAAAAAAAAAAAAAAAAAAAAAAAAAAAAAAAATCAAGAGCAAAATTTATTAGGGATTGTAAGCCTTTAAATGGCCATGGGGGCAGCCCTCAGCCCTGTCTCCAAGAGGGTCAGAAGCCAACAGCTCCTCAAGTGTATTGGTGATAAAGCCTTGGGCTCACTGGACTCAACTCTTGAGAACAGATAATAAGCCTTTATGAGATTAACTGTGAATGACATGGTTTTCAATGGATTGCTTGATAGGGGGCAGACTACTGTGTGATGCTAAGTGAGGAGTGGCCTCATCACTGGCCTTCAAAGCCTGAACCAATATTACATGGAGTGGGGGTGTGACACACTCTCCAGACAGGCGGCTCAACCCTTGAGTTGGGTCGACTGATGGAAATTAAGGATGTTTTTCAACCACTCATTTCAAAGAGACTTAGTACAAATTTGTGAGGAAGAGGTGTACTAGCAAGTCAGGGAGCTTGGTTCACTATGGATTATCAGGTATTGTATGATGATACTATGGATCACCAGAGAAATGGTTGCACTAGTTCATCAGTTCATATTTACCCCCAATTCTAAGGGCCACCACCAAACATATAGCTTCTTCCTTTACAATGGACTTCAGATACCACCACATGGGTTGAGCAGTGGCCCCTGAATGAGAACTAAAGGCTTTTCAACATTTGGTTGAGGAGCCAATTAAAATTGGGACCTCAGAGCTCTTAATAAAGTCATGAATAAGATGGGCACTTGAAGCCTGCACTCCTAGCTCCTCCTGCTATCCCTGCTCATTACCATATCATTATTTTGGAACTAAAAGATTGCTTTTGCTCTATTCCTCCCCATCCTAAAGACAAAGAGTGATTCACCTTTCCAGTGTAACAGTTAAATAATAGTATCCCTACACCCTGATATCAGTGGACAGTCCTCCCCATGGGAATGCAAAATAGTCTTAATATATGCCAGTATTATGTTAATAAGGCTACATAACCTTTCCTTTGCCTATATCCCACAGTTTTCATTATATGGATGATATATTGGTAGGACATCCAGATGAGGATTATTTAGACAAAGTGTTTTGTGACCTTCAGGGCATGCTGTATAAACAGACTACATAGCACCAGAAAAAGTACAAAAGTAGAAACCTTTACAATATTTGGGAACAATAATTACTGACACAGCCATAAGATCTATAAAACCTCATTTGGAGTTAAAGAAAACTTTAAGGTTAAATGAGCTAGAAAAGCCCTAGGACATATTAACTGGTGTGGACCATATTTTTCCATTACTACTGCTCAAATGAGTCCTTTATTTCAATTATTGGAGGGAGATTCCACTTTAATTCAACAGGAATGGCTACTCTTCACGCTCAGGAAGTACTTCAATTGATAAAGTTTTGATAAAATGGAACTACATAGATAAAATCCAAGAAAAGGAAATACAATTACTTATAGTCCCTACCAAAAAAACAACCTTTGCGAATAATAAGCCAAAATTCAGAAGCAGGCATAGAGTATACCCATCTCTCTCATGTACTTCCTAACTTCATCACACCTTATTTAACTATGACTATGACTCTTAATAAGGAAGGCAGAAAAGTGTCAAGCTATTGCTGGGGTAGAGTATCATACCCTCATACTACATTTAAATAAACAAGAAGTAGAATATCTACATGAAAATGATCCCATAGGGCAAGCTACTCTACAACATTTTCTGGGAAAAATAGACTCCCACTACCCATCTAGGAAGCTGCTCACTCACCTTACTTGCAAGACCCATGTTATGCCTCAAATGCTGAGTAGACATGCTGTTCCCCAGGCTGATACCCCATGTACAAATGGTAGTTCTACAGAGACAGCCACAATGACTTGTTATAAATCAAATCAAAAACTTTCTGTCCACAAGACTTGGCATAATATTCAGGGATCAGCACAAATTTTGGAATTAGTGGGTATTCACAATGACTTACAAATGACTTCCCAAGAGGTCAATGTCCTTACTGACCCTTTACAATCCTTATAAACTTCCTATATTAAACCAAAGAATACACCATTTGCAACTATTTTTTTACCTCTCTACAAAAATTTTTTATCACATAATAAGCCTTTTTACATCTTCCATATCAGAGTCCACTCTGGAATTCCTGGACAGCTAGCTGAATAAATGAGGCTACAGACAAACTTACTAGGATAAATATCCAATATTTAGAACAAGAAAAACTCAATCATCTGTTGCTACATCAAGATCCAACTATGCTAAATCAACAGTTTCTACAATTTACTACTCAGCAATCAAAATGTATTGTCTCGTCTTGCAACCAATACTCTCCATTCTAGCCATTAGGTCTATAAATGTCTGCCAACCCTAGAATTTAAAAAATGCTGTTTGGCAAATGGATGCTACACATTTTCTGGAATTTGGAAAATTAAAATATGTCCATATAACTATAGATACTTATTCTAATGCCTTAATGGCCTCCACTTTGACAGGAGAAACAGCCACACACATGCAATAAGTTGTTGTGTTAAATATTTCTTATTTTTAGGCATTAATTTTCAGATTAAAACAGACAATGGCCCAGTATATTCAGGTCAATGGTTTCAGGACTTCTGCAGGCAGTGAAAAATTCAACATGTCACGGGCATTCCCTATAACAGTATAATTCAAGCTATAGTGGAGCACCATCATCAGAGATTAAAGGCACACATACAAAAAATCACAAGGGGGGAGCCCACTCTCAACATGCATTATTATCAAAAGCCTTACTAACTATTTTTTTACCTTAAATAACAAACAAGAAGCTCCTATTATGACTCATTGGACCCCATTAGCCTCTTGAACTCCGTTACCTCAGGTACAGTGGAAGGATCTCTAAACTAATCAATGGTGTGGTCCTAGCCCATTACTAACCTGTGGCAGAGGATATGCTTTTGTCTTTCCAAAAAATGAACCCAGATCACAATGGATCCCTCTCCTACACATCCAATCACACCATACAACAGGGGATAAAGAGGCTACACATCCCCAAAACACTGAGGGAGATCAAAAGTGGGCCAGGACATGGAGAGTGCTGAAAGCACTTGTGGAACAAGCCAATAACTTAGGAAGAAGACAGGACATTTGCAAGCCTGAAAATTTATTAATATTTTAGCGACACCTACGGTTAGCAATGTAAATGTTCAAGGAATACATCGGGCTTCTGTTCCTTACCTACCTGGTATGCATGTGCTAGAATGGTATCAGGCAGCTCCATATTGGTGTGTAAATGATACAAAGTTATATCCAGGATCTGCATAATGGGATCATGACCCTAAAATAGAACATAAATCTCCTAGGGGAAGTGACAGAGGGACTTGTTAATTATGTTCAATTGGATTGTGACAAAAATTGGAGAGATATATATGTGTCACTACAACACAATGGAATAGCTCAATGTATAATCTGTCCATGATTAATCAGTACATCTCTGGATGGTGGAGTGTTCAAAATATGCAAGGGATTGTAAATTTGACAAAATGTAATTATGAATTGGCTAAAATTCATGTGGATGCTATCAATGAATCAGTGTTCACAAACCTGATTATAATTTTACTAAAGGCTTACATCAGATAAGTCTGGGGACTCTTACTTTATAGGGTGCTACCATAAATGTTCTTTGTATATTTCTTAAAATAATTTGGTGACTACTCTCTAATATTCATAAATCCCTGATGTTCACTGTGTATTATTTACAAAATAAAAACAGTGGAGAAAATGTTAGGGAACAAGACAGCCACAGTATTGACAGGTTTGAGGCTCTGTGTCTGCATGTGGCCAACAGACCCTTGAGGAAGTGAAGAGGGCAGTCCTGCCCAAGTGCCTGAAAGGCTTGGGCTGAACTGGCCCAGCGCATGGAGAGGAAGAACAGGAAGGACACAGACTTGCAGATGTACTGCACATTGAGGTGCTTCGGCATCAGGTTTGGCATTGTCAGCTTAAACATGAAGTATGTGTCTGAAAGGAGAGGGCCTTCAACCTCAATGACAGGTGCTTACTGGTCTCGTCTGGTGACGTGGATGCTCCCTCCTCCACTGGCGTCCATCTGTTTGATCAGGCTTGGTGGCCAGGAGCTGTCTGTGGTATTAAGTGCTTTAGCTAAGGTATCAAATGCCCTGCAATCTCACTTGCAGACTGGCCCTCTAGCTAGATTTCTGAAGTGTAACCATTGTTCAAGGATTCACTTAGGTTGACAAGGAGGTCACTACGTTTGCCAGTGTGCCTAAGCTCCCTGGCTTGTTTCTGCCTTGGAGTAAAGAGAATTGTGCCATCCTGGGCTGCTAGACATTCACAAGCATCCCTGCTTCTTCTATGTCTTGTGGATATCAGAGGACTTCTCAGGTCCTTCTGGATATAGATTTTCTCAGGTGAAGCAGCACAATTGCTCAGTTTCTCCCACTGCTATCAAAGGACATCTGTTTACTCTGTACAGATTCTATTTTAATGCTCATAGCCAAGCATTTTTTCAGCTGGCAAAACTGACAGTGATTGTAGTGATGTTTGCTGATGATGAAGTCTTGGTTGCTCTAGAAATTTTTTTTTTTTGCATGGTCCTTTTAAAGAAACCTTTGCAACCTTCACAACTGACAGCCACATAGTGATGGCCAGAGGCTTTGTCACCACAGACTGTACAGTACTCCACCACCTGGAGCTGCTGTAGGTCCATCCTGCCCAGAAATTGCTCCACAGAAGCAGAACCCATGACGACCTGGATCCTGCCAGGAACCAGGTTGGTGTAATGATCTAAAAGCACAGGGAAAGGCTGGCCATCCCTTAGAGATTCTGGTAGAGAGGTCTTTGTAGGTGGTAATTCAACCACTTGTGGGTCCCCATTCTGTAATGAACCAACCCCTCCATATTTGTAGCCAAGGTGAAGCAAGATCATTCGAGAACCTCAGGATTTGGCACCAAAGTGGCCTGGAAGCAGGTCTCATGTTGGCGGTGGGCAACCCCCAAAGAGGAGGGCAGGGTACAGTGAGACTGGGCCCCCTGAGTAGGTAGATGGCAAGAGCCTGGGGGTGCCACAGGGGTTGTGGGGAAGGAAGAAACTGTTATTGTTTTTGTCAGTGAAAGGTCAGAGTTCTTGACCCCATTGCTGTAGCCACTGCAGCCTGGGCACTGGGAGGAGGAGCACGAATGTTCTTCCTTTTCTCTGTGACAACCATGACAGGCAGTTTTTCTAAAATACATATTTTCCATGATTTCTAATCATATCATCTCAGATTCATTATGCAGATATAGTATGACTTTTTTCCCAATATTAAAACATTCTTTGTGTAGCATGGTAACCTGAATTCATGAATTAATGGTATTTATTTTTATTAGACAATGAAGTCCTATCCCATTTAATAAGCAATGCTCACTTCAACTTTCCCACATAACAGGAATGTCCTGGGAAGAAACCAAGTCAACATTCCTATTAACATTTCACTGATTTTTTTTTAGATATACTTATTTAGCTGAAGGTCAGAGTTACAGGGAGAGATACAGAAAGACCCTGAAAGTGTGGGTTCACTCCTTGCAATGTCCAAGGTGGGTCAGGCCAAAACCAGGAGCTTCATCCATGTCTCCCACATGGGTGGTGGTGACCCACACACTCAGGCCATTTTCTGCTGCTTTTTCAGGCCATTACCATGGAGATGGATTAGAAACAAAGCCACCAGAACATAAACTGGCACCTATATGGGGGGCAGGAATTGCTGGTTGTAGCTTTACCCACTATGGCAAAATGAAGGCCCCTACTTCACTGAATTGCAGGAGACAATGGCCAGATGTACCCAATGCCACCTCAGCTTACTTTTTAGTCTGGGTTCTCTTAGATTATCCTTGAATATTTCATTTTATCTACAAAATATCCTTCAAAAGGAAGAAAGTTTTAAAGCTAAATCTTTATAGGTTCTAGGTAAACATGCTTGAGTGGAAGGCAGTGTGTTTGTGCACTATGTGTATCACATATTGTGTTGCTGCAGGGGTGGTTTGCTATATAAAGTCCAGGACACCCTAATATTGTGTGGAACATAATTATACTAATATGTATGTTGTTTAACTGAAATTCAAATTCAACTAAATGTTCCATCTTTCTAACTCTGACTGCCTTACTCAAAAGACGCATAAAAGCTTCTCAAATTAACTAATAAAATGACAAACTGCTATCTATGTTGTATCATTGTGGTTATTTCCTTCTTGCTACCAAGTGTGTGAGGTTGCTAGGCTATCATATAAATTTCCACTCTCAACAACCATTTAACCAACTTCCCAGGTTATTACACTGATTCTTTTCTAGTCCTATCTTTAGGCTTCACAAAATGCCTCTCATAATTCTAAGTTGACTTCTATATTATTTTTAATAGAAAACTTTTATTTAATAAATATAAATTTCAAAAGCACAACTTTTGGATTATAGCAGTTCTTTCCCCCATAATCACCCTCCCACCTGCAAACCATCCCATTTCCACTTCCTCTCTCATCTAATTCTTCATTAAGATTCATCTTTAATTATCTTTATATACAGAAGATCAACTCTATACCAAGTGAAGATTTCAGCAGTTTGCACCCACACAGACACACAAAGTATAAATTACTGTTTGAAGACTAGTTTTACTATTAATTCTAATAGAAAAACACATTAAGGACAGGGTTTCTACATGGGGAGCAAGTGCAGAGTGCCTCCTGTTGTTGATTTAAGAGTGTCAATTGTTAAATCAACTCCTACATTACTGTAGTAACATTCTACTGCACAGAAAAACTTCCTTTGCCAGCTGAGGCTATTAGTAATGCTCAAGCTATGATTCCTAATCAAAGCAGAGGAAGGCAGGATCACTGCTTCCATAACAATGACTACAACTCGACCTTTTGAGCCACAGCTCAAGCACCATGACTCTAAGAATAGGATGCCTTGTGTGAGGGAAGATTAGACTGTTTGTGCTCTTTGACCTAGTAATTTCATTTCAGGAATTTATGCTAAGGAAACAAAAAAAAAAAAACACAAAAACATACGCAGATGATGTTCCTTACAGGTTTACTTGTAATAGCAATAAATCAACAAATAAATAGAAACAAAAATGGAGGCCAACATTCAAATCTCCATCAGCATAGGATTAGGTATGTCCCAGATGGTGCACCAAACAAGATTAGTTTCCTAATGGGACCTTATCCTACTGTCCAGTCTCAACAAACTATGTGATCTCAAAAAAACACCAAAGACAAAAAAGCTCTCCATGCTTCAAATCCACCAATAGAATCTCATTTTATTTTTATTAATTATTTATTCATTTGAAAAAGCAAAAATTGCATTTTAATTAAAAACAAAAATATATTCATTATATATTAATTAATTATGAACAATGGGTATTTCAAAAGTTTGAGGGAAATAGAATTTAAGCTAAATTTATTTTAGTGGAAGAAATTTTGAAATCTATGTGTATATGTGCTGTTTAAAAAGTAATAGGACATGTTTATTATAAAAATCTATACATAGATTCAAGTCTTTTTCAACAAAAATAATCTCTTAATTCCATTTTGCATGAACTATTTGAAACATCATTGTCTGCATTGTTCTGAAAGATGTACACATTGTAGAATGACCAAACAGTGAATTAACACATATATCATCTTGCACGTTTTTAAGAGGTAGTAGTCCTTAAATCTATTTTTTCAACAACTTTAGAGAATACAATACATTTTTATTAACCATAGTCACCATGTTTCACATTTTATTCATGTCCCAGCTCAATCATCTTCTATCTTTTGATTATACATGCACATTTTTCTTCTGTTAATTAAGATCTTCAACTTTGTCTATTGAACTTAAATGTTCTTTTCCTAGTTTCCTTAAAGTTACCCTATTATTATGCTTTAATATTAAATATTACCAATTAGTTATGTCTTTCAAACTACTAAAGCTAAACTAACATTTAACCCTGTACTAGGACCTGTCACATTACAACATTCTATTTTTTTCTCCAGAGCTCTTTAAAAACATGAACTATTTTTACACAAAGTTTTATTTTGTACTACCTTCTTAAATTCTTTTTTTTTTTTTTTTTTTTTTTTGACAGGCAGAGTGGACAGTGAGAGAGAGAGACAGAGAGAGAAAGGTCTTCCTTTTTGCCGTTGGTTCACCCTCCAATGGCCGCCGCTGCAGCCGGCGCACCGCGCTGATCCTGGCAGGAGCCAGGAGCCAGGTGCTTTTCCTGGTCTCCCATGGGGTGCAGGGCCCAAGCACCTGGGCCATCCTCCACTGCACTCCCTGGCCATAGCAGAGAGCTGGCCTGGAAGAGGGGCAACCGGGACAGAATCCGGCGCCCCAACCGGGACTAGAACCCGGTGTGCCGGCGCCGCAAGGTGGAGGATTAGCCTATTGAGCCACGGCGCCGGCTTGTACTACCTTCTTGAAATATGCTCTATGAGGTCAGTGTTTTTGACATTCAGCCCACTCCAGAATGTAGAATGAATTATAGAAAATTCAGATATATGAACTTCATTTTCAACACAAGTTAGCAATTAACAGGCAGCCCCATAAACTAAAAAAACAAACTAAAACAAACAAAATAATCCAGAAAACTGAAAATCAGAGCAATTATATTTGTTATGAAAGAGTGCTTTATAGGCTGATAATGCAGAATTAGTCAGTAGTAAATACGGAAGTGTCTACCTTTGAAGGTCCGGGAAAGTTTACTTGCTTCTCTAAAAGAAAACAGGAGAGACATGGCTCAATGAGGATGTGATACATTTTGAGGGGCTACAGTCCTTTTGTAGACATGGAAAGGGTAGTTGATGGGCTGTGACTACCTGAGCATATAAGTGTAAAGAATGGGTCTCTGATGGTTGAGGCACTAATTCACCAATCAGAATAGATGGACTTCAGGAACAAAAATGGAGACATCCATAGCCTGTGATGGTTGCAGGCACATGTGGGTGGAGACACTGGGAGTCAGACAGGGCATGCACATATAGGGTTTGTAGACATGAAATGTAATAAAGTGGATACAAATAAACCATTGCTTGGAGATAATTTATAGTCTTAGATGATTATGTCAGAATAAAACACTGAAAAGCAATCATTATAGCTTCCTTGTCAAGAATTTAAAAGAAAATTAGAATATTGAATGAAGGAAAGAAAAAGTAAAAGTAGACATCTATCAAATACCATTAAAAATACCACACATAAAAAAGGATCCAGGCCGGCGCCGCGGCTCACTAGGCTAATCCTCCGCCTAGCGGCGCCGGCACACCGGGTTCTAGTCCCGGTCGGGGCACCGGATTCTGTCCCGGTTGCCCCTCTTCCAGGCCAGCTCTCTGCTGTGGCCAGGGAGTGCAGTGGAGGATGGCCCAGGTGCTTGGGCCCTGCACTCCATGGGAGACCAGGAAAAGCACCTGGCTCCTGGCTCCTGCCATCGGATCAGCGCGGTGCGCCGGCCGCAGCGTGCTGGCCGCGGCGGCCATTGGAGGGTGAACCAACGGCAAAGGAAGACCTTTCTCTCTCTCTCTCTCTCACTGTCCACTCTGCCTGTTCAAAAAAAAAAAAAAAAAAAAAAAAAGGATCCAATGATTTTTAAAGAAAAATGTTAATAAAGTTAATAAACCATTAATAAAGGGAATTAGGGAGACATAGGGAAAAGTAACACAAATAACCAATTTCAGTAATTATACAGAATCATCCTTTCATAGAGGTTATAGCCCTGGCCTGAAACACTGGCATCCCATATGGGTGGCAGTTGGAGTCCCGGCTGCTCCTCTTCCCATCAATCTCTCTGTTATGGCCTGGGAAAGCAGTAGAAAATGGGAAATGACCCAAGTTCTTTGACCACTGCACCTGCATGGGAGACCGAGAAGAAGCTCCTGGCTCCTGGCTTCAGATCCGCACAGCTCTGGCAATTGTGGCCATCTGGAGAATGAACCAGCAGATGGAAGACCTCTCTCTCTCTCTCTCTCTCTCTCTCTCTTTCTCTCTTTCCCTCCCTCTCACTCTCTCTCTCTACTTCTCTCTTTAACTTTATATTTCAAATATATAAATCTCTAAAAAAATACACCATGTTTTGAAAATTGAATTTCCACAACACAAGTGTAACATAAAACAATATAGGGTGATTACTGACACCATAAATAAGAGTGTTAAATTGTTAAGTCAACAACAGGAGTCACTGTGCACTTACTCCTCATGTAGGATCTCTGTCCTTAATGTGCTGTACATTGTGATTTAATGCTATAACTAGTACTCAAACAGTATTTTTCACTTTGTGTTTCTCTGTGGGTGCAAACTGTTGAAAGCTTTACTTAATACATGCTAAACTGATCTTCTGTATATAAAGAGAATTGAAAATGAATCTTGATGTGAATGGAAGGGGAGAGGGAGCAAGAGAGAGGAGGGTTGTGGGTGGGAGGGAAGTTATGGGTGGGGGGACGTCATTGTACTCCATAAGCTGTACTTTGGAAATTTATATTCATTAAATAAAAGTTAAAAAAAAAAACATAAAACAGGAAAGCTCCTAAGTAAGTTGAATCACATTTTGAAAATCCCAAACAACCAACCAAGAAAAAAGTCACACAGTAAAAATTTCAGGTCCAGATTTACAGAATGCTCCAGAGTTTTAAGGTAGAAAAAAACAGATCTACATTTCCAAGACCTACCCAAAGTAAAAATAAGCAGAGAACATTTTTAAATTTCCTTTGGAAAATCAATGTTTCTTTGATGATGAAGCAAGTGGACCATACTATGAAATAAAAAATAAGTTTTTTAAAAGCATCCATTCATAAACTGAGCTATAGGTATCCAAAGCAAAGTAATAATGCAATAAATTAAACCACATAAGAAAACATCAATAGCAAGCAAGATATAATAAAAATGAAACAGTCGTTAAAGTTCTCGGACAAGTCATCCAGGTAGGTAAAATTACAGGAAGAAAAACCACATCATCATGTAGGTTACATGTTGTAAAGCATTTAATAAGGTTCAGCATCTAGTAAAAAAATTAAAAACTGCTAGCAGAACATTGAAATAATAAAAGCCAGTGAGTTCATTACTGTGATCAAGATTGAAAGGAACTTACAAAAACAGTGTAACTAGTATAGGATCACTGTATTATTCCCCTCCTGGGAGTAAACCTAGACCATGATACCTGTACTATCTCTCTTCAGCTTTCTATTGCAGGAGTAGTCAGGGAAATAAAACAGTAAAAAGAAGCTACAAGGTGCAAAAATCAACTTCTAAGTAACAAAATGTTACTATATTGGATGCTGCTTTTATACAGAGATGAAGTCTAAAAACATACAAGGGATAAATGAAATTACTGGAGAAATCAATATATAAATAATACATAAAATATATAAAATCCACTGGATTACTAAGTACAGCAAGGAATACGAAATAATATTAAAGGACAATAGGTAGACTAGAAAAAAGTCTGCAAGAGAAATGGAAAAAAGGATGAAAGTATTAAATATCTTTAAGTATTCTTAAAATTAAATTAAAAAAATGAAAGAAAAGAAAAATAAAGGCTTGGAAGGCAATAAACTGCCTCTAAATTATAACTGACCTGAATGAAGTAGGCTGCTGCAACCCCCAGGCAGGATCCTCTCAGGAACAGGGACCAGGGAGGCAGGAGGGGCCAGCAGGTGGCAGGACCGGGAGGTGAAAACCCCTCCTGCTGCTTGGCAGGTGATGTGAGGACTCTGTCAGAACTAACCCGGGACCGGCCCCTACTTTTCTCCCCTGTGATCCCTGAAGATACACGTCTGCGCTGTGGAGGGTGCTGATTGGCTCCGTTCTGTATTACTTTGTGCTTGCCCTCGGCTACACAAACTGTCCAATCAGGGGCGCTTGCGTAAACAATACATAATCACGTGGGATCTTGACGCCACAGTAGTCTTCCGGTTTTGCCGTGGAGAGAGGTCCAGGAGGAGTTTTCACGGATGGGAACCTGAGAAGGTGAGGAGCGTCCATTCGTTGTTTTCTGATCTTCCTTCACGCAGGACGCCTGGCAGAGGTGAGTGTGTGGGACAGGGAGTGCGCGGAGGGGTAGGGGGGAGTTGGCAGAAGTTGACGTTCTGCCTGGCAGGACTCGCAGGGCTCCGGAGGTTGTCCCCAGGCCTCATGTCACTGCTGGCACCTCACTTCCTTCGCCCCCCGCTGCTCCACGGTGTAGGCCTGGACTGGCACCTGGGACTCCGGGCTTCCTGTCGCTTCCTCACAGAGACTTGTCAGCCCAGAGCCATCTCTGGGCAGCTGTGTGGCAGCAGTCGCCCATCTTCCCCGATTGTGCAGTGGGGGTGAATGGTCGTTTGGGAGAACCCGTGCTGGGGGTGGGAGGGTGCATGCAGGCGAGCAGCTGTCCTCTATGGGGTCCTCGGTTCCCCTTCTCATCCCAGGGCTGACCCTACTCTGACTATGTCAGAGGCAGGGTCTCATTTCGCAAACTCTGACCTCTCAGCATAGCTCTTTCTGGAAGTCTGATATCAGTGTTATAGACTAGGCAAGTTAAAATCAAAGCTGTGTGGTTCAAGGCTTTTGGTCCAGGTTTTAGTGGGGCAGGGGGACACTGTGTTTGATACATGAATGTCATTTTATCACGCACACATTCCCTTAACAGGCTGTCATCTGTGTTTGAACTTTCAAAATAGAAACTTCGGTTACATTTATGAGTGTTTTAAAAAAGATTTCTGTTCCATGATTACCTTCTCAGTCCCAAAGATAAAGTAAAACTTAGATTCCTAAGTTATTTTTAATTTGTATTTTAACAAGGTAATTTTTCAAGATTATTTGAGTACAATTGACAAAATTGGTTTTTACTGAAGGCGTGCAACCTGATATTTTGATACATTACTGGAATTTCAAAAGTATATGGAAAATTAACATTATTTTTAAACCTATTTTCACAAAACATTTGGAGTCCCCATGTGCATATATATCATGAAATTATTAGGACAATCCAACTTTCATATCCATCAACTTACATCATTCATAAAAGAGTACTTAAGTTTTTAATAAGTTATATCTAATGCTGTATTCATCTCGTTATTGTGTTGTATATTATATCTCAAGGAGTTAATTTATCCCATAATTGTAAATGTGTATTGTTCCAGTAACATCTTTCCATTTCCTCCACTCTCAGGCTCATGGTAACCACCATTCTGTTCCGTCTTTCATTTGACTTTATTATATTCCACATATACATGAGAGTATGTGGTATTTATCATTCTCTGTGATATTCCAAATAGTGTAATGTCCACATCGGTACTTTTGGATCCAAATTGTGAAAAATGTCAGAATTTGCTTTTCTCCACATCTGATTCAGCATTTGACACTTTTGATTTTATTTTACTTTTTGATAATATCTTTTTAGCCTATGTGAGGTAGTAGGCATTATGGTTTTTATTAGCATTGCTGAGCCATTTTTCATATGATTGCTTGCATACGTTGATTGGAAAATCTGATCAAATACTTTGTCCATTTTTATTACAGTATTTGCTTTTGCAATATGTATGTTCTTTATATTATTACATTACTCTTACTATCATCTGCCAAGATTTTCTCTCATTTATTTCTTTCTTAATTTTTTCTGTTAGTATGCAGAATCTTTCTTCAGTTTTTAAAAATATTTATTTATTTGAAGGAGAGTTACAGAGAGACAGAAGCAGACAGACAGCAAGAGACATCTTCCATTTTCTGGTTCACTCCCCAGATGGCTGCAATGGCCAGAGCTGGGCTGATCTGTACCCACAAGTCAGGAGTTTCTTTTGGGTCTCCCAAGCTCTTGGGCCATCTTCTACTGCCCTTCCAGGCCATAGCAGAGAACTGGATGGGAAGTGGAGGAGCCGGCACTCAAATCAGTGTGCACGTGGGATGCCAGCACTTTAGGGGGCAGGTTTTTATTTTTCTCTGCTATGCCACAGCTCTGGTGACATCTTCAGCTTTGTTTTAAATCTATAAACCTTTTATTTAAGATATAAAAACTTCAAGCATTTTGTAAATACAAATTTAGGAACATAGTGATCCTTTCCATCCTGGCCTCCCTCTCACCTGCACCCCCCCACCCTTCTTCCTCTTCCCCCTCCTATTCCCAACCTTATTTTTTGCTAAGATTTATCTAAGATATATTTTCTATTAATTTTAAACACAAAAGATTAACCCTACACTAAATAAAGAGTTAAACAAATAGCATGAAAACAACAACAACAACAACAACACTGTTCCTCAACAGTGGAGACAAGGGCTGTTCAATGTCATTACATCTCAAAGTGTCACTTGCATTTCTATAGATTACCTTTGAGGCATACTTTAGTTACCACAGATCAGGGAGTTCATTTAGTATTTGTGTTTCTGAGACTGACTTCCTTCACTGAATATAATATTTTCCAAATGAAAATGAAAGTATTCCATTTTCATTTTTTTTTTGCAATCATACTTCCTTATTTTTGCTTTTGTCACCTATGCGTTTTGTGTCATATCCAAATTATTGCTGAAGCTAAAGCCAATGGATTTGCTCCCAGTATTTAAGGAGCTTTAAGTTCTGAGATCTTCTGTGTAAGCCTTCAATCCATTTGGATTGATTTTCAGGCATGGTGTAATATAATGATTCACTTTCAGATTCTGGCATGTGGATGGCCAATTTGCCCCTGCCTCCAATGCTGGCCCCCAAAATGTCCAATGAGTACACTCAGTGAACCCATTGTCACTTGATCAAGCACCCCTGATGCTGTGCCTGGAGCTGAACAGTGATAAGGTAGAAACTGGCAGAGTCCAGTTTTACCATCACTTGCTATCTCATCTCCCAGGCCCATCTTGCTGTGCTCTGTTGCTCTGCCCTGTCTGTATTGGGATACCACAGAAGGGGAGAATTCAGGGAGAGGGACATGAGAAGAGTTTGGGATGATGGGGAGAAACAGACTGTGCAGTGATGGGGTTGGTCTCATGGGGCTGTGTCCCCTCTTTTCAAGCCAGAGATGTGGAGGTAATTCAAAACTTTCCTGGAGGGATGGACATTGTGTTACAACCTTGTTTAGAATGCACATGTCCAATATTGGGGTGTCTGGGCTAAAGTTACATCTTCCACTTCCAGCTTCCTGCTAATGTGTGTTCCTGGATGGGGGGGAGTGATAGTTGAGGTAGTGAATCCTTGCCACCCACCTGAGAGACCCAGGTTGAGTTCCTGGCTTCAGCTTGGTCTGGCATGGCCATAGCTTTATTGGGCATTTGTGAAGTGAACAAATAGATGAGGGTGTTCTCTTCCTCTCTGTCTCTGTGCACATCTCTTTTTCTTCCACACTAATTAATTAATGAATTTGTAAAAACTGCATGGAATAATTGGTACCAAATCAGAGTTAAATTATAGGAGTAAGTTCCTAGTGTTACATAGCATAGTAGAGTAACTATAGTCCATAATCTTATATTTTATGAACAAATAAAATTGTGAATTGTAATTTTGAGAAAGGAATGTGTTGTTTACCCTGATTTGATCAATACACATGGATTAAAAGCTCATACTGTATTCCATAGATATGTACAATTATTGTCAATAAAAATTAAAAAACAACATTGTACTTAGTGTATAATGTTACAAGTTGTCAAAATATTTAAATTAGTATCACAATTAATGTGATCTTTGGAAGTAGTTTATTAATACAAACATAATCTAGAACACATGGACTGATATTTTGTCATGTTCAGTGGAGCAATCAGGAGACAGTATTTTACCTTAAATTAATGATTAATATTTTAAACTGTTTCATGTAAGAAAAAAAATAAATTATTTCTTAAAGTGTATATGGAATTAGAATTAGGGCAATATCAAACAAGAAATGTGGAATTAAATGTTGGGTTAATTTTGATGCAGAAATTTCTTGAAACATATGTATAGTTCTTTCATACAAAATATTGTCCATGAATTTAAAGTCCCCTCATATTCATGCTTTCAAATATTTTTGAAATAAAATGAACATATTTTAATTTCATGTTCCACAAAATACTTGAAGCCCCCTCATATTTATTGGTTTTTAGTTTCTTCTGTGAAGCCCAAACTCATAAGCCTGTCTGTGCAGTCCTAACTGTCCCATGTTTTCAGTGTGTGTTCCATGCTTTGTACTACTTTGGTAGTCATATAATCATAAGCACAGTATAAGATAAGCCCATTTTCATTAATTCCACAAATGTTTCATATTATTTACAGTACCTCTTCATGATTATTAGTCCCAGACAGGTCTTAATCCAAATTTTGTCTCCAGACATTGACCTTTTCTGGACTGACCCATAATTGGAATCATAGTGTTACAGTATGTGTGGTTTTGCTTTTTATTTCTTTTCTCTCTTTTTCCCTTTTTTGAGTTTCATTACTTTTGTAGTCTGTCATTTCATAATTATTTTTGATTTCTAAATGCTATAGCATTATAAAAGATATACTACATATTGTTGTTTTTCCACATCAGTATTTGGGTTGCTTTCACATTTGGGTTTCATGAATATTGCTGAAGTGAGTATTTGGGTGCATGCGGGCTTTGTATCTTTTAGTGATGTATCTTGGAAGGAAACTGCTGAGGCAATCAATAATCCCATGTAAAACATGCTGAGAAACTGCCAAATTATTTTTCCTAGTGGTCTCACAGTTTTATTGGAAGTTTGTTTACCTATGGCTAAATCAGTCATTTTATTGACTGTGAAGTTGGATTGTCCAGAGGCTTTGATTTGCATTTTCACAATGACTAACTTTAAGCATACCTCTTTTGTAATATTAAAATGTGTTACTGAAATCACTGCTTCATTTTATTATGCTTTTTAATTATACTTTGTAATTTTAGTATAAAATCCATGGTCTTATTTTAATTCCTTAGTGCTATTTTCATTCTGTGATGCTACATTGAATGTTCTCATTGATTATATTTTCAGAATGTTCATTGCTACTAAACAGAAATATGATTGATATTTGAATCTTTTATATTTTGCAACATTACTGAATTTTACTTTGAGTGGGTCTATAGTGAGTTCCTTAGGATATATTTTACATACAAGATTATGTGTTAGGCATTACAAGCCAAGTTTGCTCTTTTGTTTCTAATTTGGAGAGTTGAATTTTTTATTATGAGGTCTTTAGCAGAATCCTCTAATACACTGTTGAGTAGAACTTCTAAGAGTATTTGTGGTTTGTTTTCATCTTATAGGAGTTTACTGTAGATTTCCCATAGGTGCCCTTCTTGAAGTTCTCTTCAATTCCTAGTTTGTTTAGGGTTTTAATCATAAACTGCATAGTCAAAAATTTTCCTCTATCAATGAGGTTATCAAATTTTGATTTCCTTTTATTAGCATAAATTATTACATTAATTATTTATCTGTAACATTTTCTTTGTTTATATTTGAGAACTACATAGAGATAGAGCTCCTACCTTTTGGTTCACTCCCCAAATGTCTGCAGTAACCAGGTCTGGGATAGAACTGAGACCAGAGCCAGAAGCCAGAAACACAATCATGGCCTCCTATTTGGCTGTCAGGGAGCCAGTTGTACCATCACCACTGCCTCCTAGAGTCCAAATTGACAAGAAACTGGAGTCAGGAGTCAGAGCTAAACATTGAACTGTAATATGGAGTGAAGGCATCTTAGCCAGCATCTTAAATGATGGGCCGAAAGCCCACACTTAACCTCTGTAGTCTGCTCCTTTGGTCTATCTGTTTTTGCAGTAATAATGCATTGTTTTGATGACTTTTGCTTTTGATATTTATCATATTTTCAGTAATACTTTGTGTATTTGAATTGTTGACATTGCATATGATTTTCTGTATAGTTTTTTTTTTAATTTCTGCTAAAAGTAAGTATTGGAATGTTATAAAGAATATGTTGAATTTATAGATCACTTCATTTTTAATGAAAGTTTTTCTCTTTTTAAAAAATTGTTTGAAAGACATAGTTACATACAGTGAGAGAGATCTTCCATCCACTAGTTCACTCCCCAAATAGCTGCAACAGCTGGGGTTGAAACAGGCCAAAGCCAGTAGCTTCTTCTGGGTCTCCCACATGGGTGGCATGAGCCCAAGGACTTGGGCCATGCTACACTGATTTTCCCAGGTGCTTTAGCAGGGAGCTAGATCAGAAATGGAGCAGCTGGTTTTGAACCAGCTCCCATAAGAATGTCAGCATCACAGGCAGCAGCTTTACCCACTATACCGCAAAGCCAGCCCCAATACTGATTTCTTACATATATTTTATAATCCACAAACACAGGATATATTTCCATTTACTTGGGCCATCTTTAATTCCTATCAGTAATCCTTTATAGTTTTCAGTGTTTAGATATTTTATTTCATTGGTTAAATTTATTCCTAATTATTTTATTCCTTTTGATGCTATTGAAAATTCAGTTGTTCTTGTTATTTCCTTTATTATTGTTAATTTTTAGTTTATAAAAAGACAGCTACTTTTACTATGCTTATTTTGTATTATGAAACTTTGTTGTATTTGATTATATTAACAATTTTACTGGAGAATCTTTACTATCCTCTACATGAACGGTCATGCAAATAAGGCTGCAGAAATGTTCTGTTGTTTGTCCTGGGAGAGTTAGAAATCTGTCTGCTGGGCCGGCGCCGCAGCTCACTAGGCTAATCCTCCACCTTACGGTGCCGGCACACCAGGTTCTAGTCCCAGTCGGGCACCAGATTCTGTCCCGGTTGTCCCTCTTCCAGGCCAGCTCTCTGCAGTGGCCAGGGAGTGCAGTGGAGGATGGCCCAAGTGCTTGGGCCCTGCACCCCATGGGAGACCAGGATAAGTACCTGGCTCCTGCCATCGGATCAGTGCGGTGAGCTGGCCGCAGCGCGCTGGCCACGGCAGCCATTGGAGGGTGAACCAACAGCAAAAAGGAAGACCTTTCTCTCTGTCTGTCTCTCACTGTCCACTCTGCCTGTCAAAAAAAAAAAAAAAAAAGGAACGTGGGGTATCAGCGCCACAGGCGGAGGATTAGCCAATTGAGCCATGGTGCTGCCACCCTCCTCCCCCCAAAAAAGAAATCTGTCTGCTGGACATTGGGCTAACACTGCCAACAAAATCCACAGAATCACCCAGAGCATTACACCACCTCTGCTTCATACATTCCCAGTTAGACACTACAGCTTCTTAAGGGATATCTTACACCCTATAATGTGTATTGTGTGCTTCTTGCAGCAGTCTATAAGCATGACTGATCCAATGGGATTATTTGAGACTCAGGTCCTCTAAACTGCATAAACAAGAGTTTTGGTAGCTGTGAAATAGTGATTCTGAGAGCACCAGGTGACTGCTGCCTGCACTTCAGGTTCTTACTGTTCCAGCCTAGCATCTACTGTCAGTTAGGAAGAGGAAGATTGCTGCCCATACTAAGGAACTCCATACCAAGGTATGACCTTTGATAGAGATGGAAATACAAAGCCTGTTCAAAGACCCAAGACAAAGACTCAGTGAGAGAGACACACCTGGTGCACATATGTTCCTGACAGGAAGTGATCTGTAACTCAACAGACAGGGACTGGAGAGCTGATAGCCATCACTGAAAAGATGCCAAGATCATCTCGAAAGCACAGTTGATGGTGTCCTAGGTGCAGAATGCTTGTTTGGAGACTGACAAATTGCATATTGCAGCATAAATTTTCTTACATCAAATGATGGTGCACAATTGAGAAAAGAGCTGCTGAGGCATTTAGGTGTTTTTCATAGAGTTTATCTGACTGCCATCCCTGTGGGACAGGAAGAAGACCAGAGTAGTCCCATTCTGCCACATTTGGGTTCAGCAGTTTATTAAAACTTTAATCAGTGTTATTCGTGTTAAAGGCACTAAGACAGATATTCTATCCACTGATTCTCTCATCAAATGCTCACAATAGCTGGGACTGAGCCAGCCTGAAGTGAAGATCCCAGAACTCAGTCTGGGTGGCAGAGACCTAAGTTGTTGAGCTATCACTTGCTGCCTTCTAGAGTGTGTTTTAGCAAGAAGCTGGATTGGTAGTAGTGTGGGGTCTCAAACCTATGTGCTCAGATGCAGGATGTGGGCCTCTAAAGATCTATCTTAAGTGTAGTTCCCAAATGCTGATTCATCTATTATTTTATGAGGACTCCCAATGGAGGCCAAACCCACTCTCCTGGCTCTGATGATCACAGCCCCTAAAGTTCCCAGGCACAACCATCCAAGGAGTCTTCACAGCAACAGACTCCTGCTGTGCTACCTATCCAGTGTACCACCAGGTGCTGTTCTCCCTGACCTCTCTCCATCCATTATCCACAGGCTGGCACCCAATCTGGTCATCCACAACAAAGTCAGAATGCTCTCTACTGATGTGATGAGGGGGCCTTCTAAGATGACTCATTTCAGGTAAATCTCATGGGTTCCTCTAGTCCTTCCTTGACATCCAGGTGGCCCATCTACCCAGATAACCACCAGTAGCTAGCCCCTGGCATACTAGGCCTGGAACCCCACAGGCACCCCTCTGGGTGACAGTCACCTGTTTACTGGCTCATAGCATAGATAATCGTGGCCTTATTGGAACTGAATCATAGGCCATTTGGTCTTCAACTCATTAGTGCAGTGCACTAGCCCTGCTGGGTCATTAAGAAGAAGGCTAGCCCTTAGCATACTCTTATGGTCATCATTCTTAAGGCCATGTTTTACATCTCTGGTGTTGTTCTTTCCCACCTCTCATTTACCATTTCTGATTGTTGGCATGGATGGAATTTATGATAGCCTAACATCATTGTCCAGTATCTGGCTTTGTAATGTTTCAACTAATGAATTAAATCTGGATATGTTGGGTTCACTATCTCTGCCTCCTGCTTTATTTAGTTTTTAAGGGTAGCATGTAAGCAGATAATACTTTTTAAGAACATAAATCCAGTACCATCATCCCAACTTTCAAAATTGATAGTTGAATATTATCTAATACCCACTGCTTCTGATTGTCACATAGATTTTGACTTAGTTATGTCTGGAAGAATGGCTAGAGGACTTCACTTGGACTTACTCTTACACTATAGGCCATGAAACCAATTCTTCCCATTACTCCGTATTTCCCTTCCAATTCTACAGCTTGAGACCAGGGACATTAGCTATGCGGGGCTTGGGGAACCAGTAGACTCTTTGAAAACTAACCTTGGACTAGAACACTGTTTTCTACCAGTGCCCCATGCACAGCTACTCTAAAATAGGACTGTGATTCCGCTTTATACTTAGGATATACAGGTCAAAAATATTAGGGCATTTATCTCCCCTCCCTGTGCAACTACCCACATAAATGTGACAGATTGTTTTAGTTAGAGACTGGAAGAATGTTAACATATATGCTTGATGTGATGTTACACATATTTGGGATCTTGTCATCTACTTCAATCAAGTGAGATTTGTGTTTGAAACCTGGCTTATGTACAGGAACAACAGAAATATGACTGATGGAACATGTGCTCTCACTTGTCTTATGAACTGATCTTAAAGTGTTTAGATTGCATCATTTGAGCACTGCCCTTTTTATCTGAGAATTCATGTTGTTTCTAGGGATGCATGCTATAATAAGCATTTCCATAGCTCTCTTGATCAAGTACCCTTGGCTGCTATTTCATTCTTATTCAAAGTGAACACAGCTTGCTTCAATAGTTAAGTACTTCCACCGAGTCCCTATTATTATTGTATTGGAATCTTGACATTCAAATTGCTGAGTTCCCAGTGTTTATGAAATTTCCCACCATCAGGAGTGACCTGGAGAGAAGATTCACCTCTGTGGTACTCAGAAATGACAGTGCCTTTCTCACCAACACACATTTTATAAGTTTCATAAATGGATTGTCTTTGGGCCTCTTGTAGAAAAATAGTCGTTTTATAAGTTTTTCAATTTTAAATATACTTCTGTATTAATTTAATAACTGAAGCGTAATTACTGTGAGATTTCGATTGTTTCTCTGTCACGGCAATTCAGGTATTTGTACCTCACTTAACATGGATTATTTTTATTCAATTTCAGATGTCATGCTAGCATTACCATCACCATTTGGAATTCTTGATAGTAAAATCCTTTGTTTTCAATGAGTGCTCTCACTTTGAGAAATGCCCCTTTCCTAATTTTGTGCTGTACCCTCAGGACCCAACCCCATACATATTCTCCTACTCCTGATAGAACATATTGGCTATGCCCTGCAACTATTTCTTTTGAGATAGATCCATTTTTTCTCTCTTAAAAAAACTATACTTCTGTATCTGGGTTCATTAGGATGAAAAAGTATTTGGTCCTTCAAAGTACTTTTAGGATTAGTAGATGTAGTAAAACCCCCAAGTGAAATCTATTTGTAGGTAGCAGACTCCTTTCTTTCACTAAGGCATATGTGATATGATTATATTACCTTTACATAAGTTCATGAAGCCAGGATGACCACAATCAGTAATTTTAGAAAATCCACTGTCTGGGAACTAGTTTAGCAAGACAAAAGAGAGTATAGTTAGTTCTACTAGGCAAAGACCATTTTCCTCATGAGTAAGCAACATAACCAGTTAATTCCCCTAATGTTATGGTATTATCAAAATTATGTAGGTATATTATATGGCTTCACTGGAGTACTGTCATAATTTAATCTTTTTAAAAGTAAGCTTTCTTGTATTTCTCCCCAAATCCACATGTTTGATGAATATTATCAACATTAAAATGATAGTTGTATTAAAATGTTTTATTGACACAGTTAACAATTATAGGTTAATCAGACATGGAAACTAACTTTGTGGATGAATATTATAACTGTAGCTAGCTGAATCATCTTCTAGGACAAACATATAAACCCAGCAATTAAAGGTTGATATACAGTTTTGGCCTTGTTGAATATTATAATCTATATAAAGTATTTTATGTCCTAGAAGATGAAATATAAATAACACAGCTAAAGTACTTAACAGAAATTACATTGAAAGTCAACAGTCATTGTCATAGGTGTCTATCTTAGTTTCATGGTTGTTGGTTAAGCCTTGTAATTCTAGAAATTCATCTGATTCAGAAATGAAGAAATCCTGTATGTGATATCCTAAGCTGTTTATATAGTCTGCCATATTTGTGCTAACACTGTAACCTGTACTGAGAAACCTCTGCTCTAAACTTTTTAACTTTTTCCCCAGAAGACTCAATATTTGATAGCAAGAGCTTTCTGTATAAAGCAGAAATGATCTTAGAATGATAAAACTGGCTGTAGTCAACATATTGTAATTATAAGCATCATTAGAATGGAGAACTCAATGCTTTGTTGAGGAATAATAAATCATCAAGCTGTGGGTGTAATTCAGTGATTCCCTGGGGGGAGAGAATATTTTGGGTATTGACAGATTTTCAAAGCTTTCAATTAATGACATAAAATGTATTATAAGTAAACTCTAGGCTGGCGCCGCAGCTCGCTTGGCTAATCCTCCGCCTTGCAGCACCAGCACACCGGGTTCTAGTCCTGGTCGGGGCACTGGATTCTGTCCCGGTTGCCCCTCTTCCAGGCCAGCTCTCTGCTGTGGCCAGGGAGTGCAGTGGAGGATGGCCCAAGTGCTTGGGCCCTGCACCCCATGGGAGACCAGGAGAAGCATCTGGCTCCTGCCACCGGATCAGCGCGGTGTGCCGGCCGCAGAGTGCCAGCCACGGCGGCCATTGGAGGGTGAACCAATGGCAAAGGAAGACCTTTCTCTCTGTCTCTCTCTCTCTCACTGGCCACTCTGCCTGTCCAAAAAAAATATAATTAAACTCAATAGACAAGACAATCAGTTTTAAATCTTATAACCATGTCACAAAGTGGGAAAATTATCTTCTTACATTAGTAAGCACTAAATCACTAGAATATTTGTATCATGTGGGATACATTTATGAGTAGTAAACCATTTTTGTTTTAAAATATAAATCTTATTTTATTAGAAATTATTATTAAATTTTGAATAAGCAGTTTAGAGGTAAAATATAAAATATGTATGTGGGGGCTGGCATTGTGTTGTAGTGGGTAAAGTCATTGCCTGTAATACCAACATTGCATATGGGTGCCCTTTGGAGTCCAGCTACTTTACTCCTGATCCAACTCCCTGCTACTGTGCCTGTAAAAGCTGCAGGTTATGGCACAAGTTCTTGGGCTTCTACACCCATGTGTGGGACTCAGAACAATCACCTGACTTTGGACCGGCCCAACTTTAGCCCTTGTGGCCATTTGGGGAGTGAACCAGTGAGTGAAAGTTCTCTCTCTCTCTCTGTGTGTGTGTGTGTGTGTGTGTGTGTGTGGATAACTGCCTTTCAAATAAATAAATGAATCTTTTGAAGTGCATTTATGTACAGTATATATATATATATATATATATATATATATATATATATATATATATATATAAATGTTTCAAAAATCAGTGGTGTTATTTGAACAGTAATAATTGAAGTTCTCTGTTTTAAAATAAATATTAATAGAAGTAAATTCATTGTTTTTGTTTTATGATTTTCTTGGGTGTTCCCTTTGTAATACTTTATGGGTCTTGGACATACTAGTGGGTATGTTGAAGTTTATCTTGGTATCATTTAAAACTATGACGGCAAGAAGAGTTTCCACTGTTTTTGTCAGATTGCATCATATCAAATAGCCTATAGTCAGGAAATTCTCAGTCCAAACCTTGCAGAGACAAAAAAAAAAAAAAAAAAAAAAAACTGAGATGATTTCAAGGAGGGTCCCTCTTTTTCTGGTTTGTATCAACTCTGTAAATCTAAATACTGTTTGCCATGTGCCCTGGATTGCAGAAGGAAAACAAGCAACAAAGCTTTAGCTGCTGAGAATAAATTTTGTTTCAACATTATTCTAAAGACTGTAGTTTATTGAAAAATCTCAAAGAAACAAAAATGGGACCTTATTCCTCAATGTTCTTGGTATTTTTAATTCTGAAGTCAATTGAATCCAAAACATCTGGCCTCACATCCATATTGTTCACTTTGATAGTGCTGAACAAAATAGCCCTTTAAAAAACATAGAGTCAGTTGAATTTCAGAACATCTACAGGTTCCATAATGGCAGATTTGGGCCAGCATTGAAATATGAGTGATCAGGAATCTGGTTCTTTTGTTCTGCTGAGAGCACATCCAAAATTTCCCCAGAGGCCGGCGCCATGGCTCAACAGGCTAATCCTCTGCCTTGCGGCGCTGGCACACCAGGTTCTAGTTTGGTCGGGGCTCTGGATTCTGTCCCTGTTGCCCCTCTTCCAGGCCAGCTCTCTGCTGTGGCCCAGGAGTGCAGTGGAGGATGGGCCCTGCACCCACATGGGAGACCAGGAGAAGCACCTGGCTCCTGCCTTTGGATCAGCACAGTGCGCCGGCCACAGCAGCCATTGGAGGGTGAACCAATGGCAAAGGAAGACCTTTCTCTCTGTCTCTCTCACTGTCCACTCTGCCTGTCAAAAAAAAAAAAGCCAAAATTTCCCCAGAGCAGATGGCCTATGTGAACCTGATCCATGAAGGCTTCAATGTAATTCTATTTAGGTCTCTGTGTAAGATAATGATCATGAACCGAAGGCCCTGATCACCATGAATCTGACCGAATCCAAAAGCAAAACACAGAGCTAATTATCACTGGCTCATTTTCAAAGGACTTACAATTCTGCATACGCTTGGTGCCCAGTGGCCCAGTTATAATTGGCTTTGTAGTTGAATTAAGCTTGGCTTTAAGTTATACAATGGATAGTGTCTGTTTTCTCCCTGAAGACAAAAGCTGATATCCAGCAGAGTGTTGACCTGAATACAGTCACCCTAAACCATAGAAGATGGCAGTGTTAAGTCACATGTGAGAAATGAGGAAGCTTTCTCAGTAAGGTGGTCAAAGTACCTATTGATAGATCTTAGCTTTAAAAGTTCCTGTATGGGGCCAGTGCTGTGGTGTAGTAGGCAAAGCCTTTGCCTGCAGGACTGGCATCCCATAAAGGCACCTATTCATGCCCAAGCTGTTCCTCTTCTGATCTAGCTCTCTGCTTATGGCCTGGTAAAGCAGTGAAAGATGGCTCAAGTGCTTAGGCACCTGCACCCATATGGGAAACCTAGAAAAAGGATACTGGCTCCTGGTTTCAGATCAGCTGAGCTCCAGCCTTTGTGGCCATTTTGAGAGTGAACCAGCAAACAGAAGACCATCTGCCTTTCTCTCTCTCCATCTGTAATTCTACCTATCAAAGAAATAAATAAAATCTTTTTTAAAAAGTCCATGTGTCTATTTGGTACTTTATATATGCATTTAAAGTTCAAGTGGAAATTTATCTTAATTTAATGTGTTATTTTTCTCATATAGGATTGTTGAAAGAAGAAATAGACTAAGTGTGTAGAACAACAATATATATGTGCTAGTAGAATATATGGTAATAAATTAACCCCTTCATTTTTTACATGGAAACCTTTGATCAAAGACTAGAACATTTTCTTCTGGTTCTAACTGTAGGACTCTACTTTAGGGTTTCTCACTCCCAGGCCATATTGGTTTTCCTATTTCACTAGAACCCCTCTTGTGGTGGGAAAATACAACATTAGGAACAAAGCAACATGCAAGAACCATCTAACACAGATGTTCAGGTATTTTGGTTCTTCTAGCTTTGATTTGGATGACCTTTGGAAATGGAGGTGACTGTTAGGATAACCCTTTTTTAGGTTTTGATGTTGGTGTATGCTTATTGAAGGTAGTTGTTCCTTAGGTTTGAACATTTACATTAATTAGAATTTGATGACAATTTCACCCATTTACTTTTCTTCCCCTTTATCTATATCCCCCCATATTTTTCACATGTAATTCCTCTGTTGTAGCCAAATGCTACATTTTCCTACTTGTTTGATTATGTATCTGCTATTCTTTTACTGGATCGGGTTGGCAAACTATGATCTGTATGTTAGATCTGACTGGCATCTATTTTATAAATAAAGTTTTATTGGAATAGAGCTATGTACACCTATTTATGTATTGCTTGGGGCTGTTTTTGGTTGTTCTAGTTTGTAATTGCAAAAGTGAGAAAATACAGAAATAGAGACAGATGGGCCCACAAGACTAAAATATGTACTATCTGGGCTGTATAGGAAAATTTTCTGACCCCTGTTCTAATTTTTCAATCTATTTATACTTTTGAGCACATGAATTTGGATGTATCATCCATTCATTGCACTGGAAACTGACAAGAAATAGATGTGTTTCAATTGGGTTAAAATTTTGTAGGAAACAAATTTTGCAGGATAAAATTAACCATCTAAGTCATGGAGCTGAAATAGGTATTTAGCTAAAACACATGAATTTGACTTTTTTGTGGGTCAAAATAATTTGAATTATGTAATTCCTTAAGGTTCAACCCAATAATACTCCTAACATAATTTTTCTAGTCTCCCTCCTGCCATGAAAACCTGCTGTCAGTAGTAGGGACTCACTGGTCTGGAAAGCCCATTGCTTACTGTGCCAGCATTTCCTCCTACAGTTTTTTTTTTTTTTTTAATTTCCATCTCTCTTCAGGTGGTTGCAAATAATTTTTGCACTTCTGTTAAGCCCATGTTGACATATACATGGTCATCCTAGTTCTTGAACGGAGCTCTAAATATCAAGTTAGTATCTGCACCTGGGGAGGAAGAAGTGGATTCAGTGTCCAGGTATCCCTAACAATATCCATTCTGCTGGTTTCCTTGACCTTGATAAGATCCCATTGGTAGGACCACTTCATGGGCAATGTACTCAGCATTCAACAGCATTCATCTGTTGTAACAATCAGGCTAGGTAAAATAGTTTACCCAGAGCCAATAAATTTGAAAAGTCAAGTCCACTTTACAGTGAATACACTTACTTCTTTTCATCAACCAATAGTCCAATTTAATCACTATAAAGATTGAAGTTTCACTTGACCATGGTGGCAGAACTTTGATCAAATCCTCATGAGTTTGAGTTCCCAAACATAGAAAGCAACTTTGCAAAGATTGTAAATACAAAATGTTTTAACACAGATTTCTGTGGTGGTGTTTTTTTTTTTTTTTAATCAGTATAGGGAATACTTTCTAGTAGATTTAAGGTCAAAGAAACAAGTAAGAGACTGTCCATGATGTAGGAGAAAGAACACTGAGTTTGGGAGTTTTGTTTCCTGGGTTCAAGACCCAACTCCACCATTTAAAAGCTGTGCTAACTCAGACATACTTCTTAATCTATAGATTGGAGATTACTCAAGTGCAACTTGAGTTGACATATGCAGTCTGAGGCCCCTACAATTTTAGAAGTGCAAGGCATCCAATAATATTATTCTCATATATTTAATTGCAGAGTACAAATAGCTGATCACAGTGAGACCTATTAATTATTATATTAGTATTTCATAGTGATTAAGTAATTAGCCACTAGATCACCATAGATCTTGAAGATACACAGAAATAAAATCTCTCTGCTGACCATACTAATTGGTGTGGTATTCCTCAATCAGTCCTAATTTATCCCTGTAATTCCAACGTAATTATTATCATTTATCTCTCTCATTCTTAAAATAGTTGCAGTGAAAATGATAAATTATGTGGTCACTTTAAGTAAAATGTAAGTAGAACCTGATGTTCAAAAAAGCAGTATGATTAAAATCCTTCATTAGTACATACTGTTGATTTTATGTGTACTAGAAAATAAATTGTCCTGCCCTTATTATCACTTTACAGTTGCACAAAAGATGATTGAAAATGTTATTAGCCTAAGGTCAAGAGTCTGTGGGTCATAATAGGATATAGAGTTATTCTCCCAATATTGAGATATTGTTTTAGTCATTAGGCTACTTTTACTTGCCAAGTGTAATAGGGTCACTGTATTTCTTAGTCAAACTCAGCAGATGTTTGTTCTTTTTTCTCTTTGTTCTTTGTTGCCTCTGGGATGAATAACTCTAGAAGAAACAGCCTGCTTTTGTTGCTTCCCTGAATTGGAAAGACTAACTCGAAATGAAATTGGCTGGTTTTACTCAAAATTTTATTAATTATATTTAAGATTAATATGTTGAGTGTCCTTGCTGTATATTCATATAAGAATTCTGAATATCCAGGTTTCTGAGGAATCTCCAGACTGACTTCCATAGTGTCTTAACCAATTTGCATTCCCACCAACAGTGGGTTAGTGTCCCTTTTTACCCACATCCTCTCCAACATCTATTGTTGATAGATTTCTGAATGTGAGCCCTTCTAACCAGGATGAGGTGCTGAAATTTAACTGAAAATTGATCGCTGTTAAATATAAGAGTGGGAATAAGAGAGGGAAGAGATGTGCAATTCAGGACATGCTCAAGCTGACTTACTTCAAACGGTAGAGTTAGAAACATACCAGGGGATTCCAATTGAATCCCATCAAGGTAGCATGTACCAATGCCATCTCACTAGTCCCGGTGACCAATTTCTGTTCACAATTGGTCATAATGATAGGACTAAGAGCCAAAGGGATCACATAAACAAGACTAGTGTCTGCAAATACTAGCTGATAGAATAAAAAAGGGAGAGGACGATCCAACATGGGAAGTGAGATACCACAGCAGACCCATAGAATGGCAAATGTCCTAAACAGCACTCTGGCCTCAGAATCAGCCCTTAAGGCATGCAGATCCAGCTGAAAAGCCCATGAGAGTATTTCAGGCATGGAAAGCCAAGACACTCTGGGGGAGAAAAAAACCTAAATGAAAGATCTCTGTGAGTGAGATCCCAGTGGAAAGAATGGGTCGTCAAAGAAGGAGGTACCTTTCTTTGAAGGGAGGAGAGAAATTCCACTTTGACCATGGCCTTGTCTAAATATGATCAGAGTCGGTGAACTCAGGGGGCTTCCATAGCCTTGGCAGACAAGAGCCTAGGTTGATTACTGAGGCCATAAACAAGAGTGTCAATTTGTTAAGTCAACAACAGGAGTCACTGTGCACTTACTCCTCATGTAGGATCTTTGTCCTTAGTGTGCTGTACATTGTGATTTAATGCTATAACTAGTACTGAAACAGTATTTTTCACTTTATGTTTCTGTGTGGGAGCAAACTGTTGAAATCTTTACTTAATGTATGCTAAACTGATCTTCTGTATATAAAGAGATTTGAAAATGAATCTTGATGTGAATGGAAGGGGAGAGGGAGCGGGAAAGGGGAGGGTTGCGGGTGGGAGGGACGTTATGGGGTGAAGCCATTGTAATCCATATTCTGTACTTTGGAATGTTATATTCATTAAATAACAGTTAAAAAAAAGAAAAAAAAAATGCCAGGTATGATGTAATTGGGTTCATACATTTAATATAGTGATATCTTCCTGTTGATCTGATCTGTTAATCATTACATACTGCCCGTCTTTGTCTCTTTTAACAATTTTTGCATTAAAGTCTATTTTGTCTGATATTAGGATGGCTTGACCCGCTCTTTTTGTTTTCTGTTAGCATGGAATAACTTTTCAGTCTCTGTGTATATATTGTTGGTGATATGTGTTCGTTTTAAGCAGCAAAGAGAGAGCTCTTGTTTTTTAATCAATTCAGCCAGTCTGAATCTTTTAACTGGAGAGTTGAAGTCATTTACATTCAAGGTTACTATTGATATGTAACAACTTGTCCCTGCCATTTCCCCATAAATATTACTATTGTTTACTTTGTATCTCTATTACTTTTTTGAAGATTTATTTATTTATTTGAAAGGCACAGTACAGAGAGGCAGAAGCAGAAAGAGTGAGGTCTTCCATCCACTGACTCCTTGGATGGCCACAATTGCCAGAGCTGCACCAATTTGAAGCCAGGAGCCAGGACCTTTTAGCCGGTCTCCATGCAGTTGCAGGGGCCCAAGGACTTGGGCCATCTTCTCTTTTATAGCCAGCTCCTGAAAGAAGTTCTGATATTCATGAGATACAAATAACCACTACAATTGGATCATGCCTGGTTACTGGGAACTTTTTGGTCAGGTCTGTTTCTGAAGTTGCTATATAGCTGGATTTGGCTACTTTACATTGATTTATACAATAAGTGCCTTTTATAAAAAGATATAGTATGATGAAATAAAAATAAAAATAACTAAGAAGTACACAGGAAATGTCTTATATATTTTAAAGTTATATATTATGTAAGCTTATAGAATAAGAACTCCCTTACCACAGTCTAAACCTTAACTCATTAATGCACGACTTAATTGTCTGTAAGACTAACAAGTCACCTGTTAATCACATCAAGACCTTATGTGGGAGGAACACTCAGAATGTATGGCATAGTCATTACTTTCTTGGTGAGTTAAATATTTCTTACCAGGTATACATGGAATGCTGTCTGGAAATGACTTAAGTCATAATTTTTTAGAAGAAAAGTATTCAATATTTCAAAGGTTTGAATAATATAAAATATATCATCTGGTGATTACAAGTGAAACTAGAGACAAATAACAGCACAAACCTTGGAATATCTGTAAATATGCAGAAAGCAAATAACAATCTTTATTTAAAAATATTTTATTTTCTGAGCTGCAAACCAGTTTCTGGAAAAACAAATATGCAAGGGTTTTAATAAATAATGCTATTATAATTACCTTCTGGCATCTTTTGTTATAGAAAATAAAGTTATAGCAAAGTACATATATAAGTAGAGAACCATTTTCTTGCAATGCAGCAGATATATAGAAAGATGCTCAATATCACTAACATACCAGGTAAATGCAAGTCAAATATACAATAATATTTCACCTTCTTTTACAGTGCCTTTTGTCAAAAGGATAGGAGATGACAAGTGTAGTCAGGGATGTGGATAAATAAGAACCCATCTGTATAATTAGTGGAAATGTACATGGGTACAGCCAGTATGAAGACAATATGAAAGTTCCTCAAAAAGTAAAAATAGAATAACTATAGGACTCATCAATTACTCTACTGGGTGTATATGCAAAGAAATCAGTCAGTCATCACCTGGTAGAGATATCTGTGCTCCCATGTTTATTACAGCGTTTTTACAGTAACCAAGAAATGAAAACACACTAAGTAACCTATGATGGATGAAGAAATATTATAAATAAAGAAATGGAGAATCAAATATTTTATAATGGAATGCTGTTGAGAGAAAATTATTTAGCCATTTGCTACAGCACAGATGAATCTGGAATATAAACCAGATATAGAAAAAATATTTAAATTGCTTTATGGTCTTGATTATATGTAGAATTTTTAGGATCCAAATGCTGTAAATAGAAACAGTGCAGAACATTGGTTACTGGGATAGGATGGAATGATGTAGATCAAAGGGTAGAAATTGTTTTTAATCATTATTGATTTGAAAAGCAGTGACAGAAATGTATCCTTTTAGTTTATTATCCAAATTACCACAATACCTAGGGCTAGGCCAAGTCAAAACAGGAGCCAGGGACTCAACCCAAGTTTCCCCTGTGGTGACAGACCTACAACTTCAGCCATCACCTGCTGCCTCCAAACATGTATTAGCATGACTCCAGAATTTAGTGCAGAGCCAGGGCTCAAACCCAGACCCTCCAATAAGGGATGTGAGCCTCTCATGTGGCATCTTAACTGCTCCACCAAATGCCTGGTCTATGTATAAAGTTTTAATTCTGTAAGGTTAATCAGTTTAGAGATCTGGTGAACAGCATGAGAACTCTAGAGAATTATAATCTCCTAGAAATAAATTCTCAGTGTTCTTACCATGTACTTTAAAAATTTAATGTGAGATAAACATTGATATCATATTTTGTCAACATACCACAAAACATGAATTGCAGTGGTATAAATCCATTTTACTCTCAAATATAATTTGCTTAACTTTAAGAAAGATACATATACATGAGGACCTACATGCACATAAATGCACATTCTTCTAATTCTCTCAAAAATCATTAATAGAAATTATTTGAAAATGCTACCAAGATTTTAAGAAAATCATACAGTTTTACATTAAATATTTATGTTCATTGTGTTATCAAGACTTTAAAAATATGTTAAAGTGTTGTACCTCTCTTGTAAACACTAGCAAATTATCTATTATGTGGTGATCATATAGAATGAAAATAGATAATTCAGTGTTCCAAAATAAATATAGAATGATTACATGCAGTGGAATGCATTACAGTTTTATGCTTTTAACAGTTCTCAGATTTTCATGAGAAACATGTGTGTTTTTAATTGTAATTTTAATTTTAAGTTTTCACACATCATATAACATATCCAAATCTTGAATATACTATTCAGTGGTAGCTATAAATAATCCAGAGTTAGGAAATGAGTTAGTTTTCATCTATATTGTGAGTGCTTTTGCAGGGCCATAAACAAAACACACTTAAAGGGAGAGGACATTTCTAAATGGAATTATCTCTACAGGCAAATGTCTTGGGAAGAAAATGTGAGAAACAGAAAACAGTAATCAGAGAAGGCCTTATAAATGTGCTGACAGTAAAATCCTTCCAACTCTAAGAGGTATATCATCAATTTATTTGGGTTTCTAAGACCTGGAGTGTTTTTAGTTCTAGTATGATGGAAGCAACACTAGTATCCCTAACTTGATGCAGGCCTATGCAGCAGCTCTGGGCTGCTTTTCTGTTGTATGTGCAGATGTGCCTATCTGAGGTTGTGCCTATGTGTCTGTGCTCCTATTTTTCTCACCTCCCCAAAAAGTTCTTCTTAATTTTATCACCTGCTCTCAGTTGCTTGTGGGAAGTAATGTCAATAGCACCAGCTATTCTGATGACTGGGATCACAGTGTGTCAACCAATCACAGAAACCCTGTGGTCACACTTGGTGTCATCCAGGACAGGGCGAGGGGCAGCAGTAGTCACTAACAAGGTGTGAGTCCTTGTTGTCCATTTATCATGAGCAATTATAAGTTCCAGAGTATTCTGCTGCCCAGTCTTCAGTGTTACCATTATACAATAGCTCATTTCACACTCAATGGCTAACTCAAAGAATGCTGAGAGTACAGCAAAATGAAATAAGGGCTCAGAATATTCTAGGGGGCTGGCGCCATAGCACAATAGGTTAATCCTCTGCCTGTGGCACTGGCATCTCATATGGGCACCGGTTCTAGTCCTGGCTGCTCCTCTTCCAATCCAGCTCTCTTCTATGGCCTGGAAATGCAGTAGAAGATGGCCCAAGTCTTTGGGCTCCTGCACCCACATGGGAGACCAGGAAGAAGTATCTCGTTCTTGGCTTCAGATCAGTGCAGCTCCAGCCATTGCAACCATTTGGAGAGTGAACCAACGGGAGGAAAACCTTTCTTTCTGTCTCTCCCTCTCACTGTCTGTAATTCTACCTCTCAAATAAATTAATACAATCTTTTAAAAAATCTTAAAAAACAATATTCTATACAAAATTCCCACTGAAAAATATTAAAAATTAAATATTTTTTAAATGTATATATTTTTCTGAAAGGTAGAGGCAGATTTTCCATCTAGTGGTTTATTTCCCAAATGCTCCCAACATCTGAGATTGGACCAGGCTGAACCTGGAGTCCAGAGACTCCATCTGAGTCTTCAATGAGGGTGGCTAGGGGCCAAGTACTTGGGCCATAATTTGCTGCCTTCCTGAGGATATCCAGGGAGGGGGACAAGTGCCTGTGGGCCTCTTAGACACAGAAAGAATTTCTGACATAATCAGGTTGCAAATGTGCAAACAGGCTGCAAGCTGTGGCTGGAAAGCTTGTTTTACCTGCTGGCATCTCCCCCATGATAACCTCCTGTTCAGTATGTGTGAGCCTGTAGTTCTAACCACAACGTCAATCCTCTACCCAGAGCTAGTACAGGAGAGGCCTGAGCCCCTTAGGGGAATCTGGCTGACTTCAGGAGACCCCCACTATCTCCTTGGGTGGCCCCAGTTCAATCAACATAGACTATGTGAAGCCCCTGTCCAATGGGCACCCACATAGATTGACCCAATTAAAATGCAGTAATGCCATAAAAACCCTGGGCACTTCCTGAAAGCCATTGTCCTGCTCTGGCATTCCATCTGGTCTCCTGTTGGGCTAGGTGCTTTACTGTTGCTTTGCAAACTAAATAAAGATTTTGCATCTTATTTGTAAATTGTTTCCCATGTTTTTATTTCTATGCTAAGCTGAGGAAAAGCACACATGGAGCTTGCTCAGGTAACCACCCTCCCCTCCATGACCCATAATACTTCCCAGGAACACTAGCCAAAGTGGATCAGAAGTAAAGCAACTGGGACTTGAATCAATGCTCTGATATGGGATACTGGCATCACAAGCAGTGACTTATCTTACTATACCATAATGTTGGCCTCTAAGAATATTTAAGTAAACTTGTTAAGTAAAATTATTTAAATAAAATTCTAGATTTACATTATGAAAAAATATTGAAAACAGATTTTAATTGATTTTTACTACTAGTTTAGGAGTTACTTTTGGTCCAGATAATATCACAAATTGATATATTTATAATAATGTATAAATACATATATATTCTGTACAACTTCTGTTATTTGAATATTTAACCAAAAATGCACCACATAGAATCCAGATGAAAGATAAAGTAGACCTATTAGCCTTAGAAATCATACATTGCATACACACAATACATATGTTATGAGATCATTTACATATCTCATCTGATGCACCTTCCTGTAAATAATCAATAATGTGAATAATATATTCTTCCTCTCTTGAGTGTGTACTTTCATAATTCAGTCTTCTTCCAGATGAGACTCAATCTTATCAGCTTAAATTGGAGAAGCAGAATTGAATCTTAGAATATCTGACTTTAGTAAATCACAGCATATTTTTCATCTACCAATACATTTTAGAAAATGACATATTTAAAACACATACAGAGTTATATATTTCCTGACATTTTCTAAAGCATTTATTTTCAATGCCACTATAAGAAACTATTATAGAGAGAAGAAAAATTGCTCATCCAAAATCCAAAATATAGAAATCTGTACAACTTTGCCACAATCTGTACAAATTTATACCAGTTCCTAATTTACACAATAAAACATGACTAACAAAGTTAATGAAATAGATGGTGATTTGTGGAAAAGACTTTTAAATGATTAAGTCCAAGGAGAGTTACAAACCAGACCTACACTTTCTAAAATTAAGTTGTTTATTCAGTCTTAGAAAACTACAAACTAACAAATATACAGAGAGCTGGCTGGTGCCTTGTCGCTCCCCCTCTTCATGGAGGAACGACACAGGACCCTGCGCTGTTCTTTTGTATGCTCGGCCCTTCCCGGGTTGGCTACCGTCCCTTCCACCTCCGTGGAAGGGCGGTTCCCCCTGCCACTTTCCCCACTTCTGCGGGGGAGCGGCACACCGCCAGCTGGCTCTCTCGGGGGCTGCACAGGTGTTCCTTCAGATAGATGTTCCTGGTGCATGTTGTCTCTCTCCTCCTTTATAGTCCTCTTCCACCAATCCCAACTCTGCTACCCACATGCCGAGTACCCTGCTCTCCTCCAATCAGGAGCAGGTCCTGCTGTTTATTGGTTGAACTGGAGGCAGCTATGTAGAAGCTGTTTGCTCCTCTCTCAGCACCATATTGTGGGAAAGCAGATGCATAGAATAAGTCTTAATTCCAGTAACAGTCTAGTCTGAGTTGCTCCCAGTTGCTCTCCACAGTGCCTGGTATTTTCTAAAGAGTCTTTTTTTTTTTTTTAATTCTGTGGCCATGGAAGATTCTGGTCACTTGCTACTTTCAAGGCAAAAAAAAAAAAAAAAAAATACAAGAGCTGACCATTTCCCCCGGTCATGCTTACTGGTCTGTATTTGTGTACATTTATAGATGTTTAAGTGCTAGCTAAAAGTCTTGTCATAAAATTCCCAGTACTACCATTTTAAAGACATTTATCTTTCCTATTGAGATACCAAAAATTAATGTTAATTTTCAAGCATTAATAGTGAAAACTTATCTGCAAGATATACTGCAGAGAAAGATTCATTGAAATATTGATTTTCATTAAAGTGACTGATATAAAACTTTAGGTTTAATGCCTTGGAGAAACTGAAACATAGGACTTTACTCCCTAGGAAATAAAATGATCATTTACTTGGTCTCAAAGGCTACTAAGTCATTGAAATGGACTGTACAAACCATGGCTTTTGACACTTAAAATTATTTTACCATTCTATTTTGTGCAAGATCTTCAAAGCTGTGACATGTTTTAAGTTCCATAATGTATCCTCAAGAAAGCTCACCCAAAGCAAAAATCAAATTTGTCCATCCATTATAAGACATCTTTCCATAGCCTATATCTTAGCCTGATAGGCATTATCTTATAATTTTTAGAAGGTTTTTTTTTTTTTTCTACTTAAGAGAACCTCCTTTGAGCAGATTCTTCTCTCTACCATTTGCACCTTGGTGCTGTTCTGAGTGCTTCCTCCTGCTGGTGAGACTTCCTATAGCACGCTGGTGGAGCCATCCTGTCCTACTCTATAGGACACTTCATAGGCATCAGCCCAGAGTGCAAGTTAGTGTTCAGGGAGCAGCCTGAATAGCTCTTGACTGCTCAGTGCAATCAGAGGGTCCAGTTTCTGGTTGATGCTCACAGGAATATGTTGTAACGTGATCCCTTGCACAGCTTCTTTGGGAACCAGTGGAATGTGTAATGCTCTGCCCATGTCTCCTGCAGGCTCTGACTGAAGGTCTGCAGCTATCACTTGATCATGAGCCTCTTGGTGTGGAGGAACATGGAGATGATGAACTTGGTGGTGGCGATCTTGCCTATCATGGGGGTGGCCCAGGTGTAAAAGGGATGCATGGGGTTGCATCCAGGTGGCTGAGACTTCCCCTGGGATCCCTCCCAGGTGAGAGAGCTAAGAGGGAGTGAAGCACTGATGGCTACTGCCCTCGCCACTTCTTTGGAGTAAAAAACTTATTTTCAAGACAAGAGGTGATGGGAGAGAAGAGAGAAGCGACAGCAGCCTGGTTACAGTTCTGGGAGCCTCCCAGCCACCTATGCCTCCAGCTCTTTAACCTTCAAAACCTCAACAGTGGTGTTTTCACCTCTGAGTGGGAACAGCCTGATTTGTAGAGTGAAAGACACCTTCAGAGAAGTAGGACTTGAGTATTCCATCTTATTAAAAATAGGCCTGTCTAGTGATATATAATGTTCTTGAGATGGCAAGATCATTTTATGGAGATAATTTCATTTTATGAATATTTGAGCTCCTTTACTTCTAGATACTTCTGAAGGGAAGCAAGCACATTAGCTGTAACTTTTGGATCCTATAAGGGCTTCAAAGTGATCATGAAATAAAAACACAAATAAAGGGGTTTCATACAGTATAGATTTCTGAGTATGTTAATAAGTTATAAAAGCATGTCTAGTTGTTGAGAAATATAAAACATAAACAGTATGTACTTAGGGTCTGTCCTGAATGACTTCCATCTGCCCAGCTGAATCAGTGAACTATCTCATGGCTGCCAAGTGTTAGTGCTCTCCCAATGCACAGTTGACATTGGAAAAAATTCTAACCACACAGGGTATTGTTTCACAGTTTGCATTTGTCAAGAAGAGCAACAATGGAGCCGGCGCCGTGGCTCAATAGGCTAATCCTCCACCTTGCGGCGCCGGCACACCGGGTTCTAGTCCCGGTTGGGGCGCCGGATTCTGTCCCGGTTGCCCCTCTTCCAGGCCAGCTCTCTGCTATGGCCAGGGAGTGCAGTGGAGGATGGCCCAGGTGCTTGGGCCCTGCACCCCATGGGAGACCAGGAAAAGCACCTGGCTCCTGGCTCCTGCCAGGATCAGCGCGGTGCGCCGGCTGCAGCGGCGGCCATTGGAGGGTGAACCAGCGGCAAAGGAAGACCTTTCTCTCTCTGTCTCTCTCTCTCACTGTCCACTCTGCCTGTCAAAAAAAAAAAAAAAAAAAAAAAAAAAAAAAAAAAAAAAAAAAAGAAGAGCAACAAAATAAAATATTTGCATTTATTAAAGTAGACATGTCATAATTTTATGTCCAGAAATGCATTTATAAATTATTAATACAGTATATAGATTCTGAAATGTAGGTGTAAGCCAGAGAAGCATAAACCTCAGTTAGAAAACAAAGAAAATGTTGAAATTACTACCTTGTACTTTAAAAATATTATTATTTAAATATAGATAAATTATGAGTCATGGAAAATATAATATAATTATGGGCATACAGTATGATAATACATCATAACCAGAATCTATTGTTAAACTGACAGCTTCCTTTGCAGATGCTTTCTATTCATAGTCATTTTTTATGTAACTGGGTTTATATTAATGAAACATTTTATCATTCACACACATCGGACAATAAATGGTGTTAGAACTATAAAAAATAAGAGTTATATGATTAGATTTATTATTATTTGGATAGCTTTTTTTTTCCTTTCCTATTGCTTTTTATAGAAAATGCTAGAGAACATGGATTAGTCAGAATTCTAAGTGTGTCATTCAAATTAGAATTTTGAAAAAATATGCAAAATTCTTTTTAAGTAAAATATGAATTTGATTCAAATTCTCAGAGTTAAAATCAAGCCTTAAGGAAAAATACTATTTGCTTGATTATGATCATTAGTGTTAAGGAATTGTTAAGTGGAAATATGCACAACATATATGTGTAACAGGTGGTAAAAATTCATGTTGCTGAATATAACTGAGATGGACAAACTATCTTGAATTCAACAAAAATGTATCTGAGATACTTATTCTAATTGATGCCATTATTTAGACAGAAAGAAAGTTGTGATTATAAAAATCAGATTTCCAGGTAATAGATGAACAACAATTCATGGAAATATGACAGATCTGAATAATTAGAAGGCATGCTTGAGGAGAGAAATAGTAACAAGTTTATTGACTTTGTCTAAATAACTCAGTGTCATTGAATTCTACAATTCAATGGTGATGGGTTTAGAATCTAAATGTTCTCTAGCAAATAATAGACAGTCTGAACCAGAAAAAATTGTAATTCCTTTAATTCTTCTGGAAAAAGGGATCCGCCAGGTTCCTGTTGTTCTATGATTTCAGTCATACTGAGTTCTCAGACTATATAAGGAAGGGCTGCATAAGTAACCATCAATGAATAAAGTGAACTAGATGGTCATTGTGGCAGCTTGTCCATGCTTAATGTGGGCAGCTGTGGACTGCAACTAGGATTCTTAGTTGAAATTTCCTTAAGCTTAAATGTAGATGAGTGTATTTCTCAAAACACTGCAAAAATCTAACAGCAGCTGCCTGTTAGCTACAGAGTTCATGTATTTGATTACCAAAGACACAATGGCAACTAATTTCAGATATAGGAATCCATATACATTTTCATCATTCATGCCTCTGAAATTGCCTTATTTATCACTTGAGAAACACCCCACATAATTTCATGATTCGGTTTCTGTTTGAGGATTTCACCTGGCATATTCCTCCCATTGCCAGTAGCAGAGAGTAGTGTTCTTCACAAAGTAGCTCCTTGCTGTAGATTATAATTAATTCCTAGTTGTGTGGCATCTCTTACAATTTCTCAGAGAAAAGTTGTCTCCATTTTGGAGATGGAGGGACTTAAATACTGGCTAGAAATCTAAAGTATGGAAACATTTATTCTCTTTTTTTATCCTTATATAGTCAATAAGAAATTAATCTTACTGAAAATGCTTTCGTATATCACCCTTTAAAATGCCCACAAAATGCTGGAAGTTGTAGGCACAATACAGTGGGGATATTGCAAAGGTACTATCCTCATAACTTGTAGGATTTCTAGACAGCCGAAATGAAAAGAGATGTACTGCTTTAGGCAAGGACAAAATAGCAGAAAAAAATGGAGGGATTGCATTCCCAGGAGAGAGTTGGAGACAAAACTGCAGTTGAAATTCTACAGATGTAAGAGTGACACTATGAGATAGTGCAGAAGATACAGCAATGAGTACAAACACAATATAGGATCCCACAACCATGAGCAACAGGACACTGCCAGCTTTGGAGAGTGAGGTGAGAGCAGGCTGCATGCAGCAGCCTATGCCTCTTTTGATATTGCCAGAGGGAGAGCCTGGCACCACACTGTCTTTGATTCCATCCTGGGGTCCTAATAGGAGCAGGGTACCATCTAACACAGTGAAGACAAGGGCATTTCTTTCTCCCTTACCCCAACCAAGGCACCTGGTGGAAGGAGCCATTTTGACAACAGAGTGGGTGCAGCAGTAATTGTATGTGCCTGTGAGCCAGGGATGTTACCAGAGGGAAAAATCCATGTTCCCCACAGACTTTGAGTCTGGCTGGGGGCTGAGCACCCATACAGGATTGTGAGGTGTCCCCAGCCTTTCAACATATTACAGGTTCCAATGCTCAACATGACAAGGAGGAGCACCCTCAGGTAGCTGGCTCTGGGAACATCTCTACTTTCTCTGTGGATGGGAAATGAAGAACACATTTTTTGAAAAAAGTAAACAAAATTGATACACATACCATTGGCCCAACTAACCAAAACAAAGAAGGAGAAGACACAAATCAATGGAATCAGAAATGAAAAAGGGGGTGTAACAACAAACACCACAGAAATAAAAAGAATCATCAAGAATTAACTACAAAATGTTATATGCCAGCAAAATGGAAAATATAGAAGACTTGGATAGATTCCTGGACACATGCAATTTACCAAAATTGAGTCATGAGGACATAGAAAATCTAACAGAATAATAACCAACATTGAGATTCAATCCATAATAAAGACCCTCACAACAAAGAAAAGTCCAGGACCAGTTGGCTTCACTGCTGAATTCTACCAGATGTTTAAAGAACAGCGTTTAATTCTTCTCAAGCTATTCAAAACATTTGAAAGGGATGTAATCCTCTCAAACTCCTTTTATGAAGCCAGTATCACCTTATTTCATAATCAGAAAAAGATATAACAGAGAACTACAGACATCCCTGATAAACATAGACACAAAAATCCTCAAAACATACTAGCCGATCAAATCCAACAACACATCAGAAAGATCATTCACCTGAACCAAGTAGAACTAAAGGCTGATATGCAAGAAAGGTTCAACATTCACAAATCAATGTGATCAATCACATTAACAAACTGAAGAACAAAAAAAAAGATTATCTCAACAGTGGCAGAGAAAGCATTTGATAAAATACAACATCATTTCATGATGAAAACCTTAAGCCAATTGTGTATAGAAGGAACATTCCTTAAGACAGTCAAGGCAATTTATGACAAACCCACAGCCAGCATCCTAATGAATGGGGAAAAGCTGGAAGCATTCCCACTAAGATACAGAACCAAACAAGGATGCTCACTCTCACCATTGCTATTCAATATAGCCCTGGAAGTATTAGCTACATCCAGTAGGCAAGAAAAAGAAATCAAGGGTCCAGTGCTATGGCTCAGTCAGTTAACACCCTGTTCTGAAGTGCTGGCATACCATATGGGTGCCAGTTCAAGACCTGGCTGCTCCACCTCTGATCCATCTCTCTGCTATGACCTGGAATAGCAGTAGAAGATGGCCCAAGTCCTTGGACCCTTGCACCCATGTGGGAGACTTGAAAGAATCTCCTGGCTCCTGGCTTTGGATCAGCACAGCTCCGGCCATTGTAGCCAATTGAGGAGTGAACCAGTGGATGGAAGACCTCTCTCTCTACCTCTCTCTGTAACTCTGTCTTTCAAATGAATAAAATAAATCTTTTTTTAAAAGTGGCAGTATATAAAATTAACACACAGAAGTCAATAGCCTTTGTATAGAAAAATAATGTCATGGCTCAGAAAGACGTTTTAAGTTCACTCCCATTCACAGAAACACAAAATAATTTAAATGCCTTGGAATAAATTTAACCAAGGATGTGAGCGATTATATGATGAAACTTTTTAAAAAATGGATAAAATAGAAGAAGACACAAAAAATTGAAACATTTTCCATGTTCATGGATTGGAAGAATCAATATCATCAGAATGTCCATTCTACCAAAAGCAAATTACAGATTCAATGAGATCCCAATCAAAATACCAATGACATTCTTCTCTAATGTAGAAAAAAAAGATACTAAAATCATATGGAAACATTAGACACCCTGAAAAGCTAATGCAATCTTATACATAAAACCAAATTTGGAGGCATTATGATGTCAGATTTCAAGACATACTACAGGACAGTTATAATCAGAAAACCTGGAACTGGCAAAAAAAATATGAGTAGACCAATGGAACAGCACAGAAACTCGATTAATCCATGCATCTACAACTAACTTATTTTTGACAAAGGAGCTAAAATCAATCCCTGGAGCAAGGACAGTCTCTTCATCAAATGGTGCTGGTAAAGCTAGATTTCCACATGTTTAAGAATGAAACTAGAACCCTACTTACACCTTACACAAAAATCCACTCAAATGGATCAAAGACCTATCTATGACCGAATACTATCAAATTATTATAGAACAAACTTGGGTAAACTTTGCAAGCCTTTAATATAGGCAAAGACTTTTTTGGAAAATACCCCCAGAAGCAGAAGAAATCAAAACCAAAATTGACAATGGGATTACTTCAAGCTGAGAAGATTTACATTGTAAAAAAAAAAAAAAAAAAAAAAAAAAAACATTAAGTAATGTAAAGAGGCACCTGACAGAATTGAAGAAAATATTTTCAAATTACACAGCTGACAAAGGGCCAATACCAAGGCTGTATAAAGAGTTTGAGAGATTCAACAACAACAACAAAAAATACACTTGAGAAATGGGCAAAGGGCTTTAGCAGGCATTTTCCAAGAGAGAAAATTCAAATGGCCAACATACACTTGAAAAATGTTCAGGATCACTAGCCATCAGGGAAATGTAAACAAAACAAAAATGAGGTTTCACATCACATCAGTTAGAATGGATGTCATACAGAAATCAGCAAATGACAAATGCTGGTGAAGGTGTGGGGCAAAAGGTACCCTGGTCGACTGTTGGTGGGAATATAAGCTGGTTCAAACACTGTAGTAGACAGTGTGGAGACACCTTGGAAACCTGAATATAGACTTAGGATATGACTCAGCCATCCTACTGCTGGGAATTTACCCAAAAGAGAAGTCAGTATAAGAAAGAGTTATCTGTAACCCCATGTTCATTGCAGCTCAATTCACAATGGCTGTAAATGTTCAAACCAAATTACCCAATCAAATGTCCATCAACCATTGACTGGATAAAGAAATCATTGTATATATACACTATGGAATACTATTCAGCTATTTCAAAAATCAAAATCTGTCATTTGCAACAAACTGGATGCAACTGAAAACCATTATTTAGTGAAACAAGTCAATCCCAGTAAGAGAGATACCATATGTTTTCCCTGATCTGACATAACTAATAGAGTACCTAAAATGTAATGTATTAGAGTGAAAAGGGCATTATAAGATTTGATGATTGTTTACAGCCCTTATCTCTTCTAGGTTTTTTTTTTTTTTTTTTTTTTGCTCTCCATACTATTTGTTGAACTCTTTTATTAGTGTAGGGTTAACCTTATGGTGATTAAGTAAGTTGAAAGCAGATCTTTGTAAACACTAAGAGTAGGAATAGGAGAGGGAGGAGGAAGGTTTGAACAATGGGTGGGAGAGATGGTGGTGTGAGAAGTATCACTATGTTCCTTAAACCTTATATACGAACTACATGAAACTTGTATAACTTAAATACATTTAAAAATATATGAAAATTAAAGAAAACCCAAAATAAATAAATCTTAACAGATAAATATTTTATAGAGTATGCAATAATTTAAATATTTTGTTTTTCATTTGGTTTAATATTAATATGTGTATATATGTGGATGAATATTTAGCAAAATTGTATTGATTCTTTTAGTAGGCATCTTTAACACTTCTTTTCCCCTTAGCCCTAAATAAGCCTCAAGTTTGATAGATTGTAAGCTTCTAGAAATCTATGCATTTCTTGTAGATTTTCCAATCTGTTGGCATATAGCTGTTTGCAGTAATTCCTGATGATTCTTTATTTTTGTGGTTGTTGTAACATTTCTTTTTTCTTTTTTTAAATTTTTTTTTTTTTAATTTATTTGAAAGTCAGAATTACACCGAGAAAGAAGGAGAGGCAGAGATAAAGAGAGTTGTCTTCCTCTGGTTCACTCCCCAGTTGGCTGCAATGGCTGGAGTTGTTCTGATCTGAAGCCAGGAGCCAGGAGATTTTTATGTCTCTCATGCAGGTGGAGTGGCCCAAGGATTTGGGCTACCTTCTAATGCTTTCCCAGGCCACAGCAAAGAGCTGGATCATAAGTGGAGCATTGGGGACTCAAACCAGCAACCCTATGGGATGCCAGCACTTCAGGCAGCAGCTTTTTCATCTTTGATTTTGGTAATTTGGGCCTGCTCCAACCAAGGAGGTATGAATTTTATTTATTTTTCAAAGCACTATTTCTTCATTTCATTGATTTTTTGCATTATTACATAATGACATTTTGTCTTTTTTGATGGTTTCTTTTTTTAAAAAGATTTATTTATTTAGTTGAAAGTCAGAATTACACAGGGCGGGGAGATTGGCTGCAACAGCCACAGCTGCACCAATCTGAAGCCAGGATCCAGGAGCCTCTTCCCGGCCTCCCATGTGGGTGCAGGGTCCCAAAGACTTGGGCCATATTCTACTGCTTTCCCAGGACATAGCAGAGAGCTGGATTGGAAGTGGAGCAGCCGGGCCTCGAACCAGCACCCATATGCTGGTGCTTTAGGCTAGGGCATTAACCCGCTGCACCACAGCACTGGTCCTTCTTTTTCTTAAGATTTATTCATTTATTTGAAAGTCAGAGTTACACTGAGAAAGGAGAGGCAGAGAGTTCTTCCATATGCTGGTTCACTCTCCATTGGCTGCAATGGCCAGAACTGCACCAATCCAAAGCCAGGAGTCAGGAGCTTCTTCTTGATCTCCCATTTGGGTGCAGGTCTCCAAGGACTTGGGCTCCAAGGACTTCTACTACTTTCCCAGGCCATAGCAGAGAGCTGGATCAGAAATGGAGCAGCTGGGACATGAACCGGCACCCATATGGGATGCCAGCACTGCTGGCAGTGGCCTTACCCTCTTTGCCACAGCACTGGCCTTGACAGTTTCTGTATTAAAGTCTATTTTCTCTGGCTTGGCACCCACACAACTGAGCATACTCCAAGTAGGGCTCTGGTGACTCACTGCTGGCAGACCCTTGGGCTGAGGCCAGACACTCTTCATCCCTTCCACCTCTGACATGCTGTTGGCTTAGTCTGTGTATGTGTGGTAATACCATGTCTGCTCCACTGTCAGCCATAGTGCCTTGCACCAGGAAGGATGCCACTGTGGTAATTTTCCTTCATGATTGGAAGATCCTGGACAGGATGGGCAGAAGCCTTTGCAGGTAGCACAAGTTCACATGCCAGATGTATCAGCCTGCATGTACCCATTGTGCCTGTTGCATTAAATATAAACATGGCTATGCCTTTTTGGTTTGATAATATTGGACTTTCACCAGGCTCACTGGAGAATGAATCTGGAATTAAACAAGCAACAGAAAATGTAAAGGCTTTGATAGATCAAGAGGTGACAAGTAGCATTGCTTCTAACAGAATTATTTTGGGAGGATTTCCTCAGGGAGGAGCTTTATATACTGCTCTTACCACATATCAGAAACTGGTGTCACTGCACTCAGTTGCTGGCTTCCACTTCGGGCTTCATTTCCACAGGGTCCTATCAGTGGTGCTAATAGAGATGTTTCTATTCTCCAGTGCCATGGAGATTGCAACTCTTTAGTTCTACTCATGTTTGGTTCTATTACTGTGGAAAAACTAAACACATTGCTAAATCTGGCCAGTGTAACCTTTAAGGCCTATGAAGGCATGAGTCACAGTTCCTGTCAGCAGGAAAAGATGGATGTCAAGGAATTCATTGGTAAAATCCTACCTCCAATTGATTGAGTCATTAAGAGGACTGTGTAGAAGTACACCAGTATCACTGACTCTGATAATTTTTAGACAAGGCCATGGTCAAAGTGGAAGTTCTCTCCTCCCTTCAGAGAAAGGTACCTCCTTCTTTGATGACCCATTCTTTCCACTGTACTAAAACAGTATTTTTCACTTTATGATTCTGTGTGGGAGCAAACTGTTGAAATCTTTACTTAATGTATGCTAAACTGATCTTCTGTATATAAAGAGAATCGAAAATGAATCTTGATATGAATGGAAGGGGAGAGGGAGTGGGAAAGGGGAGGGTTGCGGGCGGGAGGGACATTATGGGGGGGAAGCCATTGTAATCCATATTCTGTACTTTGGAAATTTAAAAAAAAAAGAAGTACACCAGTATCATTGTTATACAGTATAATCCTTTTCCTGTGCTCAGCCTTGAAACTTCTGTTTGCAGTGTTAAAATGTTTCACAATTACACACCTATGACACTGACTAAATAATGTCTCCTCATAGGAAACTTGTGATATATCAGTTTCTACACGTGTATTTGTAAAATATGATCCAAAATACCTGTTATTAATATAGGTGAAGCAGCTAGCTTCTTTTTCTTAACTGGAATTTAGAAAAATAATTAAGCATTTCAGTCAGATTTTTTATTATATTATTTGAAATTTAACAGTATGCTTAAGAAAAATTTATGTAGATATGAATGAACAGTTAAGAAATGAGATTTTTGCATGGTGTGACTTAGTCTATAAATTTGTTCCAAAGTTGCTTAGTCACCATGCACTCTTTGGTGTTTTTATATATGCTCTCATGTGTAATGATTGTAATGCATAAGAGGGAGAAGGTATTACATTATTCTTAATAGTGGGGATAATGCTTTTAAGTGTCAGTGAAGAGCCGGCGCCGTGGCTCAATAGGCTAATCCTCCACCTTGCGGCGCCGGCACACCGGGTTCTAGTCCCGGTCGGGGCGCCGGATTCTGTCCCGGTTGCCCCTCTTCCAGGCCAGCTCTCTGCTATGGCCAGGGAGTGCAGTGGAGGATGGCCCAGGTGCTTGGGCCCTGCACCCCATGGGAGACCAGGAAAAAGCACCTGGATCCTGGCTCCTGCCATCGGATCAGCGCGGTGCGCCGGCTGCAGCGGCGGCCATTGGAGGGTGAACCAACGGCAAAGGAAGACCTTTCTCTCTCTGTCTCTCTCTCTTACTGTCCACTCTGCCTATCAAAAAAAAAAAAGTGTCAGTGAAGAGTAATACTCTTCTCTTCAAGTAATGGCCCTTTTATTTTGGGGACCAGACTTTTCCCTGGGTATCAAGAAAAAAAAATGTTCTTGCCTAATTGTCCTTCATCGCAGACCAAATACTGCTTTCCTGCCATAGAATGTGTGTCAGTAATGCTGTAATTTGACATTCTGAATCATAGATATATGGTATTGAAAATCTATTTGCACTTTAAGAGAAAGAAACTATTACTTAAAACTTTCTGTATAATATTTCAAGTAGCTGTACATTATTCTAAACTTGGACCTGTTCAGTGATTAGAATCTTCAATCCAGGTAATAAGTCATTCTGTGTTTTTATTTTTCTGTATATAATTAAAAGAATAATTAGATCACATTCTAGTGTATTCTGAAATAATTAAGACCAATCTTAAAAACTAATTTCTGGGGGCTGGTGCTGTGGCGCTGTGGGTTGATGCCCTGTCCTGAAGCACTGGCATCCCTTATGGGTACCGGTTCAAGACCCAGCTGCTCCACTTCCCATCCAGCTATCTGCTGTGGCCTGGGATAGAGGTAAGAATATGGCCCAAGTCCTTGGACCCCTGCACCCACCTGGGAGACCTGGAGGAGGCTCCTGGATCCTGGTTTTGGATCAGAACAGCTCCAGCCCATGCGGCCAGGTGGGGCATGTACCATCAGATGGAAGACCTCTCTCTCTCTCTGTGACTCTCCTCTCTCTGTGTAACTCTGACTTTCAAATAAATGAATAAATCTTTAAAAACAAACTAATTTCTCAGATGATTTCATCTCCTGGTAGTATAGATTCTCTTTTCTGTACATTTGTTTCAAACCAGCTACTGTAGGAAATAAACAGTCCATTAGAAAAATGTTTTTTGTTTGGGCCGGTGCCATGGCTCACTTGGCTAATCCTCCACCTGCAGCACCAGCATCCCATATAGGCACTGGGTTCTAGTCCCAGTTGCTCCTCTTCCAGTCCAGCTCTCTGCTGTGGCCCAGGAAGGCAGTGGAGGATGGCCCAAGTGCCTGGGCCCCTGCACCTGCATGGGAGACCAGGAGGAAGCACCTGGCTCCTGGCTTCAGATCGGCCCAGCACCGCCTGTAGCAGCTATTTGGGGGTGAACCAATGGAAGGAAGACCTTTCTCTCTGTCTCTCTCTCTCTCACTGTCTATAACTCTACCTCTCAAAAAAAAAGTGTTTTTTATGCCAGTGAACTTAAGTTTTCATTTAGGAAAATGAGTTTTAACAATTAGCTTTCTGTTCTGACATAAAAATAGTGATCATTCAACTCTAAATAGTCAGAATTCCCAGATTACTGGAATAATTTTTGAAAACAAGTTTATGGATAATAAACATTAATCAGAACTATGTGCTGTGGTCTAGTTACCTCAGTTTAATATGTAGCAAAAATGGATGCTTAATATTTCTGAAATGTTTTAATTTTTCTGCTGTATTCCAACAGACCAAACAATGTTAAGAATGCATCTTTATAAATGGGTGCTAATTGGTAATGCAAATAATTTAATACAGACTGACAGTTTTGTTTTTCTTTGAGGACTTGGACTATGTCTCTCTGTTCTACCCTCTTCTGTAGAGTTTTTGATGAGAAATCTGTCAAAATAGAGCTCTGTTAAAGATAATCTGGCATTTCTGCTTGTACTTTTTAGCATCTTTTCCTTGTGTTTTACATTTGAAAGTTTGAATATTCTATATTGTGATTAAGACCTTTGCCGATCATGTCTATCTGGGATTCTATGTGCTTCCTGTACTTCGATGTCCATATCTTTGTCCAAATTTCAGAAATTTTCTTCTATTATTTCACAGTAAGTTTTCTAAGTTACTTTGCTTTTCCATTCCTTTGGCAATGTCTAAGACATGTGTAGTTTGACCTTGATGGTGTCTCATAGACTAAACACTATTTTCATTTTTCTGAATTTTTTTTTCTTTTTTTTGTCAGACTATGTTTCTTTTTTAAAAAAAGATTTATTTATTTATTTGAAAGTCAAAGTTACATAGAGAGAGGAGAGGCAGAGAGAGAGAGAGGTCTTCCATCTGAGAGTTCACTCCCCAGTTGGACATAATGGCCGGAACGGTGCCAATCCAAAGTCAGTAGCCAGGAGCTTCTTCTGGTTCTCCCACGTGGGTGCAATGACCCAAGGACTTGGGCCATCTTCTGCTGCTGTCCCAGGCCATAGTGGAGAGCTGGATTGGAAGTGTAACAGCCAGGACTTGAACCAGCACCCATATGGGATGCTGGTGCTTCAGGCCGGGGCATTAACCCACTGAGCCACAGCTCTGGCCCCAAGACTGTGATATTTCAAAACCTTTGTCTCTCACCATGGATATTCTTTGTTTGGCACCACTGAGAATGGTGTTCAGGCTTTTCACTGTATTTTTTACTTGATGTATTGAATTCTTCATTTCTTAATATTTCAATTTGGCTATTCTTTAATATTTCTATTTCTTGGATGAATTTCTCATCTGTGGTATGCATCAGTTTCTTTAACTCATGTAATTGTTTTTCTGTATTTTTGAGTAATCTTACAATAAGTCTTTTGAATGCCTTTTCAGACATTTTGTCAAGATCATCTTCACAGTCCAATATTGAAGTATTATTGTGTTCTCTTTGGTGTTTCATATTGTCTTCCTTGTTAATATATCTCATATTTATGATTTTTACACATCTGGAGAAGCACTTGTGGATATCTCATTTGAAGTCTTTGTTATTGGGAATGTGACACTAAGAATAGGGAGATGCCTGCACCTTCAGTGGATATCTACAGGTGTGTGCTGAGTGGGATCTGGAAGCTCTGGTCAGCATTTGTGTGTGAGGTCAAAGTCCAGGGTAACACCCAAAATAAGCATGGTAGCTCTCCTCTGTATTCAGCAGAAGAGAGTGGATGATCCCCCTGGTTATTGTGGTCACTGCCTCCACCCTTCTCTGTGCCAAGAAGAACTTCTCTGTGCCTGCACCCTGCCCCCAACTCACTCAGGTGCATAAACTGCACAAAAATCTGTCCACCGTGTAGCCTGAACATGGAGTCCTCCTGGCTTATAGCATAAGACCTCCATTTCTGGTCACAGAGTGTAGGATTCCTGCAGTCAGACTGTAGGGTATCCACTCTCTGCACTTGGAGCCTTTCTATCCAGAGACCTATTCTCTCCCTGACCTTGGGATAGGGCAGGAAGGCAACATACTCTCCATTCCCTGAGTTAAATGGGTGCCCTGCCCCCACCAGCTCCTCTTTCTGAACTCAAAGTCAGTGGAGATTGTAGATTTCTCCCTGTGATAAAAACCCCAGACATTCACTAGCTGTGGCAGCCTCTACTCCCATTACTATGAGAAGGTGGCACTTTCCCCCCTGGTGGGGGAAGGAGCAATGTGCCCTCCATTCACAAAGTTAAGTGGACACTGTCCCTGGATAACTCACCTCACCAGAATGAGAGTCAGCAGGGACCACAAATCTCATCTCCAGACAGGATCATCAATGGTGCACAGGCTTGTACAGAATCCTCTCAACTCACTCTGGGAAGATGGCCTCACTGCCAGATGAGGACTGCAGGAGCTGTAGCCATAGGAGTAGCTGGTGGTGTCCCCTGAGCTGCTGTGTGTCTGTGCAATCCTTGCTGCTCCACAGAGTGTCTCTTCTTACTGTATGCATTTTATTTCTATTTCTTACTTTACTGCATTGGCTAGGACTTTCAGTAACATGTTGAAAATTGGTTGTGAAGACACACGCTTATTTTATTCCTCATTTTAGTGGAAAAACTTGGGGCTTTCTATCATTCTCTATAATGTGAGCTGAGAGGTCTGTGTAAATGTACTGTATCAACATGAGGACATCCTGGGCTGGAGGCTCTTACTTAATTTTTCATCCATTTGTTTCATCACTCATGGTGTTAGACTTTGTCAGGATTTTCTGTATTCATCAAATTGATAAAATTGTGCTTTTCTTTTTTTCCATTGATTTGGGAAATTAAATTGCCACCAGTTTGACCTGCCTTACATATCTGGAACTAATTCCATACATTTATCAAACATCACTCTTATAATACTTTATTGAATTTTATGAAAAATTTTAAAATATGTGCATCTATGTATAAGAAAGACACTGACCTTTAAATTATTTTCCTGTACCCTCTCTGTATAGTTTGGACAGGGGAGCATTTCTTCAAGTTCTATCTTCCAGAAAACTTCATAAATAATTACAGCAATTTTTTCTTAGATGTTACATAGAATTTCTCAGCAAACCCATCAGGGCCTGGTGCTTTCTGTTTTAGGAGATTGTTACTGAATTAATTTATCTTTAAATTATGTTTATATTTATTTTTTATCTATTTATGTGAAAATCATAAAAAGAGGTCTCTTCTCTTGCAGTTCAATTCACCAAATGACCACAACAGCTGAAACTCAGGAAGCCTGCAGTTTGGAGACATAAACACAACCCAGGTCTCTCCATATTAGTATAATCCAGATCTTTGATGTGAGTGATAGAGACACAGAAATTTTAGACATTGGCTTTTACCTACCAGTGTTCATGTCAGTAGAGAGTCTGAATTGGGAGTGGAACTGTTACTTGAACCAAGGTAGTCCACTGTTGGTTGCAGTCATATCAAGCAGCAACTGCTGTGAAAAGATCTTTTAACTGAATTTCTTTAATAGATATAGAAACTTTTAGGATATTTATTTCTTCTGATGTGAATTGAGGCAGATTGTGTCTTTATTTTAACTGGTCCATTTCTTCTAGATTAAAACTCCAGTATTTTTGCAAGGGCAATTTGAAAGCCATGAATTCAGCATTTTATATGATTTCAGTGAGAAGATTGGTCAATGTTATTTCATTATTTCACCAGGTAACAGTTTTATTTGACTCCTATGTTCATATTTGTACTAATAGGTAGCCTAATTACTGGCTTGTCACCTTGAATTTGTTTAGTCTTGGTTTTTCAGCTTTTCTATAGTAGGCCTGACTATATGTCAAGTTTTCTATAAGCACTATTAGCTTTGAAGGTCTTGACCTCCAACATTTTATTTCCCTTAACATCAAACCAGGGCTATTTAACATACTTTTTTGTAGAGTGGTCTAAAATAAGCATTATTGCAGTGTGTGGTTCTTACTTATAAAGTACAGCCTTTAGGTATTTCACTTACATGCCTGTGATGTTAATAATATGTCAACAAGGTCTTACTTGGGTTAGAACTTAGATACCCTCCAAACCAAATAATCTGAAATATATTTTTACACTCCCACCTCAGGATCAGTTACTCTCTGGTGAACCTCATATAGTTTCACTTCATTGATGCTCAAATTATCTCATGCTCAAGGGCTTGTGGGGACTTTACATATCCAGCTCTCAAGTTTTCATCTGTTCAGTTATATTCATTCCAGTTTCTTCTTTGGAAAGTTCTTGCTGTCCTCAGATATGGTAACTACTGCATCTCAATAGCAACAGGTATTGACTGGAATCCAGCTCATTGTATTGTTGAAAAGTCATTTTTCCCAGCAGGAACCCATATAGCTGTACTGACTGCTTGTCAAATTTTCTTTTCTTGGTGATCTCAATGTTTTATTGCCTGTTGTTTGCCTGACATCTTCTCACAAACTTTCCTCAATGCTTTTTGTTGTGTTTTTTAGTGTCAAGAGATTTTAACCAGGTATTGAAAGTAAAATCACCTGATTTCATTTCTACATTCATGTTTTTTGTCCACTGAGAATATTTCCTGATATTTCATATGAGAAAAATGCATTTTAGTAACTCATTTTGATACAATGTTAAATTTTGAAAGTCTGTCACATTTTCAGATTTATTTGAAAGGCAGAACAACAGAGAGAGAGGGAGAGGTGAAGAGATTTTACTTCTACTGGCTCACTGCCCAAATAGCCACAACATGCATGTGCGGGCTAGGCTGAAGCCAGGAGCCAGAAACTACTTCCTGGTCTCCTACATGGGTGGCAGAGGCCAAGTATATGGGTCATCTTCCACTGCTTTCTCAAGCACAATAGCAAGACACTATATTGGAAGCAGAATAATTAGAACTTGAAGAGGCATTCCAGTGCAGGATACTGCTGCCACAAACAGGGGCTTAACCTGCTGTGGCACAATGCCAGACCTTCTTTTGAAATTAAGATTCAGTTAAGTGGAAGGCAAAGTAAGAGAGAGCAAGCTATCACTTTTATTAGTTTTTCCTAAATAGTTGCTTATCACAGAATAATAAAATAAAATATTTCTATTACTTATTTTTCTATTTTTATATTTTATATAACTCACAAAATAATGATTGTATAAAAATTGACACCAAGTTAGCAAAGCATGCGATTTCCAAAAATGTCCTGAGTTTTTGGTACATTCAGTTTCCAAAGGATGCCCTCAACTCAATAGTTAAAATGCAAACATTATGCGGTATTTCATTACCTTTGGTAAAAAATATCCTCATTAGTCTGTCTCCTCGCAGTATTAACTGTGGGATCCACTTTATGCACAATCTGCTAGTACTAGAATGTCAGAACAGTTTAAGCCTGGAATGACAAGAGGCAGATATTGCCAAGAAGCAGTGTCAGCCTTGGGCCACACTGCTACATTAGTGTCATATGTCTACACAGATAGGCAAGCTGAGAGCTCAGGGGCCTCCATCCTGGTGTCTACAGAGGCTCTTATTTGGGCAAGAAGAAAATTTTTGGGGGTAAAATGGAAACAAAGGCCATCTCTAAGGAACCCAAGTTGCTGTGCTGTGGTGTGGTTGGACCAGTGACATCAACAAAAGAGCCAGTGTGGGTGCCGGTGCTGTGGCATAGTGGGTAAGGCTACTGCCTGCAGTGCTGGCATCCCATATGGGCTCTGGTTTGAGTCCTGGATGCTTCACTTCCAATCCAGCTCTCTGCTATGGCCTGGGAAAGCAGTAGATGGCCCAAGTCCTTGGACCCCTGCATCCATGTTGGAGGGCTCTGGAAGAAGCTTCTGGCTCCTGGCTTTGGAAGAGCACAACTCTGTCCATTGTGGCCAATTGGGGAGTGGAGGTAAACCCTGCTGAAACACCCATACAGGCCCTAACTACGGCCATTAACAAACTTAACACAAAGAAGTCTAATGACCCTCCAGTTTGTTGGGGATGTCAGGAAATAGGACACCTACAGCCAAAATGCTGACAGATAGGGCAAGCCCAAAACGCTGTGTCCCAGATGTAAAAAAGGCTTCCATTGGACACCTAGAACAATTCCATATTCTACACCAAAAATTTCATGTCAGCAAGCAACATAAAATTGCTTTTCCCAGAGCTAACAATGAGCCAATGCAAACACCTAGTGCACTCTTGCAAGAATTGTGCACCCTTTGCCCTATTAGGCCCACTGCAACAAGCAGGAGTGAACACACGAGGCCTTGCTCCTCATAAGCTCTGGCAAGTGGACATCATGCACATTAACTCCTTCAGTAAACTTAAGTTTGCCCATGTGGTGGTAGATACTTATTCAAAGGCTGTATTTGCAACAGCCCAATCTGGAGAAAAGGCTAGTAATGCAATAAAGGCAGTTAAATCAGCCATGCTGGTCCTTGGTGTCTCCTGGACCATAAAGACTAACAATGGGCCAGCATATACATCACAAGAGTTTAATTCCTTCCTGAAATACTGGGACATACAGTCTGCCACAGGTATCCCATACAACCCACAGGGACAGGCAATCATTGAAAGAACTCATAGGATGATTAAAGAACTCTTACAAAGACAGAAAAACAATCATATGCCCCCAGACCCACAGCTTGCTTTGACTGAGGTCCTTTTCACTATCAATTTTCTTACTTTTGATTCCCAAGCAAAGAGCCCAGCTTACAAACACTGGGGATCCTTTCCATCCCAGACTCCAGCCCCTATGGTTAGGTGGAAAGACCCCCTGACAGGAGAATGGAAAGGACCACACCCCCTGCTAACCAAGGGTTGAGGATATGCTTGTGTCTTTCCAGAGAATGCAGGACAGCCCATTTGGGTACCAGCCAGAAACATCAAGCCTGCAACTGACAGCCAACCAGAACCAGCTGAACAAGACTGAGAATCTGCCTTGTTAGCAGACATACCTGCCCTATCACCCTACCCTGAGAAATTGCCCATAGCCATCTGTTACTGTTTTATACGCCAGTAGCTCTGGTCAGCCACTTGAATGGCCCACAGCCTGCATGTGGTCATGCCATTCCTGATAACAATTGTTCCTCATTCCTACCCCTATCTGAGCAAGCACTCTTGTGGTCTCTCATTTTGAGTGCTGGTTAGTCAAAGATGGGAAAGATCCCCTGGGGGACAACCTAAGACAGGCACAGCTGTGTGTGGAGACCACCTGGAAATGGGGTCAACAATGGTATGGCCAAGAATCATGCCTCCCGTTGCTCAATAATAAATGAAAAGGGGGAAATGTGGTGGAATGAGAAGGTGAGAAGGTCATGAGCAGGTGAGAAGGTCATGCCAAGATGGCCACTGACAACAGAAACTGCCTGGCAACAGGCCATGATTGGATGGCTTTGGAAACCACATGACAACAGAGATGGACTTACATGACAACAGAGATGGTCATGATTGGATGGTTTCAGAAACTGCGTGGCAACAGCCTGATTGGCAACAAGCTGTGATTGGATGGCTTTGGAAACTGCCTGGCAACAGGCTGTGATTGGTTAGGGCATAGACTGCCCCTTGACTGGATTGGATGCCTTGGCTATATAAGCAGCTGTAGCAACTGAAATAAACGAGTCTGCAAGCTGCTTGCCTCAGGCCTGCTTTCATCCAACTCCCAGGGTCTATGTGGTGACCCCGTGCCTCTTTCCTCCACCATGTTCCTCCTTTCAGAAACGAATCCACAGAAACAGCAGATGGAAGACCTTTCTGTCTCTCTGCCTTTCCTCCTCTTTGTGTGTAACTCTAACTTTCAAATAAATAAATTAATTAAAAAATAAAAGAGCCAGGGTATCCCCACTCTCTGGTTTCTTATTGCTGCTGATGTGATGCCCCTCCTGAAAACTTGAAAGGGAGGTTTGGGGCCAATGCCCAAAATGCAGGGGGACACTAGCACTCGTGAAACTAGACAGGACTTTATTCCCTGTAATATGTTTGTTATGTAGACAACACATGAAATGAAGCAGGATTTGAACGCTTAGTGCATTCATGAGTATCTTCATACATTCTTCAAAACTTACTGGGCCTGGCACCATTGTACAGTAGGTTAATCCTCTGCCTGTGGCACCAGCATCCCATGTGGGCACTGGTTCCAGTCCTAGCTGCTCTTCTTCCAATCCAGCTCTCTGCTGTGGCCTGGGAGAGCAGTGAAGGATGGCAAAAGTACTTGGGCCCTGCACCCGCAAAGAGACCAGAAAGAAGCACCTGGCTCCTGGCTTCAGTTTGGCATAGCTCTGGCACAGCTCCAGCCATTGTGGCCATTTGGGGATTGAACCAATGGAAGGAAGACCTTTCTCTCTGTCTCTTCTTCTCACTGTCTTTAACTCTTTCAAAACTTACTAACAGAAAAGGATGAATACTATCACATACTGTGACTTAGTGTTTTACTCAATGTCAAGTTGTGTGCTACTTCTTTAATCCTCAAGATAACAAGGCAAAGACAAAAGGAAAAAAAAATAGTGAAAACCAAAAAACTAGATGAGTCAAGGATGGGGGTTGCCAACAAATTTCTGGAACACAGTAAATTTTGAAAAAATGAAGTATTTTATACTTTTGCTGCTTCATGTGAAATACACATACACACACCACCAGCATCATGACCACTGTCACCACCACCCCTCACTGGAGCTGCCTGTGTGTTGGAGAATTGAGGACATCATACAGGCAGGATACAGGAGCTGCAGGCATTGTCTGACAGTAAGGAGGCCATGAGACAGCTCTCAGAGCAGATCCATCTCTCATTACTGAACATAGCTGTGGGATTGGGGGAGCAGAAGCCCTGTACAAGGGAAGTGTTGAAGAAATCACCAAAATAGTTTGCAAAAGTTTACCATAATCTAAATTACAGAGAGATGGTCTTAATTTCTATAAACTATTGGTTTTGTCTAATGTTAGTAGTCAGGAAATTTTTTAAAAAATGATTTATCAATGGATTATGTTGCAGAAGTTCAGGGTCACAGTCTACCTGTGAGAACAGGATAGTTTTCTCATGGCTTGGAATCCTGTCAGATGCATTCAAGTCACTAGAACATATTCCACAGGATGCCTCACTGGTAGGGCTGCTTGGAGAGAGCTGTAGCTGTCTTTGGGTGGGGCCCGTGCATGTGTGTTGGTGCACAAGTGTGCATTCATGTGTTAAGGAGGCCAATGTAGTGAGGAGAGTCTCCCAGGTGCTCCAGTCCCTTCTTCCCAGGCACACAAAAAGGTGAAATCACTATTCATGCAGCTCTGGTTCATCTCACTTAAGTTTTCTACTAACAACAAATGTGTGTATATGTATATGTGTGTTTTTGTGTGGTTGACAGTGTGAGTGTCTCCTTGTGCATTTCAAAATCCCAATAAGTTAGGCTTGAAGCTTCAACAAAATAACTGGCAGTGGTGTTTACAATAACCACACATTGCTCAAAATCCAGGCTCAGAAGAAAAGCACCTACTATGTGTAGGCAGAATTATGACATACAGCCCCTAGAATACAGTGCATATCAGGGATATGAAGAAAACTCACAGGCTAGTTCTAGTACTTCTGTATTTTAAAAGTTATTTTATCTGAAATGCAGAGTTACAGATAGAAGCAGTGAAAAAGGGAGAGAGAGAGAGAGATCCTCCAGCCACTGATTCTGTCTCCAAATGGCCAAAATGGCTGGGCTGTACCAGGTCGAAGCCAGAAGCCAGGAGCTTTATCTGGGTCTCTAATGTGGGTGGCAGGGGCCCAAATACTTGGACTGTCCTCCACTACTTTTCCAAGGAGATGGATTGGAAATGAAGCAGTCAGGACTTGAACTGGCACTCATATGGGTTGCTGTTATGGCACGTGGCATCTTAACCAGTTATGCCACAATGCCAGGGCTTAGTATTTGCAATTTAAGACTGTAAACTATTAAGCCATGAAGTTAGTAAATCTGTAGCCTCCCACAAGGGTTTTTGGACTACACTCTGTAGATCAATTAATGTCCCAGGTATCTGGGACTCCTTACTAAGTTAGGGTTTCACTGTTTCCTCTCCCTCTTAGGCCAGGCATGTGGCCCCCAGGGCAGGTTGGGCAAAAGTATTGTTTTTCCAGACTTGGCCTGATGGGGAAGTTTCCTGTTCCAACTCCTGAAGAGCAAGCTGCCAGCCAGGCACAGTGTGGCTTTCCCAATCAGTAAGGAGGGAAGAGACACATGCTCGAAAATAAGAAATGGGGTAGGGGTGGGCCAACAGGGCCTAAACATGTTTTTTAACTTTTATTTAATGAATATAGATTTCCAAAGTACAGCTTATGGACTACATTGGCTTCCCCCCCATACCGTCCCTCCCACCCACAACCCTTCCCTTTCCCACTCTCTCTCCCCTTCCATTCATATCACGATTCATTTTCAGGTTTCTATATATACAGAAGATCAGTTTAGTATACATTAAGTAAAGATTTCAACAGTTTGCACCCACATAGAAACACAAAGTGAAAAATACTGTTTGAGTACTAGTTATAGCATTAAATCTCAATGTACAGCACATTAAGGACAGAGATCCTACATGAGGAGTAAGTGCACAGTGACTCCTGTTGTTGACTTAAACATTCCTGAGCAGACTGTGGAAAGAACACAGGAGCCTTTCTGAAACCACCTATATCCTTCCAATGTCAGGTCTCCCAGTGGGCCCTAGCTCACGCCTGGCCCTGGGGAACAAGGATGCATTGCTTCCTGGAGGAGCTAACACTTGAGTCTGGGGAAGTCAGTACACAGCTCTCAGAGCTTGATTTTGTACAAATACATACAGAGAGATTAAACAGTTCTCAGTGAGCCCAGAGGGGCTCGACCCTTAAATCAAACAAGAATCAAATGCCCATAGACATTCCTTTCCAAGTAAATATGTCTGCCCCTCCAACCAGCACCATGTATGGGGAGAGAATGGGGGTCATGGGAGACACAATTCACATCCATCTATGTTCATGTATGCATCAACATTAGCCAGTGTTCTCTGGAGTGTGCATAACATTCTAACCCAGATGGCACTGGAAGACAGACTAGGCCGCATGCAACCTTCCTGGGCACTACAGCAGAGAGGCAACTCAGACACGACATCCTCCCTACTGCTGTGCAAGGGGGCAGCTTGACCCTTCTCAACCCAGTAGGAAAAGACAAGTCTCTTAAGTCACCTGGAGCCATCATGTGTGAACATGGCACTTCTGAATGTTCCATAAATCATAAATCATGAAACATATTTTTTTAAAAAATCTCAGTAACTGAAGTCATCTTATGGTACTTCATCTCAAGTATTTAAAATTTTGTTTTCTAAGTAAATTGTACCCTTAAACCTCAGGAATTTGTTTTCAAAAAGTAATTTCATTTTAATTAAAACATAGGTAAAACGGAGCATGCAAAATGTGGGCAGAAGAACAAGACAATTGCTGATTTGCATTTTGAACTGCCAGGGGTGGGCAGGACACAGCCAGGAAGAGAGGACCCCATTCCTCTTGCCCCTCACTCCCACAGTTCAACTCCCCCCAACCTCAGCTGCACCATCAGGGAACACAGGCAAGAAGTCAGAATCACGAGACACCAAATTCAAGGTTTCTTTTCTGTACTCCGTAGGTGTTTACATCTGCAAATGCAGGGAGCCATGCTTCAGGATACAAGGTACCAGTGTGTGGACATCATACACTCTAGAACAGTGCTCAACCCTAACAGCAACCACTGCTCAGCCTAACATCTCCTAAATCAGGAAGTAGATGGGTTCAGTGTCACTCACTGGCCCCTATGCTACTGCAATCCTGCTTCTGTGGCTTGCTGACGAGAGTGGGAGTGGCTGTTCCTGGGGTTTGCCATCAGGAGCTCATTGGTGCAGAGCAGGTTCCAAAGAGTGGATTCTTTGTTTCCAGGAGCTTGTGTGAGATGCCATACAAAGAAGCAGCAGTCAAATTGTGTCTTTGTTGGGCTCCTCTTTGCCTGACCTCTCTGAGCCCAAGCTCCTGCTGGGCTGTGCTCCCTTGCTGCAGTGGGGTGAGCTGTTCTCCAGGTTCCTCCTGCCAGCCACCTCCTCCCACGCAGCTGCCCACTACTGCTGGCTTCTCCTGTCAGCTGGAATACTGGAGGGCAGTCCAGGGCAGCATCTTCAGCCTCCGTCTTCACCTTCATGGTGTTATTGCTTAGAACTTTCACATCTTCACTGAGTTCAGTTGAGTCCATCTTCTCCATTGGGACGCCAAGTTCTGGGCTTTGCAGGGAGGATGCAGGTCAGCAGTGGAGCCTGCACATAGGGCCTGTCTGAGGCCCCTGAGTATTTTCCCCATTGGGGGTCCATGAACTGCACTAGTGCACAACGTGGCAGGACTTTGAGTGTCACTTCCCCACAAGGACACAGGAGCTCCTCACTGCAGTACAAGCACATGTCTGCTGCCCTTGGCCTAGTGGGGCACATGCGGGACCATGGTGGGGCCTCACTGTGGGGGTCAGGGCAGATACCACTCCACAGGCCTGGTGTGGGCCTGCACTCATGAGAAGGTGGGGGCTGCAGCTGTGCATGCAGGGCATATGAGGTGGCACCCTGTGCTCCCTGGAAGTCACTTCTGGAAAATGTGGCTTCTCAGACCTGGGAGTGTGGCCCCAAGTGATGTAGGCAGGCACATGGGTTAAAATTGATTAGATTTGTGAGCTGGAAGACCATGCCTCACCACACCCCTGTGTGACCTCATGCCCTACCTGGCCACACCTGTGCACACAATGGCCAGTCAGGTTAATTAACCATTCCCCTTTGAAAATAGTTTAAAAGCCTGGTACATGGTGTGTCCACCCTTTCCTATTCCTTGGCATCTTGCCAGTACAGGGCCTGTGTGGCCCTGAACCTCCAGGGTGCATTGTCTTTGGGCCACCTTCCCCATGCTTCCTGGCCCAGATGCTCTTACATGTGGCTGGTTCCTGGTACTTGGTATGAGCCCAGATTTACCTCTCTTCTTTAGGCAGGGCCCTCACTCTCCTATGCATCTTTCACACTGAATCACTGAATACAAGTTTAAAATGCACCACGCTGCCTCGTTCATTTATGCCAGTATTCAGAATTCTTCTCTAAACATTAGGCAAGAACCCTCATGGGCTTATCAATATTGGGAATTTATCAATAAGCATTCAGTGATATTGTATGGCACTCCAAATTCTGGTTACATAAGGACCTCCTTTTCTTCCTCTGGCCCTCCCCCTCCTCCCCCTGCTCCTCCTTTCCCCTCCTCTCACCTCACCACCTCCTACACCTGCTCCTACACCTCCTCCTAAACCTCCTCCTACACCTCCTTCTCTGCCTCAGTTTTTTGCCTTTGCTAGAAACATGTTGCCTTTTTTTATTTTTTCCATGCATAATTTAATCAATATATACATTTTATTTTGTTCCTTTATGCACTAGTGTCACACTGTGTGAACATTATTACAGAGTCCTTTCTCATTGCTCTTCTTTTTTGCAGGGATTTTTTTTTACTATTTTCAGCTTGAGTGTTCTAAACATGCCTATAATAATTTTCTGCAGAAAATAAAATATTCAGGGATTTTTAAATTAATAATTTATAGTTTATAAATCATAAATAAATTTTATAAAAATGCACCTTCCATATTTACATATTTAAAATTAATGTGGAGTAAAAAACTTTTTATATTAAGCCAATATTCAAAAACATGATATTTTCCCCTTTTACAATGATACATGTGTATAAGCTTCTAACATTTTATCTTATTTAAAAATTGTTTTTAGTAAAAATGGGATCTTCTATTCCATCATATCTTGTAATTGGTGTATGTTGAAAAGCACAAAGACTATTGTAATTTGGATGTTGGTTTTATAAACTGATTCATTAAGTTATCTTGCTAATTTTAGCTTTTCCAAGATTCTTTTAATTTTTTTCTATAACCAAATAATTTTCAATAAAATACTTTCTTCTTCTTCTGAAGTTATCATGATTCTAAGTTGATTTTTTTCTTCCCTATTTACATGGTTAATAACCTAATAACAATGAAAATGGTAGCATCTATGTCCAATTCTTAAGTGCAATACACTTCTGTTTCAAAATTCTTAGTGTATCAATGCCATTATAAAGATAACTTATTTCAGAATACTTTAAATTTATAAAACAAAAATTACAAAATAACCACACAGTTCCCATATATCCCACTCTCAGAATCCTTACTGCTAACATCTTATACTAGTATGATATATTTGTCACAATCAATGAGCCACTCATAGATTTCTCTATTTTTATCTCACTAGTTGTGATAGTCTGTCACAATTAGTGAACCATGCCAGTTTTGCCAATTGTTTACCCAACTCCCTCTATCCAACCCACCACTTTCAGATTCTAACACTAACAGTTATTTGTTGAGATTGAGGGGTTTTGGGGGTCCTACATCTGAGGAAGATTTTGTTAACGCATAATCTGCCTCTAATTATCGATGCCAACAAAATATCTGATGTTCTTTATTTAAGATAGAGCTGTATTCTCTTCCTCTGACCCTAAGCTGCTATGTGAGTGCCTTGACATGAGATTACACTATAAATGATGTCATGCCAGTTTCTAGACCTGGCCTTCAATGCAATGGCAGCTCTAGGCCTTACTGAAATCAGTAGAACTACTCTAATGGGCAATGCTTGGAGAAACCTAGAGAGGGAAGTGTGCCCAGCTGATTCCCAGCACCCTAGCCTCCTCCATGACAACACACCAGTTATGTGTATCAATTGTCTTAAACCTTCTAGATCAGCTGAGACCCAACATGAGTATCCCAGCATGATCTCAGTCAATGTCATGAGAAATGGACATATTTGCCAATGAATTAGTGCCTGTAGTTTTGACTGACAAGATCATGAGATAATAAAATATACACTGTACTCTATTGAATACTATACAGCAGTCAAAAACAAAGAAACCCAGTCATTTGCAACAAGATGGAGGAATTTGGAAAACATCATGCTGAGTGAATTAAGCCAGTCCAAAAGGGACAAATATCATAGGTTCTCCCTGATTGGCGACAACTAACTGAGCACCAAAGGGGAAACTTGTTGAAGTGAAATGGACACTGTGAGAAACAGTGACTTGATCAGCTCTTGTCCTGATGGTTGATGTACAATGTAATACTTTATCCATTTTAGTATTTTTTTGTTCTAGTACCATTGGTTGAACTCTGTAATTAACACACAATTGTTCTTAGGTGTTTAAATTTTAACTGAAAAGTGATCCCTGTTAGGAATTTGGAAAACATTATGCTGAGTGAAATAAGCCAATCCCAAAGGGACAAATACCACTTATTCTCCTTGATAGGTGACAACTAACTGAGCACCAAAAAGGAAACCTGTTAAAGTGAAATGAACACTATGAGAAACGGTGACTTGATCAGCCCTCACCCTGACTGTTGATGAGCAGCTCAATATGTTACCCCTCTTAGTATTTTTTTTTGTTTGTTCTACTTAATACTTTTGGTTGAATACTGTAATCAATACACAATTCTTCTTAAGTGCTGAAACTTAACTGAAAAGTGATTGCTGTTAAATATAAGAGTGGGAATAAGAGAGGGAAGAGATGTGCAATTCAGGACATGCTCAAGCTGACTTGCCTCAAACGGTGGAGTTAGAAACATACCAGGGGATTCGAATTCAATCCCATCGAGGTGGCATGTACCAATGCCATCTCACTAGTCCCAGTGATCAATTTCTGTTCACAATTGATCATAATGATAGGACTAAGAACCAAAGGGATCACATAATCAAGACTAGTGTCTGCAAATACTAGCTGATAGAATCAAAAAGGGAGAGAATGATCCAACATGGGAAGTGAGATACACAGCAGACCCATAGAATGGCAAATGTCCTAAACAGCACTCTGGCCTCATAATCAGCCCTTAAGGCATGTGGATCTGGCTGAAAAGCCCATGAGAGTATTTCAGGCATGGAAAGCCAAGACACTCTGGGGGAAAAAAAACCTAAATGAAAGATCTCTGCGAGTGAGATCCCAGTGGAAAGAATGGGTCATCAAAGAAGGAGGTACCTTTCTCTGAAGGGAGGAGAGAACTTCCACTTTGACCATGGCCTTGTCTAAATATGATCAGAGTCAGTGAACTCAGGGGGCTTCCATAGCCTTGGCAGCTCATGACAAGAGCCTAGGTTGATTACTGAGGCCATAAACAAGAGTGTCAATTTTTTAAGTCAACAACAGGAGTCACTGTGCACTTACTCCTCATGTAGGATCTTTGTCCTTAGTGTGCTGTACATTGAGATTTAATGCTATAACTAGTACTCAAACAGTATTTTTCACTTTATGTTTCTGTGTGGGAGCAAACTGTTGAAATCTTTACTTAATGTATGCTAAACTGATCTTCTGTATATAAAGAGAAACGAAAATGAATCGTGATATGAATGGAAGGGGAGAGGGAGTGGATAAGGTGAGAGTTGTGGGTGGGAGGGACGTTATGAGGGGGAAGCCATTGTAATCCATAATCTGTACTTTGGAAATTGATATTCATTAAATAAAAGTTAAAAAAATATACACTGTTTATGTCCAAAGTCTGTCATTTTTGCACATAATCAGACATAACAATATTACTTTCCTTTTATCTATTCAGTGTAATTGATTACATTAATATATTTCATATTAAACCAATTTCAATCTAGATTATTTTATATAATTATTTTGCTATTTAAAATTATTTAATATTTTATACTCATTGTAATATTTCATAATTGTTATACATCATTTTTGGTTTAAGATCTCTTTTTTGATGAAATCTGTTAATTTTTTAGACCAAATTTTCCTTCCTGTCTGTATGTGGATAGTATGAGATCATCTATTCTTCCAAGGATTTTCAGATTTCTTCTACTTCTTTTTATTGTGAGGAAGGTATTTAATGTAAAAATGTGGGCTTTTAAGGTTGATTTTATTTATTTGAGAGGCAGAAGGAGAGAGAGAGAGAGCGAGAGAGAGGTCTTCAATCTGCTGGTTCACTCTCCAAATGACCACAACAGCAAGGATTGGTCCAGGCTAAAGTCAGGAACCTGGAGCTTCACTCGGGTCACCAACATGGGTGTAGAGGTCCAGTGACTTGAGCCTTCTGTTACCTTTCTCATGTGCATTTGCGGGGAGCTGCATCAGAATTGGGGCAGCTGGACTAGAACTGGCACACATATGAAATGCCAGGACTACAGGTGATGGCTTAACTAATTATGTCACAATGCTGGCCCAAATATGTGGTTAGCTTTATCTTATAAATTGTAATGTTATATATTAGCAGCATGATAATAAATAGATCATATATCAGAATGATATAACAATTGTAAATATTAAGGTGACCAAAAGAAAGTATCAAATGACATGAAACAAAAGCCAGGTGGGTGATCATTGGCATCATAAATAAGAGTGTCAATTGCTAAATCAACAACAGGAATCCTTGTGCACTTATTCCCCATGTAGGACCTTTGTTCTTGATGAGTTGTACTATGAGAATTAACTGTAAAACTTGTTTTCAAACAGTACCTTATACTTTGTGTGTGTGTGTGTGGGTGCAAATTGTTGAGATCTTTACTTAAGTATAGGGGTGGTCTTCTTTAGTTAATTGAAAATGAATCTTAATGAAAAATGGAATGGGAGAGGGAGTAGGAGATGGGATGATTTGAAGGTGGGAGGGTGGGTATGGGGGGAAGAACCGCTATATTCCTAAAACTATACCTATGAAATTTATATTTATTAAATTAAAGCTTTCTAAAAATTTTTAAAAAGAAATAAGAAAACAGAAGTCCAGAGGAGCCTCTAGTATTTAAAACTCAAATAGCCTATATAATCTATGGATGAAAAAATCACAAAGAAAATTATAATTTATGTTGGACAAAACTAAAATACAAAATGACAATCACATTTCTGGTAGATACATGGAGGCCAGAATGTCTTTACAACTCTAACATCTGAGGCGGAAATTACTGCCCTTTGAATGTAGGCTGGCCTTTGCCTACTGAGTCAACACAGCTTGGCATGTTTAAAACACTGAAAAAGATATCTGCAGAGCTTTTCATCTCACAGTAGCAGAACACACATTCTTCTCACCAGTGCATGGAACTTTCTCTAGCATAGACCATATGCTACACCGTACTGAAACCCTACCATGCATCTTCTATGGCCACAGTGGAATTAACCTGGAAATCAACAATTCAAGAATCTCTAGGACATATGCAGACAAATGGAGACTGAACAACATGCTCCTGAATGAACAGTAGGTCATAGAAGAAATCTAAATATTTCTGGAAAGAAACAGTACAATACATCATACCAAAATTACATCATACAATAAAGGAAGTGCTGAGAGGGACATTTATAGCAATGGGTACCTACATAAGAAATTGAAAGACACCAAATAAGTGAGCTGTCAATGCATCTCAAGGACCTAGAAAAAAAAAAGTAGTAGATGAAAAAAATACTTAATATCAGAGAAGAAATACACAAAAACAAAAATACACAATATCATGAAATGAGGAGCTGCTTTATTTGAAAAAATACATAAAATTAATATACTATTGGCCCAACTAAGAATAATGAAGGAAAATATCCACATCAATAAAATCAGAAATGAAAAAGGAAATATAATAATAGATACCATAGAAATAAAAAAGAATCATCGGGAAATACTACAAAGAGCTATATGCCAATAAATTGGGAAACCCTGAAGAAATGCATAGATTTCTGTACACATACAATCTAACATAATTGAGTATGAAGACAGAAAAACTAACAGACCAATAACCAAGACAGAAACTGAATCAGTAATTAAACTCTCCCAATATAGAAAATCCCAGGACTGGATGGTTTCACTACTCAATTCTACAAGACATTTAAAGAAGAATTAATTCCATTCTTCTCAACCTATTCGAAACAACTGAAAGAAAGGAAAACCTCCCAAACTCCTATGAAGCCAGCATAATCTTAATTCCTAAACCAGCAAAAGAAACAACAGAGAAAGAACACAATATACTAATATCCCTGCTGAACATAGATGCAAAAATCCCCAACAAAATATTAGCTAATTGAGCAACACATCATAAAGATCATTCACCCAGACCAACTGGGGTTTATCTTTTATATGTAGGGATGTTTCAACATTCCCAAATGAATAAATGTGATACATCATATTAACAAACTGAAAAACAAAAACCATGTGGTTATCTTGATGGATGAAGAGAAAGCATTTGATAAAATACAACATCCTTTCATGACTAAAACTTTAAACAAATTGGGTATAGAAGGAACATTCTTCAACACAATCAAGGCAATTTATGACAAACCCACAGCCAGCATCCTACTGAATGGGGAAATGCTGTAAGCATTCCCCCTAAGATCCAGAACCATACAAAGATCCCCACTCTCACCATTGTTACTTAATATAGAAGTTTCAGCAGTCTATCAAATTTGGGTTCAATGTCAGCAAACTGGGCTTGCTTTCTGGAAAAATTCTAAGTACACCTCCACTTACCTTGGCACGCCAGTCTTTATTAATATATACAAGTCACACATCTCCCATCTCCATTTGGATTATCAACATACCACACGTAACCTGTTCCATTTCCTGGATAACAACCATGGCTTTCGTCCGGCCAATCATTTTGTAGTTGCCCAACTTCTCGTTACAGTGGTGGATCAGGTCGTCCATGCTGCTCATCAGCAGCCCAGCAGTTTCACAGCTGGCTGTCTGTGAACTTGCCTGTGCAGTGCAGGGCGCACATCTCATCGCATATCTTGTCCAGGAAGTCGTCCACTACCCAGATGCCACGCTTGTTCATGCAAGGCAGTGCGGAACTGGCTTCATCTGCCCTTTGGGCTACAGACCACAGCTATGGCTCAGTCCCTGGCAGGGCGTGTTTCTAGGCGGGTACTGGTTCACTTGCTCCTGATACAGCGATGGGCGGCTCAGCAGTTCCTCCCTGGCTCCACCTCTGCCACCGCCGGGCCCTGGAGGCCGGGGTTCCTGTTTATGGCAGGGTGGGCCATGGACTTGGCCTTTGCCTTGGCCGCATCTCCTGTGGCCGGCCCGAATCCCTGGAGGCAGTGGAGGTGCTGTAGGGACTAGGGACGAGCAGCTCCTTTCCTGGGCTCTGGCCCCACAGCCCTGGGCCGTGGTGTGGTGGGAAAGGCCAGGGTGCTGGTGCAGGCCTGCCCCATGGCCAGAGGCGCCCTCGCTGCCCTGGCACAGGAGCTCCTGCTCCTTCCAGTTCTGACGCTGGTGCGGCTGCAGCACAGCAGGCTCTCCATCTCCCCACAGGGCTCACAGTACCGCTGGTCCCGCTTGCTCTGGCCCTGCCCTCCAGGCCCGCCACTGTCATTGCCCATGGTGGAGGAAGCGGTGGGCCAGTAGGAGAGGTGGGGGCTGGACTGCCTAGTTCAGGGCCAGGGAGCAGAGAGCGGCAGAGAATGTTTCTGCGCCATGCACTCGCTGCCCCTCTATTCAAGCAGGCCGGCGCCAACGTCCTCAGCCAGGCTGCTTTCTCATCCTTGGGGACAGCCCCGCAGCACCAACGGCTGCTTCGGCGCCTCATCACGCAAGGGTTGAGGGTGTACGGCCTGCGTGGGACCAAGATCTCTGCTCTGGGCGCGCTAGACCAGCAGCCTTCCAGGCCGCCGCCTTGCCATCCCGGGCGGCCTGGCCCAGCTTGTGCAGTAGTGCAGGGCGTGCAGGCGCTACTTCCTCTGTGCGCTCTCCAGACACCACTGCCCGGTGGCGACCAGGGCAGGGGCTCGAGAGGGCAGAGGAGGGGGAGCAAGGGCCCAGGGCAGTGCTGAGGGGGCGGTGGCCGTGCACAAGATTGGCCTGCTCCTTGGATCTCCTGCACTCTGCGGGAGGTGGCCTCGGCGGAGCCCTTGGGCGACTTTCCACGTTGGAGTGGGCCGGGGACATCAAGAGGCCGTCGCACTGCCACCACCCTCTGTGGTCTGTGAGTGGACACCCCGCAGAAAGATTCGGGAGCCCAGAGAGGAGGGGGCAGAGGCAGGCTGTGCACATACCTGCTGAGAGAGGGTGCTGGCCTGGGGAGGGTCAGAGAGTGGCAGACTCGTAATCCTGGCTGCTTGTCCTTTAGGCCGACTTGGGTTGTGCTAGGCGCACTCCTAGACATTGAGTTGCAAGGTGTCCATTGAGAAGGAAATGGAAATTCATAGAAGTAAAGCAACTTGCCCAAGGTCATGCTGAACTGGGATCCAGGAATCAGCTTTGTTAGATTCCAAGGCTGTTTTTCCCATTACACCATGCAGCTTCTGCTTGAAAAAAGTTAATTAAACACAGAGTCTCAGAGCAGGCATTTGGTCTAATAGTTAAGACATCTCTGTCCCACACCTGAGTGCCTAGGTTTGAAGCCCGGCTCCAGCTCCAGACTCTAGCTTCCAGCTAATGCAGACCCTGGGAGGCAGTGGTCATAGCCCAGGTAATTGGATTCCTGCCATGCACGTAAGAGATTTGGATTGTGTTGTTGGCTCTTGGTCTTTCACTTTTAGAAGTTACATATTCTGCCTCCAGGAGTGTGCATCCATGACATGTGTAGACTCGTTTCTGCTTTCAGGCATAATACAAGGCAGGTGTGGCACCTTGCAGACGTGAGGGCTCCCCATTCATTTTTTAAAAATATTTATTTATTTGAAAAAAGTTACACAGAAAGAGAAGGAGAGGCAGAGAGAGAGAGAGAGAGAGAGAGAGAGAGAGAGAGAGAGAGAGAGAGGTCTTCCATCCGCTGGTCCACTCCCCATCTGGCCACAATGGCTGGAGTTGAACCAATCTGAAGCCAGGAGCCAGGAGCTTCCTCTGGATCTCCCACGTGGATGCATGGACCCAAGGATTTAGATCATCCTCCACTGCCCCCCCCCCAGGCCATAGCAGAGAGCTGGATCAGAAGTGGAGCAGCCGAGTCTCGAACCAGTACCCATATGGGATGCTGGCACAGCAGGCAGGGGCATCATCCACCATGCCACAGCACCGCCCCCCATTCAATTTTAATACATGAGTGCTCAGGGACTTGTGAATTATGTTTGCAATTACCACCTAGTAATTATCCATTAGCTGCTAAAAATAAACTCAATAAGTTGCCAATATTCTGTGAATTTAGCACATTATTACTGATGCACTTTGTTGGCTTTGAACAAACTAATGTGACATATATGCCAATTTAACATTTTCTCACAAGTTTAGTAATAATCATATCTACTTCACCAAAGTTGTAAAATAATTACAAGAATTATAAGCATATGCCTGCAGTGCCAGCCTCCCATAAGGGCCCCAGTTCGAGTACTGGCTGCTCCACTTCCAATCCAGCTCCCTGCTAATGCACCTGGAAAAGCAATAGAAGATAGCCAAAGTGCATGGGTCCCTGTACCCACATGGGAGATCCAGAAGAAACTCCAGGTTCCTGGTTTTGGATTGGCCCAGCCCTGGCAATGGTGACCATTTGGGGAGTGAACCAGTGGAAGGATAATCTCTCTCTCTCTCTCTCTCTCTCTCTCTCTCTCTCTCTCTCTCTTCTCTGCCTCTGCTTCTCTGGAACTTTATCTTAAAAGTAAATAAAGAAATCTTTAAAAAAAATCTAGCCATGATTTTTAAAATGTTATTATGTAAAACTGGCAGTGGGGGGCGGCACTGTGATGCAGTGGGTTAAAGCGCTAGCCTGAAGCATGGGCATCCCATATGGGCATCAGTTATAGTCCTGGCTGCTCCTCTTCCAATCCAGCTCTCTTCTGGGGCCTGCAAAAGAAGCTAGAAGATGGCCCAAGTCCTTGGGCCCCTGCACCCACGTGGGAGGCCGGGAAGAGGCTCCTGGCTCCTGGCTTTAGATTGGTGCAGCTCTGGCTGTTGTGGCCATCTGGGGAGTGAACCAGCAGATGGAAGACCTCTCTCTCTATCTCTACCTCTCTGTAATTCTTTCAAACAAATAAAATAAATCTTTAAAATAAAATTGTTAAGCAATTGAGAAATCCATACTGAACCACTCTGCAGTTACTTTAGTAGATAATGCTCGAAGATAAAAGGAAGCATTAAACCTGTTCCTATAATAATAGATTGATACTATCTCAGAACTTATATTCCCCACTTGTCATATAATCATAATTTCAAACAGATTAACATTAATTCAAAGTTTATAAAATAATTAGGACAACATCCCTCTTGTAAACTGGTCTGTATTCCTGTAAAGAATAGTTTTAGTTTTGTTTCTCATACTATGGTGCATGTGTTTTGGGAACGATGAACGATGGAATCATATGTACTCTTATATAACTACCTGTGTTCTCATTTTCCTATTTCTTTTCCATTTTAATATTTTCTAATATTCAATTTCATTGGTTACTATGTTGACTTTATCTGAATGCAACATTTAGACATTTATATTTTTGTATGCATACACAGGAGTTTGTAAGTGTGTGTGTGCATATGAGAGACAGCATAGAAAGTAATATTATGAGGAATCCTAACCCTCATTTCAAGCATTAAGCCCTCCTCAGACCTGGCTTCTTTGAAGCAGAGCACTAGGACCTCTCACTGTAATGGGCTGAACTGATTCTCCCAAAAGTGAATATCTTGCAGCCCTAATCCCCAATGTGATTGTTTTTAGAGACAGGAACTTTAAAGGTGTAACAGAAGGAAAATGATATCAAGTGTGAGACCCTAATCCAGGCTCACACCTGACCTTATAAGGAGAGCCAGCAGGGATTCACATGAACAGAGGAAATACCATGTGAACATACAGCAAGTTGCTGGCTAACTGGAAGCCAGGGAGCAAGGTCCCAGAAGTCACCAAGCCTGTAGACACCTTGATCTCAAACTTCCAATGTGCAGGACTGTGAGAAACAACATCTGGTAAATTAAATCATCCCATTTGTTGCAATTTGTCATGGTGACTTTGGCAAAGTAATATACCCAATCACTACCTGCTTAAATTGCACCCACCCAGAAGCTTCACAAAAAAAAAAAAAAAAAAAAAAAAAAAAACCTTTCAAAGAAATATGGAAATTAAAAACTGTGGTTTTAGGTACCCAAATGCCTAAATGAGAAAAGGAGAGAAATAAGATGAATGAAAAATAAAACACTAGAAATATGTTCATTAAAATCTAGATATCAGAGAAAGGGAAAGAAAATACAAAAATGAATAAATTATTCTTGTGTATATGCGTGTGGTTTTAAAAAGCTAATACTTTGATTCAAGTAGAAATTATAATGCTTAATGATATAATAAGCAGATTTAAAAGGACCCTGATGGACTATGGTGTTTCCATGGAACAGGGTCTAAATTAACTCTTGAGACCAGCATTGTGGCTTAATGGGTTAAGCCAGAGCCTATGATGCCATCATCCCATATGAATGCTGATTCAACTCTTGGATGCTCCACTTCCAATCCAGCTCCCTGCTAATGTGCCTGGGAAAGCAATAGAGGATGGCTCAAGATCTTGGGCTCCTGCATTCATTTGGGAGATCCAGATGAAGCTCGTGGTTCTTGGCTTCAGCCTGGCCCTACCTTGAGCATTGCAGCCATTTGGGCAATGAAGTAGCAGATGGAAGATCTTTCTCTGTCTTTGTCTCTGTCTCTCTTCCTCCTTCCCTTGCTCCATCCCCCCCTCTAACTCTGCCTTTAAAATAAATAAGTATTTATTAAAATTAATTTTCACAGCTTCCAGTATATACCTATTTTCAAAATTTCATGGGCGAAATCCAGAGTGTGGCCCAAATTACAATTGTAGCTATGGATAGCTCTAAATTTAAACAAAATACAACATATGATCTTAGGAAAATTACAAAAAGAAAATAGAAGAAAAATAAGGTATTCACTTACTATACTTAATTTTAATTATAACAATGCTTCAATTTTCCATGGTCAAATGAACTCAATTATTCCATAGGAGGCAGAGTGACTCTAAAAGAATAAGTAACAAATTAAATGTAAACTAAGTTTTTGGAAGTTAAAATTTGGCTAGATAAAGTGGAAATCTACAGGCCAAATTAAAATGAGTAAGATGGCTAAATATAAGGAAATTCAAAGGCTTCAAGTATTGCAATTTATGACAAAAGAAACAATTAACAAAGAGATGAGTATTCCCATTGCTTTCCCTTGCCTTGTTCTTAAAACTAGAAAGAAAAATGGCACTCACATGGTGGTGGCTCAACTAACTGAACCACAATACCAGACCCTGTGAACAGCTTATGTTACTTGATGTTGGAGTTTCCGTATCCTATTCCTGACATGTTGCCTTAGACAGCAAACACTGGAGGCCATCCTCTCTGGCAGTGGTCACCTCCCAGCATGAAATGACAAAAGCAATTTAAGACCTGGCATTTGACTCAGCTGGTTAAATCAATGAATGCAACATTGGCATTCCATGAGCCCAGGTCCAAGTCCTGGCCACTCCATCTCAGTCCAGCTCTCTGCTGATGTACCTGAGTAGGTATCAGGGGATGGCCCAAGTGCTTGGGATAGTACCACCATATGAGAGACCTGGAAGTATTCCCAGGCTCACAGCTTTGGCCTGGTCCAACACTGACCATTGCATCCATTTGAGGAGGGAACCTTCCCTCCCTCCTTCGCTGTAACTCTGCTTTTCAAATAAATTATGCAATAAATCCAAGGAAAAAGCTATCCAAATACATTTTCACACCATTCTTCTGACTGTTGATTGTATTATTATTGGTCTGGATGCATGCCTCAGTTTGCAAACCAAGGACCCAAACTTTTGTTTTTCCCAAAGAAACCTTTTATTTAATGGGTACAAATTTCATAAGTACAACTTTAGGAATATAGTGATTCTTCCCACTGTACCCACCTTCCCACCCCCACTCCACACCACTTCCTCCCCCTCTCCCATTTCCAGTTCCATTCTCCATTAAGATTAATTTTCAATTAACTTTATACACAGAAGACTAACTCTGTACTAAGTAAAGATTTCAATAACTTGCACACACACACAAAACTGAGACCAAGTTTTATAGTTAATTCTGTTAATACAACTCATTGAGGACAGGACTGCATGGGAAGCAAGTATACAGTGACTCCTGTTGTTAATTTAACAATTAACATTCATGTATTATATCAGTGATCACCCAGAGGTTCTTAACATTAGTTGCCAAGGTTATGGAAGCCTTTTGAATCCCAAACGTTTTTTTTTTTTTTTTTTTTGGACAGGCAGAGTTAGACAGTGAGAGAGAGAGAGACAGAGAGAAAGGTCTTCCTTCTGTTGGTTCATCCCCCAAAGGGCTGCTACGGCTGGCGCACTGCGCCGATCTGAAACCAAGAGCCAGGAGCTTCCTCCTGGTCTCCTATGTGGGTGCAGGGCTCGAGCACTTGGACCACCCTCCACTGCCTTCCCAGGCCAAAACAGAGAGCTGGACTGGAAGAGGAGCAACTGGGACAGAACTGGCACCCCAACTGGGACTAGAACCCAGAGTACTGGTGCCACAGGTGGAGGATTAGCCTAGTGAGCCGCCGCACCAGTGAGACTCAAACTGAAAAGGAAGCATTTCTAGTGCCAGTGGGGGCTAAAATTTAAAAATAAAAAACAAAAACAAAAAAGACACTCCTGTATCAATATCACTGCAAATGTAATTTTGTCAAACTTTATATCTTTGACAAACCAATGGTTAAGAATGATGTACTACAGTTGCAAGGATCTGCGATTATTTTAATATTTACTGTGTATAATTGAAATGGACGTCATTTTATTTGATTTTTATTTATAGCCTTTGTCTATATTCCTAATGAACCATGCTGTTTTTATTTTTTATTTGTTGAACTCTTTATTTTGTGGAGTGGCACATTTTAGGAAAATGAGACAAAGGGATAAACAGAGTCTTCAACAATAGCATTTGGATTTGCCAGTATCCTTCTTTTAGTAATGGATGGCACAACTATGAAACAGACTGAAAAGGATATGGAAGATTTGAATATGATAAAACAACAAAGTTAATTGATATATACCACACTAATCAAGAGAATATGCCTTTCATTCAGTGTGCATGCAACGTTTTCCACAGAAAACAATTTGCTACATCATAAAATCACCTGAATAAACCTTGACGAACTGAAATCATTTAAGATATTTTCTCTGACCACAATTAGGAGTATTCAGTTTAGTGGTTAAGATAATGTGTGTAGGGGCTGGTGCTGTGGCACAGGGGTTAAAGCCCTAGCCTGAAGCACCGGCATCCCATACGGGCACTGGTTCTAGTCCCAGCTACTTCTCTTCTGATGCAGCTCTCTGCTATGGCCTGGGAAAGCAGTAGAAGATGGCACAAGTCCTTGGGCCCCTGCACCCATGTAGGAGACCTGGAATAAGCTCTTGGCTCCTGGCTTCAGATCAGTGCAGCTCCAGCCATTGCGGCCATCTGGGGAGTGAACCAGCAGATGGAAGACCTCTCTCTCTCTGTCTCTACCTCTCTCTGTAACTCTGTCTTTCAAATAAAATAAAATAATTTTTTTAAAAAAAGATGTGTGTTATATCCAAATCAAAATCAGAGCACCTAAGTCCAAGTCTTGGCTCTGCTTTCATTTCAGCTTCCTTTTAATATGCATCCCAGTAGGAAGCAGGTGATGGCTGAAGTAATTGCAGCATTGTCACCCATGTGGAAGACTTTTTTGGAGGTTGGATTCTCACTTTCCAAAGACTCTATGGGGGGGCTGGCACCATGGCATAGTAAGTTAGCCTCTCTCTGCAGCATCAGCATTCCATATGGGCACCAGTTCAAGTCTCAGCTTCTCCCCTATAATCTAGAAGTCTGCTAATGGTCTGAGAAAGCCGTAAAGATGGTCCAAGTACTTGGGACCTTGCACCCACATGGGAGACCCAGTAAAGGCTCCAGGCTCCTGACTTGAGATTGGCTCAGATTTGGCTGTTGTGGCCATCTGGGGACTGAAAAAGTAAATGGAAGGTCTCTCTCTCTCTCTCTCTCTCTCTCTAACTCTGCCTTACAAATCAATCAACCTTAAAAAGAACACTATGGGTAGTAAGGGATTCCCACAGCTAGTGGAAGGCTCTTTTACTGGAATGATGCTCCAGAAGGAACCAGCAATAGATTGGCAGGCATTGCCTTACAGTGGGCTCCCAGTAGTATTTGGTTAAGCTGCCATAAAGGCCTCTACATAAGGAATATCTATTAACCACACACATGACACAACAATTCTAGCTATAAAATGGTATTACAATTTAAGTTCCAATTATCTAGCTGTGTTTTTTCCCTCAAATTTACTGCAGCCAAGGAATACTACAGAAAATGATGGATCATTCCTTCTTTAAGGTCTGGGGATCAAACCATGAACAGTTTTTATACAATACAGTATTATCATAAAGCCATGGGTTTCACCTGTCAGAATAAAGGAAAAATAATGGCAATAAGATAGGCATTTCTGCTCATTTCCAACAAATAAGGGGAGATAACAAGCCATTCCTGTTTGATCTCCCAACTGAGGAAGAACAGGCCTGGCAATACTTCTGGGTTTATGGAATCAAATAATACTAGCGAAAGAATCAACTAGTCCTTACTGAATAACCCCATCCTGAATATTTCTAAATCTCTCACAGAGGGTCCTTCCATATGTGGAAAAACCTTCCACTTTTTAAAAGATTTACTTATTTGAAAGGCAGAGTTACACAGAAAGGAGAGACACACAGAGAGGGAGATAACTTCTATCCACCGGTTCACCCCTAAAATGAGAGAAATGGCCAGAGTTGGGCTGATCTGAAGCCAGGAATGAGGAGCTTTTTCCAAATCTCCCACATGGGTGCAGAGGCCCAAGGATTTGTGTCATCTGCTGCTGCTTTCCCAGGCACATTAGCAGGGAGTGCATTGGAAGTGAAGCAGCCAAGGCATCAGCTGATGCTCCTATGAGATGGCACCTTCCACTTTTAACCTCTATCCTGACCTAATGATGCCTAGTCAGACCATGAGAAAGAATCAGCCTTGAAACTCAGTTCCAAGTGTGATGGTTGACCCAGGTACACAGGTAGCATTGTCAACATGTGGGAGGGAAGTCTTGAAGACTGTGAAATATCCCTAAATAACTTGACAGTGCATTATATACAATATTATTCCTCAAGAAATCCAACAGGAAATTCCAAAATTCAAAGATTTAATTTAGAATTTGGATATAAAGGAAAAAAACCACAATCATCTGAAGTTTAAAACATTTCCTCAAAATAAGACTCCTCATCATTGAAAACATAGTCACTCATTTAACCAGGATGCTTTGATCAAGAAGTATAGACCAGGTACAGAGTTTTAAGATCACTCATCTTAGAAAAATAAGTTGATAATCTTAACTTTTTAAAAAGAGATTTATGTATTTATTTGAAAGGCAGAGTTACAGAGAGGGAAGGAGAAGCAGAAACAGAGATCTTCCATTCACTGGCTGGGCCAGGCTGAAGCCAGGAGCTCCAAAACATCTTGATGGTCTTCAATGGGGGTGCAGGGGCCCAAGCACTTGGGCCATCTTCCACTGCTTTCCCAGCATCATTTGCAGATAATAGGGTTATGGAATTAGTAGGGAATATGGAATACTGGTGCTGCAGGTAGATTTACCCACGCTGGCAGCACAGGACCTGGGATCCCTCTGGTGATATTATTCCCAAGCTCCCCTATCCTCATGGTCCTCAACTCCAGCTGGCAGCATCGTGCCTTGGGGTGCAGTGTGAGGCTGGAACCACTGGGCACTGTAGAGGGCCAGCCCTAGCTGGCCATGGAGCTTGGAGTTGAGGTGGCCATCAAAGTCACCAGGTCACTTTGAAATTGGGAGTTCCTGTTGACCCCAGGTGGCTGCAGCACAGTTCCAGGTTTGTGCTGGTTCCCCAGCAAGGAGAGCTGGTACCCATGGGACCCACCCCACCCACATCCATCACCTACCCCCCAAGATGTAGTAGACTCCAGGCATCTGATGCCACTGAATCCTGCCTCTCTTTAAGGAAAGGAGAAAATTGTGGGCATCCAGACAGTAGCAATAGATGATATGAGAGCCAAAGATGCATCACCCTGTTGTTCTCCCATTGCCCATCCCCTCTTTCCTGACTCATGCACCCACCTCTGCTCCACCAGCCCGCTGCCCATTTCTTGTCTCCTTTATGCCCCAGGCACACTCAGGACACTGTCACTACCCACCCTCCACACTCATCAGCCTGCACCTGCACTGCTGGGAAAGCTCTCATCAGCCTGCTGCTTTCCTCCTCCTGGCTGTCAGATTTTCTCTTTCCTCCTTGCCCTCTACAACATTTCAGGGCCAACCCATGCCTTTCTGAACATATGCCTTGAAAGTCTCAGTCTTCCATCCTCATTCCTTTCCGTGGTCAGCTCTGGTCAGCTCTGGACTAGGAAGGCCTCTGACTGTCACTGGGCCCCTCAGGTTCCCTCTTCTGCAGCTAGCACATAATCCTTGGCTTCAGTTCCCCCTCCACTGCCTCAACCCAGAGCTCAGATTAGGAGAGTTAAATAGGGGAGGGTGCCCCTCTATGCCTAGCTGTGCCCCCTGTTCTGGGAGCCAACCCCTGTGTAAGACTAAGGCCCAAGACAAATTTCATTTGCCCTGGAGGGGAGCACTGAGGTCAGGAATGCTGCTGATAGAGTTCACAGCTTTAAGATTCCCCCAGATGACCTGGGGTGAAGGGAGGGCCACAATGCTCCCTTTTGCTTCAGTCTTCTCCTGACTTCCATCCACCTCTATACCAACTCTCTGGATGAAGTTAGGAGCCAGGAGTTTCTTTCAGGTTTCACATGTGGGTGGCAGGGGCTAAACAACTAGGACTTTTCTTTTTGTATTTTGATTTTTTAACTTTTATTTAATAAATATAAATTTCCAAAGTACAGCTTTTGGATTATAGTGGCTATTCCCCCATAAATTCCCTCCAACCACAACCATCCCATTTCCCACTCCCTCTCTCATCCCATTCTTCATCAAGGTTCATTTTCAATTATCTTTATATATGGAAGATCAACTTAGTATATACTAAGTAAAAATTTCAACAGTTTGCACCCACAGAGATTTAAAATGCATCCCCCCCCATTATTGGAATGCTGGATTGGAAGTGGAGCAGCCTAGAGAACTGGAGCCCATATGAGATAGTAGTGCACACTGCGGCTTTACTTCATAGACCACAAAGCCAGTCCCTGGAAGGACTTTTCGAATTTGAGTAAGGACATGGCTGTCATTTCTTTTCCAGTGAAAAGTTGCCATTAGGCTATACTATAAAATATGCATATTATGGTGTGTCAACACCATACATCAATTGAAGAATAGGCTATATGGGGAAATCCAGAAACAAAGCAGAATCTACTTCAGTATTGGCAGTGACTTTCGTGGATGATGGAATCACAGGGTTATTGTTCATGTTAATGCTTTTCAGAATTCCCTTTTTCCAAAATGAACATTTTCTTTAGAATAAAGGAAAAAAAATCACCCATAAGTCTGCTAGCTTGATAAAATCTCAGTTATTACAGTTTTGACACCTTTTCCTATCCACGTGTTTTTACACAGGTATAATCATGATGTACATACATTGTTTTATTTTCCTTTTAAACAAGACATGAATTTATTTATATGAGAGGTTTTATATACAGCATTGAATGCATGATCCATAAAAATATATAATGTGAGCTGTGTTAACTAAAGGTGTTCTCTAACATATTATTTAAATAGAAGATAAGCCCCACAATGGGAGATAACACTTGTAAAACATATATCCACAAGAATTGCCTGCAAATTTCATGAAGCTTGTGACATTTAATAAGGTGATAAATCCTCCAATTTAAACCTAAAAAAATCGAGTTGTATTTACATAGGATATATGCAGATTAGAAATAAATACATACAATATATTGAACTTTAGGGAATTGTGAGATAAACGAATGAATGTTCCATAAAATTAATGCAAATTAAATGCCAATGAGGTAGAAACACTACATATTTATAAAATGGTCTTAATAAACAATCATTTTGGTGCCAGTTTTTACTAGGATGTAGAATATTCAAAAATATTATTCATTACTGGTCAAAATGGCTAAATCCTTCACAAGATATCTGGATAAGGTATTTTAAAGCCTATGATAGTATCCTTATACAGTGCAGGAAGGATGTCCTGATAGATTTACCCAGCTAACTGGAAAGCTTAAACCCACAATCTAGGATAAAAACATACACAGCAGCTTTATTCCTAATGCCTAAAACCTGAATGAAATCAAAATGTTCTTTAGTAGATAAACAGAGAGCCAAGCTGTCACAGTAGGTGGAGGCTCTTGAAGGCACATGGAATTAGGAAATATGGGGCCTGGACACTGGACATGGGGACACAAGAGAAAAGGCATGGGCTGGAGTCACAGGGGTTCCAGAGACACAAGGAAGACATTGGCTTCAGGCAAGTAGCAGGCAGACAGCTGAAGGAAGCCGTAGTTGTAAGCAAAGGGCAGAGTGGTACCCACAGGCTTCCATGAACTGGGAGTAAAGGGACGAAGTCACTGCAGGGCAGGAGAAAGGTCACTCTATACAGAGAAGGACTGGAGACACACAAGTACTGACAGGTTGTATGGACAAGGGAGGTCAGCACTTAGGGAAAATTAGGGCTACATACAGAGTGGCTGGAGACCCATGGGGACTGGCATGGTGTGCAGGTCCAGCAGGAGACTTGCAGAGAGATGTGCTGTACATAAAAGGGATGAGGACTCTCACAGCTGGGACATGCTGCAGACACAAGGAGCAGAAGCTTTAAAGAGCTGGCTTGGATGACACTTTTTAAATGACAAAACTATCAAAATGAACAAGGGTCCCAGATAAAGGAAATGTTGAAATAGCAAATAGCATATGGGTTTTAGGAACAGGATTAGAGATATGCAAAGTGAGCAGACACATGGAACTGGAAACATTAGGAGGCAGACAGGGCATATTATTACAGGATTTGGAAACACAGCAAAAAATACAGGAGATGCAATATAAATTGTCACAGTAGGTGGAGACCTGCTTAGAGAAAATTTAGAGCCTCAAGTGATTGAGAACCAGTCATTATGGCTTCCTTTTTTAAAACTGATTTGTTTATTTATTTGAGAGAGAGAGAGAGAGAGAGAATCTTCCATCATTCCACTGGTTCACTCCCCAAATGGTTTTAATGGCCAGAGCTGGGCCAGTCTGAAGCCAGGAGCCAGGAGCTTCTTCTGGATTCCCCACATAAGTGTAGGGCCAAGCATTTTGGCAATCTCTTGCTGTCTTTTCCAGGCCATTAGCAGGAAGCTGAACTGCAAATCAAGCAGCCTGGACTCAAGCTGGTACCAATATGGAATGCTGGGGTTGCAGGTGGCAGCTTTACCCACTATGCCACAATGCCAGCTTCCTGCAGTTTCTTTCTTAAGAACTAAAATTAACTATAGAATAAACCACACAAGAGAGGCAAGTAAAAACAGGAAGGCATCAATGAAACCTGTAGAAAAATGCACAATAGAAATAAGGAAAAAGAGTTTTTAAAGCATATTAACAAAATTAATAAAATTAGTATAAGTCATTAAGGAAAGAAAAGAGAAATACCATACAAACAACCAGCTTCAGGAATCCAAATAGCATCATCTTCAAAAATTTTCTTTTTTTTTCATTTTAAAGATTTATTTGAAAGTCAGAGTTACAGGGGAGGCAGCAGAGTAAAGAAAAAAAGAAAAACAAAGAACTACACACATACACATGAACACACACACACACAGAGAGAGAGAGAGAGAGAGAGAGAGAGAGAGAGAGAGAGAGATCTCCCATCCCTTGGGTCACTACCTAAATGGCTACAGTGGATAGGGAGGCAGGAGCCAGGAGATTCATTTGGGTCTCCTGTGTTGGTTGCAGGGGTTTAAACACTTGGGCCAGCTTCAGCTGCTTTCTCAGGACACTTAGCAGGGTGCTACATCAGAAGTGAAGCACACAGGACTTAAATTGGTGCCTTTATGGGATGCTGGCATCCCTGCTGCAGCTTTACTCATTACACCATAAAGCCCCCCAGCTACCCTCCTCCATTTATAAACCTTAACAAGATAGTAAGTATTATGAGAAATAGTTTGGAGTAAAAATTTTTTAAAGAGATATCAAGTCACTGAATTTTGGAAACTAATATACCATAACACAGATATTGCATACTGTAGAGAACTTCCATATAAGTTAAATAAGACTAATCAATAGTTGAAAAATCAAATCAATGAATTTAAAAATTCCACAAGGAAAATTTCAGACTCAGACTTAGAAAATTCTAGGCATTCAAGGAAGGTTGTTGCTCATTTTCCCAGATTCATCTAAAGTGGCAATAGACAGAGAATATATTTGAATTTCTTTTGAATTCATTGCTTTACATTAGTGGACACAGATCAGGTGGAAGGAACTTAACATAAATCTTTAATAAGAGATACAGGTATTTGAAGCAAAATATGAAAACAGAAGAGATCAACAACAAGCAGGATACATTAGAAGATGCAAAGATGATTTAACATTCCAAAATAATTCGAGTAAATAATTCATGTGTAAGAAAAATATAAGTAAATCACATGAATGATGAGATTAAATGTTGAAAAGCTTTTAATACAACAACTTATAACTATAAAAAGAACAGAAAAATAATAGTGATTCTCTAATTGTAATTAAGACTAGCTACAGAGAAGTAATAAACAGCATAATTAACACAGAACACTAAACAATTTTTCCCTGGAAATAATCTTGGGCAAGGTTTTCTCCTCTCTCTTTCTTCAACATTGCCCTGGATGCATAATTAGGGAAATTAAACAAACAAAAAGAAATGCGAGGTATTGGGTTAGCTTTTAAGTAATAGAACTCTTAATGTATGTTAATGATATTAGTCTATGTAGAGAAAATCCAACACAAGCCAAAACCAAATATGAGCTGATAGGCGAATTAACTAAAATTATTGGGTACAGGATCAATACAATCAAGTAGGTTATGAGGTCCCCGTAAAAAGCAAATAGAAAACAATGGTAACGGACAAAGTACAATCCAGAAAATGAATATCTGTATGAGAAATACTCTTCAAATCCGTATTTAACAAAATCAAATGACCTAACAGAAAAATAAGCCAAGAACACAAAGAGAAAAAGGCCCAGAATCCATAAACAGTAAACTGTAACTCACCTGAGGATTATGGCAAGCTCCAGATTCAAGGTCTGAACAGGATCTCAGGAGATGGGATCCTGCGGGCGGGGCAGCGCCCCCTGCAGTCGGGAAGGCCAAGTTTCAGGCCTGAGACCAAGCCCGCCTCTCACTCCCCCACTCGATGTAACCCCAAGGGCCCACCCTCACACTAGGGACGATGCTGATTGGGTGCGTCCTCTGTGACGTCATGCAGCCTCTGTGACTGTTGAATCAGGTGTGCCATGGCAACAGGGCAGACCCTGGGGGATCCTCTTCCTGGTCTGCTCCTGAGAGAGCCCCGGTCAGCTCAGACGCTTCTACCCTGAACTCCCCTCAGCGCAGGGCCCTGAGAGGACGCCCGGAGTCCCTGGACGCAGGAAGCGGTGAGTGTGAGTCCCAGGCCCACAGGAGGTGAGGGGGGCGGGCAGCTGGGACCCTGGTGTATGGCCCTGTCTCAGTGTGCAGCGACTCCGCCTGAACGCGGCCTCACCTCTCCAGGTTGTGTGGGGAGAAGGAGAATCTGAACCTAACCCGTGACCTGATTTCCTTGAGTTGGGCACCGGGGTCTCAGGCCCTTAGCTTTTCCTAGGGGTCTGAATCAGTGTTTTGTTGCTAATGATGTAACAGCAACCACATGTTTTTGGGCCAAGGATGCGGGGCAGGGTGTGGGGACGGACTTTCTGCTGGTGAGGCTTGGGATGGCACAGATCCCATGTGGACAAATGGAGTGTGGGGGAGGCCAATCCCAGGTAGTGTGAGCACCAAGACCTGCAGCCTGGGGAACCTGAGTGTGGGTTCAACAGGCAGCCTCCCAGCGCTCGTTCCATTCATGTCTTTTGTAGAAATTTGCTTCCATTTATTCAGTCTGCCCACTTGTGTAGGAACTGTGTGACATGATTTGAATGTTACACTGCTGTTTTCTTTGATGAAACCTGAGTTTATTCAGTGATAAGATTTGAAAAAGGAAAGAGGATCTTTTATTTTCTGCTAAGTTTGATTAATAATGTAAACACTAATGGAATGGCTACCCAGGTAAATAAGTGGGCCTTGGTCAGTTCAGGGGTCTTGTTTCTTTTTGAAGTTTTATTTATTTATTTGAAAGGTAGAGTTACAGAGAGGTAGAAGTGGAGAGAGGGAGAGAAAGAGTGAGAGAGAGAGGGCTTCCATCCATTGGTTCATTCCCCAGATGGTCACAATGGCCAGAGCTGTGCTGATCCAAAGCCAGGATCCAGGAGGTTCTTCCTGATCTCCCATGGGGGTGCAGGGCCCCAAGAACTTGAGCATCTCCCACTTTCCCAGGCCATAGCAGAGAGTGGGATGGGAAGTGGAGTAGCTGGGATGGGAACCGGCACCTGTATGGGATGCTGGCAATGCAGGCGGCAACTTTATCTGCTGTGCTGCATTGTTGGCACCAGGGGTCTTCTTGATCTCTTCTACCTCTGCCCCCACTGGTGAAAGAGCTGAGGTTCTTTTTAATGGTGTGTGTGTGTGTGTGTGTGTGTGTGTGTGTGTGTGTATGTGGCATAAAGCTATTACTCTCAGCTGGCACCGCGGCTCACTAGGCTAATCCTCCACACCTGTGGCACCTGCACACCGGGTTCTAGTCCTGGTTGGGGCGCCGGATTCTGTCCCGGTTGCTCCTCTTCCAGTCCAGCGCTCTGCTGTGGCCTGGGAAGGCAGTGGAGGATGGCCCAAGTGTTTGGGCCCTGCACCCATGTGGGAGACCAGGAGGAAGCACCTGGCTCCTGGCTTCAGATTGGTGCAGCGTGCCAGCTGTAGCTGTCATTTGGGAGGTGAACCAGTGGAAGGAAAACCTTTCTCTCGGTCTCTCTCTCTTACTGTCTCACTCTGCCTGTCAAAAAATAAAATAAGCTATTACTCTCAATAGTGAGCTTTTCTTTGTTTATTTTGTGATATTTGTGATAATATTTTAATTTTTTTCTCATGTGTTGCTTCACAGTAAGTTTTTAAAATAATGTGAAAATGTTGTTAGGCTATAGGTTGTGAATAAATTCTACTTCTGTAGGCAGTGTTAGTGGAATACAAGAATTAAGTATCTAACTTTTCATGCTTATGCACTTACTAAGTTTTTGACTTCCCAGCAGTTAGATTTACCTTATTTATTTATCCCACCTGGTGTTAACTGACATTTCTGGTTGGTAACATATTCCTAGTTCCTAATGACCACTGGTTGAGTATTTAGACTGTTGATCTATTTGTACTGATTAGGAATGATGGATCTGTATTTTTGCTTGGAGTTATATAAGTTTTCTCTTACATAACTTAATGCTCTACTTAGGGGCACTGGTAGCAAGCCTTGTAATGTCTTCTTGAAGAACTGCCAGTTGTCTCACTGTGTAACCCTTGTAGTAGTCTGACCTAAATTCTGATTAGTCTGAAATGAATGCTGTTTTTCTACATTTCATTGAATTGGTATTGTAATGGACTATTTTTCGGCATATTTTTATTTTTAAGCAGTTGTGTATAGATGTGTCTTAAATTGATGAGAATGGAATTTGGAAATATTTATATAATTTAAATGAACAAGGGAAGGCAGTTACCATATCCATTATGTTATCTACCTATTTTCATGATAAGAATCCTTAAAAGTCTAAATTCTTATTTATTTTTCTATAGTAGAACACATTGTTATTAACTATTTTCACCATGTTGCACACAGACCTCTTGAATGTATTCCTACTATGCAAATGAAATGTGATTGGCCAAGATGACTTCAAATTCCCTTCATGTATCTGTATATTTAAATGGTTTTCCTATAGACAGCACGAAGTTGGGTCTTGATTTTATTTTTCCCATGTCAATCTCTATCTTTAGTGTATTTAGATAATGCACATTTAAAGTGATTATTGATGTAAGTGGGTTAGTATGTAATGTGGTTGCAATCATTTTCTCTGTTATGCTTTTTTTAAAAGTCTTATTTATTGATTTTTGTTTATTTGAAAGGCAGAGAGGGAGATCTTCCATTGGCTGTTTCACCCCCTCTGGAAAAAAAAAAAAACAAACAAACCTATAACAGTTGCAACTCAGCCAGATTGAACACAGGAGCCAGGAAGTCCATCCTGGTCTCGCACATGTGTGGCAGGGACCCAATAACTTGAGCCATCACCTACTGTCTCCCAGGGGGTGCATTCACAGGAAATTGAATCACAAGTGGGGTTGCTGAACTCAAAGGTGGCACTCTTATATGGGACATGGTTATCAAAATTGGAGTGTCAATTTGTTAAGTCAACAACAGGAGTCACTGTGCACACACTCCCCATGTAGGATCTCTGTCCTTAATGTGTTGTACAATGTGAATTAATGCTATAACTAGTACTCAAACAATACTTTACACTTTGTCTTTCTGTGTGGGTGCAAACTGTTGAAATCTTTACTTAATATATACTAAATTGATCTTCTGCATATAAAGATAATTGAAGATGAATCTTGATGTGAATGGAATGGGAGAGGGAGTGGGAGATGGGAAGGTTGCGGGTGGCAGGGAAGTTATGGGGGTGGAAGCCACTGTAATCCATCAGCTGTACTTTGGAAATTTATATTTATTAAATAAAAGTAAAAAAAATTGGTGTGTTTAGCTGTTGCACCAAATACCCATGTCAATTCTTGTTTTTAAACATTTTTTGTAATCTTATTTTATATTTTAAATTTTTTTATTAATTTAATTCATTAAAGGCAGAGATAGAGAGTGATCTACCATGTGCTGGTTCACTCCTTAAGTTTCTGACACTGTGGCGTAACAGGTAGTGCTGCCAACTGTTGGTTTATTGATAGTCCCATATAATATATATATATATATATATATATATATATATATATATATATATATATATATATATATATATAATATCATATTTCTATGATCAATTATCTCTTTTTTTAAAGATTTTATTTATTTATTTGGGAAGCAGTTACAGACAGAGAGGGAAAGAGAGAGATAAAAGAAAGGTCTGCATCCACTGTTTCACTCCCCAAATGGCTCCAAGGGCTGGAAGGTGGTCTGATCCAAAGCCAGGAGCCAGGCGCTTCCTCCAGGTCTCCCACATCAGTGCAGTAGCCCAGGGCTTGAGCCATCTTCCACTGCTTTCCTAGGCCATAAACAGAGAGCTGGTTGGAAGTGGAGCAGCCAGGTGACAAACCAGTGTTGATATGAGATGCTGGTGCTGCAGGTGGAGTCTTAGCCCACTGTCCCACGGTGCTGATCCCCAGCCATGGCTTTTAATTTCTGTGTTTGTCTGATAATTGTGGTGGCCTTCTAATTGACTGTAGGAAATATAAGCAGAGAAAAGAGTGCATTGCTTTGCTAGGGTGGCCATAACATAATACTGTCGAATATGTGGCTTGAATCACAGCAATATATTTCTCATAGTTCTAGAGATTAAATATTTGAGAGCAAGATGATAATGGGTTTGGTTGCTCCTGAGACCTCCCTTTGGTTACCACATAGCCACCATGTTGCTGTACCCTTACATGGTATTTCTTCTGTCTATGTGCATCCCTCCTTATAAGAACATTGATCAGTTTGAATCAGGGCTTCACATTTATGATATCATTTGATGTCAATTATCTGCTTAAAGTCTTATCTCCAAATAGGGTCACATTGGTTGTCAGCGTTTCATGATATAAATTTTTGAGAGATACAGATCAGCCTGTAGTACTTAGAAGGTCCCAGGGATTTGCCCTGTAGGAAGCTGTCTCCAAGGAAGACTTCATTTTTGAAATGTGTGTTAATGTTTCTCACAGTATCATTTTCTTTTTTTCTTTTTTTTTTTTTTGACAGGCAAAGTGGATAGTGAGAGAGATAAAGGTCTTCCTTTACTGTTGCTTCAACCTCCAATGGCTGCTGCGGCCAGTGTGCTGTGGCCAGTGCACCGGGCTGATCTGAAGCTGGGAGCCAAGTGCCTCTCCTGGTCTCCCATGCAGGTGTAGGGCCCAAGCACTTGGGCCATCCTCCACTGCACTCCCGGGCCACAGCAGAGAGCTGGCCTGGAAGAGGGGCAACTGGGACAGAATCCGGTGCCCCGACGGGGACTAGAACCCGGTGTGCTGGTGCCGTAAGGTGGAGGATTAGCCTATTGAACCATGGCACCAGCCTCACAGTATCATTTTCAATACCATATGTAAATATTGCTGCATGCATGAACATGCAGGTGCACAAGCCCCTGTATACATTTGATACATTATTGTGAAGATGTTTAATGGTTGCATGGAGGTAAAGTTAATATAGTAATCCATATGATGACGTACTGGGGCCAGCAGTGTGGAATAGAAGGTTGAGCCTCTGCCTGCAGTGCCAGCACCCCATATATGTGCGGGTTCAAGTCCTGGCTGCTCAACTGCTCATCCAACTGCCTGCTGATGCACCTGGGAAAGCAGCAGAAGATGGCCCAAGTGCTTGGACCCTGCACCCACATGGGAGACCTAGAAGAAGCCTCTGGCTCCTAGCTTCAGCCTAGTGTAGCCCCAGCTGTTGCTGCCATTTGGGGAGTGAACTAATGGATGGATGTTCCATCTCTATTTCTCCCTCCCTCTCCCTCACCCTTTCTCCCTCCCCTTCCTTCCCTTCCTCCTCTTCTCTCTGTATCTCTGCCTTTCAAATAAACAAATATTATTTAAAAATGACACAGTAACAAACATTAAAACATTATGAAAAGTAGAAAAATGATAAAACTGAATAAGTGTGTTATCCAATATCTAATTCCTAAAACATAAACAGCAAACAGAGGAGTGTTTTCTTAACATGGTTAAATTTTTTAAATTATAATTACTCAAAACTTAAACTTTTCATTATAGGGACACAACAGCAAGCTACTTTACCAAAAGCATAAATCCAATACCACTATAGTAATTTTTCATTATTGTTTCCTATTTTTTCAATATTCTCTACTTAATTGTGAATTATGGTGGGCTTTTCTGCTCTTTGAATACCACTTATAGTATTTAAGAAATTTACAAATTTATCATCAAGTGTGTTTTTTCAACACAGGCACTGATATTGCCAGTTTAGTGAACACTGGGGTGACCATTGCAGGATTTAAAATGAAATTTATATTATAATCACATAGGTCTCCCTAAAATCTGCAAAGCCTCCAAAGCACATAAATTATCATATCAGTAATTTATTAGAGATATTTGATTTAGTTTTATTTTTATGGTTAATGTGTCATTACTGTTTGGCAGTTAGAAATATAATTGATAAAGCATGTAAGCATTAAGATTGTATATTTCCTAGAAAGAATTTTGGCATGACAGTGTGAGTATATGTGTGCCTTCATTTTAGTAGGATTAATAAAAAATGTTTTAAAAAGATACATTACTTATTAATTTGAAAGGCAGAGTGACAAAGGCAGGGGGAGTTTACTCCATCAATGGCCCAAGGATCCAGACATAGCAAGGCCAAAGCCAGTAGCCCCAAATTCCTTTTGGTTTCCCATATGTGACAGGGGCTAAAGCATTTGGACAATCATTTGTTGTCATTCCAGGTGCATTATCAGGAAACCAGATCAGATTCATAGTAGCTAGGACTGGAACTGGTTTTCTAATGCAGATGCCAAGTAGTTCAAATGGTGGCTTTACCTACTGTGCCACAATGCCAGCCCTGAGAAATTTTGTTTAAAAAAAAAAGGAAAATTCTTGTACCTTCCCTAGAAATGGTTCCAAAGACACTTGCAAGTAAAGAAATATTTACTGAAGACAGATTTGTTAAGAGCAGAGAGACTCAGTGCTTATGGATCCAGACCTATTTCCTACCTTCCCTGTCACAACTCAGTGCAATGGAAACTCCACTCCTAAGTGCAACTGAGAACACATGACACTCTCCTGCTAGCTGCCAGCTTGGGATGACATCCTCATTTTTGTCCTGTCTTCAGTTGCCTACTGCCAGAACTATGTGCTGAGTGAGTGCAGATGAGAGGTAGGGCTCAGACCACACTTGAATAATGGAGACTCTGTATTGGGCATTAGGATGCTTGGATCTCATCTCCCACAACATGAAATGTCCACTGTAGGCACATCCATATAAACAGTACATTTGCAGTGACTTTGGGTTGAAAGTATTAGAGATTTTAAAGAAACCGCCTTCTTTTTATTTATTTTTTATTTTATAAGCAAGGACAAATAACAATGAAAGAAAGTTTCCACCTGCTGGGTCATTCTCCATTCAAAACAAATAAGACTGAGCTAAGTTAAAATTGAAAGCTGGTAAGATAGGCATGATAACACTGAGAATTAAGTGTTAATTGGGATGCTCACTTCCCTTTTCAGAGGGTCAGTTCAGATCCTAGCCACTTTG